>NC_089650.1:36013557-36334628 GCF_037042795.1 Molothrus aeneus
TTACCTAATGTACTTAATGTAAAATGGAAGATGCCTGCTCGTGGTCTACAGTACATGGTTTACTTTTAAAAAGCATAAGTTCCTTGTGTTCTGGCTGCCAGCTGCTCTTTCTGCTTGCTTATTTATTTGAACAGACTAGTGTGTGCTGCTCAGCAAGCCAGGGGGACGGTCAGTTGTTAAATGTGACAGCGGAGTCTAGAGCTCAAGATGCGTGTGCCCTGCCTTTAGGCTTGACCCAGGGCTGCTGGGGATGCCTTAACTTAAGGCTAGGTCAAAAAAATGTGAAAAGGAAGCTGTCTGGGAAAGAAGCAGGGGAAGTGAAGTTCAAATAGCCTTTGCATCTGCAAATTCAGCTGTTTTAATCAGAGTTTCTGGTCTTGGGTTTTAATGTGTTTTCCTGTGCATCTTAAAATGCACGGGGAGATTTATTTGTTTGTTTATAGCTGCTGCAGGGAAAACAAAGCGCTCAAAAATCTGTTTGCAGTAATTGCATTTTTTGTGCTTGGTGTTTATTTTATCAAGCAGATTTGCAGAGCTGACAGTGGGAGGTTTTTTTGAGGTTTTGTATTGTCTCAGCTGTGCCTTGCTGTAGGCCAACCAAAGACGTGGTCCTGCAAGTGCCAGGTGTGTAACTCCGCTAGTGTGAGTATCCCCATTGGTACAGGTTCGATCTAAGTCTGTAGTTGGGAACCTGAAAGAAAGTGGTGTGTGTGGGTAGAACAAAATAGTAATTCTAATGGTTTCTTCCCAGTGTTTGTTGTCTGTATTGTGTTTCTATACTCTGTACCTATTTCTGACAGAGATAAAACATCTTTCAACTGAGAGATCAGTATCTCTGTATTGTTTCCTCTAAGAGAATTTGTAAGCATGGTGGTTCTATTTCATTTTGGTTCTCAAGGAAATTGCTCAGACTTCAAAAACAAAGACAGTTGATTAGTTCTGCATTATTTCATTTCAGTGCATTATTTCAACCTTGTTCATTAAAGCTGAAGAGGAAAACCTGGTTCTGAAGGACCACTGTTGACAGGAACCACTAGCCTGGAGCATAGAATTCAATAATCATTGATTAATACACTTTATTGCTGATTTCTTTTGTTTGGAAAAGCCAATTATTCTTGCCAATATCTTTTATACATGAGCCTTCACTTAGAATTTTAAATTGTAACCTATAATAATATTAACATTTTAAACTGTATAATGCTTGCTGGAGGCAGGCGGTGGGGAAAGAAGGATAAGAAAAACAAAAAGTCAGACTTATTTGATGCTGACCCTAAAATGCTGTTCCACTGGAGCAAAGCCTGAAGTAGATAGATGTATTGTAGTAAATATTAAATGTGCTAAATTGCCTGCCAAGTGCAGTGATTTTTTATTTATTTCATTTTTATTCACTCTGAGTGAAAAATGGGCTTATATGGAGTTTAATAGAAGATGTGACTGCTGCTTTTACTGTATGAAAGCCAATTGCTGTTACAGAATCCAAGCAAATGAATGTTTGCTCCCTTTGGTAGGAAGGCCAGTGGGATGCTATAGTCATAGACTGATTTTTGGACAGGAGCTAAGCACGACTGTATGTGCACGTAGAAAAAGTACATGGGGTGGATAAGTGACAGCTTGAGGTTCTTTGGTGGGGTATGAAAGATTGGAAATGTCAGAAGATGAGCTGTGTGTTTATATTGATCTCTTTGCTTAGAGCAGCTCAGTGTTGTTTCTTCAGATGTGCGAAGAGAAGGACCTCACAGCAAAGCAAACTTCTGAGGTGCAGTCATTGTAGAATAAATGATTTACGTCTGGAACTTAGGGTTGCAGCAGGAGAACAGAGGCACAAAGCTTTGGTCTCTGTGTCTGCAGTTAGACATCAAGTCTAACGCAGAACTGAGTGACTGCCCTTGCTGTATGAGTCCTGTTGGTGTCCATGGGGCAGGGGGGAACAGGCATGGGCATTCCTTCTTCTGAGCTTCTCCTGGGAGAGCAGCTATTAGGGGAAAAAACCCTCAATGCTGAAATTTCAGCTCAGATATGTCTATCTCTGTGTGTGTGTGTGTATATATGTTTCAGGAATCATGACTTTTGATTTCTCAATGACTTGCTTTTTTGCACTTACTTCAAGAGCAGCATGTACAAAATCCCCTTATGCTGCTCCTTAAGTGTAGATAAGCCTGCATTTCTACTCAGTGAGCCTGTTTGAATTGCGGAGGGGGAAAATTTGGCAATCTCCCTAACAGGCAAAGTTCCTGTATCCTCAAAGAGTTCAAACATCTTCAAAACCACTTCAAACATATTTGGGTTTTTATCTGTAAATTATTTTCTTGGCTCTGTATTTTGCCATAGGATATAAGGAAGTAAGTATTTATTGGACATAAAGACATTTTTTTGTATTGAGTGTGCTGGGGACACCTCCCTCCCAGGCTTGTCTGCAGGCTGCCTGGCTGTCCCCTGGGGTTGATACTTCCATGCTGCTCAGGATCTGATGGACAGCACTTGGCATGTGAAGACACCAGCAGTTTCTTTTATTAATGTTTTCTATTTTTTGCTGGTGAATTGTGAATTAAATCTTACCCTGTCATTTCTTGAAGAATGATTGAAATGTAGGAGAAATGATTGAAATGTTGGGGATTTTTTTCTCCTTTTTTTTAAAATTATTTTTGTCATCTTTCTTTTACTTTACTGGTAGCCTATATAGTTCAGTTTCAGGTGGGAGCAGAGGTGCTGGGTGAGGAGGTGCCAGAGACAGGACAGTGTCCATCTCCATTTCATTAAGGTTGGAAAGGACCTCTAAGATAATCGAGTGTAACTGTTAACCTAACACTGCCAAGCTCACCATTGAACCATGCCCCCAAGGGACACATTTAGATGGTTTTCCAAAAACTTCCAGGGATGGTGATGTCGCCACTTCCTTGGGCAGCTTGTTCCAATGCTTCACAATGTCATTGAAGAAATATTTTCTGATATGTAATTTAATGTTGCCCATGCTCATATCTGCTCCATTGCAGGCAAAAGTACCTTTTTCCTAGGCATACCTCTAGCACCAAGTCTGGCCTTGCACCAAGTCCACATTCTCCTTGGGTACACCATACACAGTCCTACTGAAGACAAAATAATGTGTGATTTCATGGGAGCTTCAGTTTTATCTTGGCACGGTGATGAATGTGAAGGCTAAGAACAGTTTTGTCTAAATAGGACTTTAATAAATGTGCAAATGGAAACAAATAGCTGGGCTTCCCTCCTTGCCCTCATGTTTGTTTTTTTTTTCTGTACGGAACAGTGTGTGTCAATCTCAAGATTGTGAGTCTGTTCTGGGAAATGGCTTTGTGACTTTTGGATAACCTTTAACTCTAGGAGACATTCAGAGATGCAGAGTTAGAAAATTATTTTAAAATGTCAGCCTGTCTACAGCTTGTTTTCCAAGTATTCTAAGACTAAAGCTGCTTAAAAATATTGCATCAGTGTTTCTGTATTGTAAAAGTTGTTTTTACTAAACAATCTATGGGACCACCACTCTTGTAAAGTATTGAAGACTTGTTTTCACTTCCTCACTTTATTCAATTTGAAGCCAGTCTCAAAAAATGTGAGGGAATGAGATTTAGTTCTAAAAAAGCTAATCTGACTGGCCCACATTACACCCTCAAGCAAGACTGGTGAGTGTTATAAATGAAATACCATGTTTAAAGCACTGGTGTATCAGACAGGAACAGTATTCAGTAGAAGGCCAGAGATTCTTTCCAATGTCTCAGCCACATCCTCTGTTTGTCTATTAAGGGGCTATGTGGGACTGCTGTGTTTTTTCTAGCTTTAAATGCTGCTGGAAGCCCAGATTCATGAGCTCTGGCGTTGTTCAGGTCAGGTGGGTGCTTGGCCTTGTGGGGCTTCCTAGTGCTGCTCCTCAAGTGTGGGCTGAAGGCTGCAGCCCAGCCCCAGCTCTCCCTCATCACCTCTCCTGAAAGCCCTCTGCATAGGTGGACTCCACTGATGATGCAGCTCCTGGGTTTAGCTGTTTCTGGGCCAAATCAGATCTCACACTTGCTCATCTAACTGATACTTTTCTGCAAAGCATTTCTAGGAAAATAAAGTCTTTCTGAAAACAGTGAGGAAGAAAACAAAGAATAGTTATTTCTTTTTGTCAGCAATATGTATTTACTCTTTCCTTACAGTCATAAAATGCTTGTAGTGGTGAATTTTTGCTTGTCTAATTAAGACTGGCTAGATATTGACTGTGTGTATAATTTTTTTCCAAAGATACCAATTGAATTAAGGGAAACAAAAATACTTGGCAATTATTAAACTTTCCCCTTAGGTGTATTTGGTGTTTTGATATACAGCCTTTTCTTGTACTGATTGCCTAGCCTGAATATTTTACTTTCCTCTGCATGTATTTGATCCCAAGTAAAAATTCTGTCTATGTGAGAAATACTTATTAATGTATTTATATGTATATAAAATATACATATTGTGTATAATTTTTGAATAGTCTTTCTGAGCAATTTTCATGCTTTCGACTTGGAAAATGGCTGGGTGTACTGAATGAAATTAAGTGTAGGTTCAGTGACTGCAAAGATACTATTTTTGAAAATTGAATGTCAGGCTATGTAGGGAATACCAAATATATGTAAATCTGTTGAGCAGGGTTGTGGGGAAGCCAGACTGGGGGTGTATAGATTAAGTGAAGTGTGTTTAAGTGTCTAAAATAATTGTTTCCAAGCAACTAATGCCAATTGTTGAGAGTAAAGTTAATTTGCTAATGGGAACATTGGACCCCTTGAAATGCTGTTTCAAGCACCAAGTTAATTTTAGAGATTTAATAATTAATCAAAGTGACTGTATTAAATGTCAGTGACTATATCTATGTGTTGCTGTCATACCTCTCTCTCAACATGAGTTTCCAGGCTCTTAATGATTAACACAGTGGGATCTGTAATGTAGTAGTAATGCTGGTGCTCTGGAATGCACAGTACCTCTTGAACCTTCTTACTGCAAATTCTTCAGCTTGGACTTTGTTACAAGCAATGGGTATAAGGAGTGCTTTTGATGGGTTAACCCACACCCACATCTTGCTTAGAGGTTGCTTTTCTTCTTTCTGGCATTGAGCCCAAAGATACAGGGCAGGCTCTTCAACTGCCACTGTCATTCCCCCATGGCTTCCCTGTGCTGCTCTACTGGAACGGCAGATGTTGCATGGAAGATGCCAGGGTTGCAGAGAAATACATTTAGCACAGGGAGATTGGCTTATGGAATTTGCCTTGCTGGTTTCTGTGCATTTCTTGTGTCTAGATGCACATTTAACTATTCATGTGGTCATTCAAGGTGTGCTTGTCCTGTGAAGGAGGATTAAAGTTATAGAATGTCTCATTTTACACACATGTGCAAGTGTGCGTGGACCATTCAAGGCATCAGAAATGGTAATGCAAGAAATGTGCAATAGCAGCTATATGTGACACAAATAAACTGAAATTGCAACTTGTAGCATGTTTTTCCACTATTGTGGTCCTGGAAAGGCAGCAAATCTTTTGCATTAGCAGAGATCTCTCTGTGGTTGTGTGTTGTTGTTGGTAGTCCTGTATTGCAGTGGGTTACAGTGTGTGGCTGTTCACATGCACATATTTGAGATAGCTTAAGAAAAGCCTGTCAGCCTTCTGGGAAGAAAGAAATCACTCAGGTCCTAAAACTGCACTTATGTGCAGAACAGCATACTGTCTAGAGTGGCTTGCAGTGCTCTCTAGAGCAGCTCTGAATCACTGAACACTTACTCCAGCTTCTTCATAATAATCCTGTTTTCAAGAGAGGCACATGCTTGATGCATTGTGATAAAGAAGTCACGTTAGTAGTGAATACTTGGGTAATGTAGTTGCCATATAATCATGGAGTGGACAGGTCAGAAAGGACTCTGGAACATAAGGTTTGGTAGTGGACTTTTCAAAGGCTTGTGGCTTAAGCTGGTGCTTGAGGGCAGGTGTTCTGGGCAGTGGGGATGCTGTGTAGAGTGGATTTGTGTTGTAATAGTCTAAAGAGGGCTACTAGAGCTCCCAGTCAGTAGACAGCATAGGCTCCTTGAGGACTCGAGTCACTCAAGGTAAGCTGCCAGGCTGTATTCTTTTGGTATTTCCCACAGCTTCTCTTGTGAGATATGACAGTCGAATTGCACAGCTTAAAAAGTCTTGGGGGGAAAAAGGATAGGCTGTACTTCTAAATGATCAAAATTATCAGAAGTCCAGCATCAAAAAAGACATTAGCCTTGAAAAGGCATATTATAAGGCAGTAGGATCTGCGGGGGCTGTGATTCTTTCAGAGCTACCTTTTTATCTCTCAGAATCTGTATGGTTCTTTAGAAACATCATTGCCCATAATCTTGTATTAGTAGTATACAAAAATATTTGTAACATAAACATTGAGGGAAGCATGGCCTGAATAGGAGGCCTTTGAATTAAGTAATCGATCGGCATTTGCTTCTGCAAAGATCATAGTCAATCCAGGTAGTCAACATTCTGAAGTAATTAAAGTATTCTTTTTGCTATACAGCTGCATGCATCTTGTCACAATATGGGTTTTATTCACAACCTTGTTTTCCCAGAGCTTCAGAAAGTTGTTAATTAAAACTAATAAAGTTAGAGATTACTTTGTAATTTTTTTATTACATGTAATTCAGATTCAGAGATGTTTTTTGTTCTGGCTATAGCACTGTGCTCCCACCACTTCCCTTTTCTGGGGGAGCTGGTGACTGCTCTTCCATTCAGTATATGCTCATCACCTGCTGGTAGATGCACACAATGCAGGGGGTGATTATATTGTCAGTGGGCAAGAATTAATAGGGTGCAGTAGAGGCAGTTGTGTGCTACAAAACTGTATTGTTTCATCACTGAAACTGTGCTGCCACTGGAGACTTTGAAAGCATTTTGTGGCTATGGGAAATGTTTTTCTTCATTTACTGGAAAATGTCTTAACTCTGGATGTAACACTGTACATTAAGGAAGGAAGCAATTAAATATTGCAATGTGCCTGTTTAAAAAACCTAAAGTGGAAATTGCAGGAAAAATGGAATTTCTTTTAAGCCTTACTCTGCTAGAATTTCCAATAATGTGAAGATGCTCAAAATATTTTTATTTTGCTCTGCTGAAACTTGGCAATAACATCTATGTTTGTAAGCATTTTCATGTTTGCACAAGATTGTCAGAGTAGTAAAACAATAATTAAAATATTGAAGATCATTGTTCTCTTTTTCTATTTTCACTCATAACATTTACTTTTACTGGTTTTCTTTTATAACCACTTCATTAGTTGTCATTGTTTTTATCAACCTTTGCTAAAAAATTAGGAGAGAGTTCAAAATACTGTAAAAATTGACATAAGAAGGAAGTTCCATCCTCTACAGCAAATAGAGCAGGGTGAGGGTGAGCTTGGGTCTGTTTGCTCTCACTCATGCAGCTGTACCCTGGGTTTCCCCTGGAGTCAGACCCTTTCTTGTTGGTTTTCCTTCTTACATATATAATTGTATAAATGGCATATATCTAGATATGTATGTAAAATAGGTAAGAGATACAAATACATCAGAAGGCAGCATGTCCCCTCCTCCCTGTGAGGAGGGGGAGCAGGCAGAGCTGAGGCAGTGCCAGCTGCGTGCCCCAAGAAGCGCAGCCATGCGTTCCACTGGAGCGTGAAGCATCGCCAAGGCATCGCTGGAGCCCTGACTGCCAGGCGTGACAGTCGTCGTGCCCCCGGAACATGTCAGAGTGCCTTGAAAGACTCTCATGTCAGGAAATCCTCTGGGATTAATTTCATTTCCTCAGAGCATTTTTCCTTTCAGTCACCTTCATCCCTGCTTCCCAAATTCCAGATACAGGAACTGAGAGGGGAGATGAGTCCCCAGAGCTGATTAAGCGACAGGAGAGCATCGCGTTAACTGGTGCTCTAGAAAGAGCTTCCTCCCCACAGCACATGGAAGCTGCCTCAGCTCCATGGGGTCATGTTCTGCATTTGCCAGGTCAAACTGTGCAGTAAACCTATAAAACAAAGTAAATTCCCATCCCACCATCCTTTTCTACTGTGTATAAGAAACTAACAGACACCCTTTTTGTCCTCATCTTCTTGAAGATCTTCCTAAATGCTTACCTGATTTCTAGCCCTGCTGAGTAGCAATTATAGAAATGGTCCAAATGGGAAAGATGCTTCCAGAAGTGGTTGTTCCCTTGAGCTATGTGTTTCTGGAAACATAGCTGCTGCCCAAAACTACTTTTATGGGGGAGGAATCTTTGCCTGTCCTCCCAAATAAGCAGAGTGGACATGATACGGATATTGATATATATATAATGTAGGTATGTAAATATGAAACTAACTTTCAGATCTCTGGACAACTACAGCTGTTTTCCAGGTACTCCCCATAAAGGTTAGAAACTGTGTTTTTGTCTTTGCTCTCACTATTTTACCTCAGTTGTGCATCCCAGAGCTTGGCTCGTAGCAGTCAGTGAATTGTTCTTCATGTCAGAGAGAGAAGTCTGTTTTAGAGAACCAATTCTTGGTAAAATACACATGCTTTTAATAATGAAGGTAGGAACAGTAGCACTGAAGTTGTGTGATTGCTTGTAAAATGGAAATGCAGATAGTAGAGACTAACGCAGATAAATTCCTCTGTGGCTACAGCCGGAAGATTAGTTTTTGGTTTTCGTTTGCTTTTCCCCACACTGTAGTCTTTGGATGCTACAGCTGCTAACACCCTCATTTGCATAGGAATTCCCTCTTGAACATCCTTCTTCCCTTCAGTTTTGTTGTACTTGACCTACTTTCCAGTGTGTTTCCCATCATCAAGGAACATCCTCCCTAACTGTCAACCTGTGAGGAACGGTTAAATGACCATGACCACCCTTCAAGACAGGGCATGGCTGGGTAATGCAGAAAGTGCATCCCAGTAGTTCTTGTGGACTGCAAAGTCCTCCCCAATGAGTTGCAGCTGTTTACAACAGCAGCACCCACAAAGGAGATCACTATAGTTGCTTCAGGTAGAGGAACAGTCCCTAAGCTGTGCACTCAGCTCTGCTAATGCTGAAGATAAGTTCTGTAAGGGGAAAAGGTGAGAAAATTATCAGCTGAAAAGATGGTAACATTTATTTTTGGGAAGTATTATAAGCCAGTGCTTTGACAAGGTGTTGTGAGAAAAAATTTAAATAACTGTGTACTCCAAATCAAAAGAAATCTTGACATTTTGAGTTGACACGGAGAATCAGAACAAATGGTATTGTGATACATAAATATCAAAGGCTTTTCTAGATATATTTTTGAAAAAACCTACTGTGCATGTAGCTCCCAAAGTGGCTGCAGGCCTGGAAACAAGGCACAGTCCTTTGCCTGCTTGAATCTTGCATGGTTAGCATAGATGAGCTTCTTAAACAGAGCACTCATTTAACATGTTGAAATGACTGTCACACTCTATATGTGGGACTCAAGCTGTTTGAGCCATGAAATGGTTAGACAAATGGTGGACTGGTATGTGGTCGAAATCAGGAGATATTTGAATAGAGGATCCCCAAATGAGAGTCTAATAGATGCTGTGTGTTCCAGGATGCAGTATGTGGGCCTGTGCTTTCCCTATCATCTTCCTGTGTGATGCTCAGAAATACAGTGCAAGTAATAAGCCTGCTATTGTTGAGAGAAACTCCTGTAGATTTGCTGTCCATGCACATTAAATTCAAAGACAAAGCTTTTGCAACCCAGTGGAATTTCAGCTCTTAAATTAATCTACTGAAGAAAAATTCCTTAAGGCATCCCTAGAAGTCTTAGCTGAATCCAAGCAAAAAGGAAGATAAGATTATATGTAAACTTCGGGAGATAGTTTGTGTGATGTGGCATTTAAGGTGTTTATCAGAAACAGCATGAAATTATTATTGTGACTGAAAGAGCTGAAGTAAGAAAGTATGTAAGCTCTTATCCAGTTGCAGCAGGTCCATTTTTAGTCAAAATACTTATTTACCTGTGTTCACAACTGTGCCTGCAAAGATGGAGCACTGTGGACTTGTCCTCTGGCAATGTCCTACATATATGCTTTTTCTAGTTGTTGGACAGTGGAGGATGGATTTTACTGAAGAAATATGTGTAGCCAGTTGGCAAATGATGAGTTGTGGCAAATTACACTGAAATCTGCAGTGTTTCAAGTGTCATGTCTGGGCCAGTCCTAAAAGCATGATCAGTTTCTGTCTTCCCCAACAGTTAAGAGGGTCAGAGTGTTTTCAATATTTTTGGTGAGAAAGGGCATAAACTTATTTGTGTCTCTGTCCAAAAGCCTTCTCCAGAAAAGCAAAATGTATCTATATTGTATTATCTGCCTTGTTCTTTTGGTTCATTTGAGCCAAAAGCTGCAAGTGGAGAAAGACCCTCATTAGGACTCTGCCAGCCATCCCAATGACTCACTTTTCACAAACACTGTACCAAGAACATGACTTGGAAAAACGTTAAGCTAGAGAAGTCAATATCAGAAATGGAATTGCCTCCTAACACTGAAATGGTCTGTTTGAAGTGTAGAGCAAACCAAACTTTTTTCTTGTTCCCTCAAGAACAGTTGTCCATAGACAGGGTCTTACTGTAATGTATTGCCCACAAGACCTAAACACATTTACTTAAAAGGGTAAGGTTATTAAATATTGAAAACTGAGGCTGATGGAGAAATAGAAGTATGATTCTGTATACAGGAGGTCACTTGTCATATATTGTTGCTCAAAGATGACTGGAAACAGGTAATATGCTCCATCATGTCAAGAATGTCTTATTTGTGGCACAAAATCTGCTCTCCTTACTTTCACGTAAGGAGGAACAGAAAATAATTAGAACACCTGTTGGTTCAGGTACTAGAACTGCTTTGAATTCCCCAAATTGTTATTTCCAGGTAACACTTGGTGCCTTGTTTTCTTTCCTTAGAAGGAAGGCAAGCTGCACCTGTCTTTGGTTAGTCAAAGGTACCTTTTTCTCACCTAGAGCTGAAGAGCTCTTGCAGCCCATTATAGCTATTAGCTATGATTTGATTATGAATGCTGAAAATTTACCGGCATCACAAGTGTCCTTAAGAATTGCTAATTCAGTAAGCACTCCAGATTAAATACTTTTGGGATTAATTTATCTCAAGAGAAATTGCTCAGGCGGTTAGAAATGATGATATTCTGGGAAGGTGAGGAGAGGCTGCTCAGCTTTCCATGTGAAAGAGCCGCAGGGATGCATGGTTCAGACAACTGAAAGCTTATGGGTCAGGCAAAGCCCACAGACCAGTGTAGGTGATGTTGTGATGGGTGTTTGCCACAGACTGCTCCATCAGGAAGAAGCAGTGCGTGATGCCTTCAAGCAGCTGGAAGAAGCCTTGTATTTGCAGGAGGTTGGGCCTGGTCCTCATGGGGGACTTCAGCCACCTTGATATTTATTGAAAGAATAACACAGCAGTGCACAAGTAGTCTAGGTTTGTGGAGTTCACTGATCATAGTAACTTCCTAACACATGTGATCAATAAGGTCATCAGCAGACGTGCTCTCCTTGACCTCACACTTACCAGGGAGAAGGAACTGGGCAGGCATGTGAAGGTTGAGCAGTCTTGGCTGCAGTTTCCATAATAAGGAGGAATTCAGGATTCTGCAAGGAAGGAACAAGACAAGTAGCAGGGTAACAACCCCGGACCTCAGGAGAGCAGGCTTCTCTGATAGAAGGCCTGCAAGGAGCTCATGAGGAGGATCCAGGGAGTCACAGGCTGGTTAACTTAATCAGTCTGTGGGAATGTGATGGAACAAACAATCCTGGAAAGCATTTCCAAGAATCCTATGGGCAAGGAGGTGATTTGGAGCAGTCTACATGAGTTTAACAAGGTGACATCATTCCTGACCAACCTTGATAGTTTTCTACAATAAGATGACAACTGAATGGATGATCAGAGAAGAGTGGATGTTCCTTACGTTGACTTTTGACACTCTCCTCTGTATCATCCTCACAAACTGTTGCAGTATGGACTAGATAAGTGGTCTGTGAGCTGGGCTGCAAAATGACTGAATTGTGAGGCTTAGAGAATTGTAATCGATACCACCAAGTCCAGCTGGAGGTCAGCCATAGGTGACATTCCCCATGGTCTGATACTGGCACCAGCACTGTTTAACATCTTTAATGACCTGGATGATGGGACAGAGTGCACCCTCAGCATGTTTGCTGGTGACACAATACTGGGAGGAGTGATAGATACAACATATGGTTGTGCTCCATTCAAAGGGATCTTGACAGGCTGGAGAAATGGGCAAACAGGAATCTCATGAAGTTCAGTAGAGGGAAATGCAAAGTCCTGCATGTGGGGAGGAGTAACCCCATGTGTCACAGACATCTTTTTATGAAAATCCTTTCCTTGGGGTTTTTTCCTCCTGAGAAGCTGAGACGCCTCAGGGACAAAATGTAAACAATGGTTATCTGCTGCTGTGGAATGAAACAGGTGGATCTGTGATTGGTCTCATGTGGATGTTTGGAATTAATGGCCAATCACAGCCCAGCTGTCTTGGACACAGTGTCCTAGCCACAAACCTTTGTTATCATTCGTTTCTATTCTTAGCTTAGTCTAGCCTTCTGAGATGAAACCTGTTCTTCTATTCTATTAGTATAGTTTTAGTGTAATATATATCATAAAATAATAAATCAAGCCTTCTGAAATATGGATTTAAATCCTCATCTCTTCCCTCATTTGAAAACCCCTGTGAACACTGTCACACCCATGTACTGTTCTGTTCTGGGGTCTGGCCAGCTGGAAAGCAGCTTGGTAGAAAAGTGCCTGTGAGTGCTGATGGACACCAAGCTGAGCAGGAGGCAGCAATGTGCCCTGCTGGCCAAGAAGGCCAACAGCCTCCTGGGCTGCATCAGGCACAGCCCTGCCAGCCGGGCGAGGGGGGCGATCCTTCCCCTCTGCCCATCCTGGTGAGACACACCTGGAGTGCCAGATCCAGTCCTGGGCACAGTGTGAGGGGGACATGGACAGGCTGGAGCAAGTCCAGGGAAGGGCCACATGATGATTACAGGCTTGTAGTGCCTGACATTGAGAGGGGGGAGGTAAGAGCTGGAATGTTGCACCTGAGTAACAGAAAGCATGACTGGGTCTTACCACAGCATGTGATGAGAGTGAGTAAAGAGGATGGCTCTTCTTAGTGGTGCTGTCAGGCACCAGTGGTGACAGGGCAAAGGCCAACAGGAACAAATAGGAGAAAGTCCAATTGAAAATAAGAAGGTCTTACGAGTGTAAAATGAGAGATTGCCACAATAAAATATTAACAAATACACAGTGGGTAGACACCTTAACAGTATTGCATGTACTGCTCTGCCTGTAACAATTTACAGAGTGCCTCGTCAAGGACAAGGAAGTTATTAATCATTGTAAGTAGCAAATTGATCTTGGTTTTACAGACCAACTGAAAATAAATGTTCAGCAGAAAATGAGTTGATTCTTTTTCATTTTGTTGTTTTGCCAATTTCTGCTAAGAACGCTATCATGATTTTAGCAGTTTGTCAAAAAAGGCATGATTACATCCTAAGTACTGTCAGGAAGAATTTAAAATTCAGCACTCTTGTGAGGGAAGTAAATGAAAGTATCTTGTGCTTCTGTGTGTTGCTGGCAAAAAAGGCATACTAACATTCATCCAGAAGTGCTATTTTTAGTCAGGCTGTCTAATAAACTTTACTGATGTACTTGTTACCCCTAATTATTACTTAGCTTTTATTTGTGGTGATTATTCTTGTTTACTATAATCCTTTCTATTAAATGACATATATGTACTTTAGGATTAGAATGGTATAATAATATAGATGGGAAGTTTCTAATCTTTATGGGACAGAGGAAATAAATCATGGGTCATATGCAATAAAATGTAAAGAGGAAAGATTAATGTGCCTCCATACCTACAGACTACTACAAGGATTTTAGTGATTTCTAATAAGAGATGTAAAGGAAAAAGCAATTCTCTAGTCCATGTCATAAATGGTCTGTCTTTTTCTAGCATCTTGACTACTTAATGCAAACTCTTGCTGTGTTATTTCCGTACTAAAATCTCTAAAATGTCTCATCCAGCTGACAGACAGGATGCAGATAGTAAACTTCTGGATAAAATTTAATCAGTAAAAGTTAACATTTCTTGGTTCTTTATGCATTATGTTAGAGCTTGTCTTCTTGCTTGATGGAATATTTTTAATTATGTGCCTTTAGTAAAATTGCTCAGAAGCTCTCTGGTGGTTGTCTTCAGTTATATCTTCAGGATATGAAGTTGAGTTAAAAAAGAACAGTAAAATAAATTATTAGTTCAAGAAGTGTGGGACTGTGGTACTTGATCTTGTATTCTGTCTTTCGAAGATAGATGAAATAATGATTATAAAAATGGCAGGGAATGCAATCAGAGAAATGCAACCAAAGTATGATTTTATATGCCAAACTCTGATTGATTGAGATTGGGAGGGCATGACTGGTGTGTATTTATTGAATGTGACTGCTCTATGTTTGAATCTTACTGTAACATCAGTGGTTAGAGCATGCAGAAATGCAAATCTTAAGAAGTAAGAGAGGGACATGAAAAGTGTGTGGCGCATTGTTAGTAAACGCTTCAGAAAGTGGAAACTGAGCGTTTATCACAATTTATAACCAGTTTCTGTGGTTTGACTCAGAAAAGCCATTTTCTGAAACAAGAAAAAAGCCTTTATTGCACATCTGCAATGAAGATCATCGTGGCAGAATGGGTAGTTAGAGCTGTAAGCAACAAGCTATCTGATGGTGCTAGCATTTGTCTTCCTAGGGAGTGCGAGCACCTGCTTCTCTACTTTATAATTTCTGTCACTTGAATAGAAAAGGAAGACTTAGCAAGTTTTAAGGGAAAAAGTGGAAAACAAACCCTTTTGGTAATCTGGGAGAATAATGTGTGCTTAGCAGCTGGCAATGTCATTTTTGATTTGTATGTAATTATTATTCAGTTTTCGGTGGTGCTTACATTCTTTTCTCCTGATGAGAAGATTCATTTGTACACATCGTTATTATCTCTTCTGACATATGCCTTAGTGACATTAATCTGTGTTTTATTTTCTGCAGTGGTAATAGTGGGCTTGTCTTTCCCTAGCTTTATTATGTTGTCAGGCTTTCTGAAGTTGTCCTCCTAGCACAAAGGAAAAGTATAGCACAGGGATCTAGGGAGAACCAAGTAACACTGAATGCAAGGGAAGCAGCTCCTCTCATCTTGCTTCCTCCTTGCCAGGCTGTGATGTGCTTTCCTCGCTGGTGGGCAGGCAAGGAAACATCAAGTTGTGCAATTGAAAAATACTTAATTAAATGTCTCCAGAAAGGGTGCAGCCACAGAAGCTTTATATTATTGACAGGAACATTTAAATCCCCTTTGCAGTTTATTCTGGAAACATGAAAGATTATTGGGGGCAGTTAGAGATTTATTCACTTTTAGCTAGACTGAAATAGCCTCATTACTTTCAGAATGTGAGCTGATAAAATGACTCACTCATTTCAAACCATTCAAATGGTGTTTTTCCAGAGCCTCTGATACTCTTTGCTTTATTATAAGATGCTAATGAGTCAGACTGCTGAGGAAACTTTGGGTCCACTGTCCTGTGGCACATGATGGCTAATGCAGTGGTGTCGGTGTACTGTTTTCTTCTGTTGTCATCTTGGCTTCCTGTTTTTTTCCCCTACACTTATTTTTTTCCTCTACACTTATTTTTTTCCCACACTTAGACATATATACTTTATGTATTAAGATCTTTGTTCTGTCTCAGGATCTTTTTAGGGGTTTTCTATGAAAATGCAATATTCAATCTTGCACATCTGATCTATCAATCAATAAGTTGTACTGTCAATATGACAAAACCTATGATACGAAATACAAATGGAGGATGGAAGTTTTACCTCAGTATATCCACTTCTTTCTGCTCGTGTTATCCTCCTCCTCTTTTGATTAAATACTTACTTAAGGAAGATAATATATGCACAGTAGCCATATAAAATAAATGTATCAATAATAAAAAGTGAAAGGTTAAAATTAGGGGGTTTGCCTTTGTTTCTAGTCTGCCAGGTATCATTCCTTTCCCCTTATTGCCTCCATTATAATACTTGGAATTTATTCTCCATCATACAAAGTCTCCATCTTACATATGACTAATTGACTTTGTGTTATGGATACTTATTTTGTGAGAAAAAAAATTCCCTCTCTTTATGATGTTGCTGGAAATGTTACCCAGTACTTATTGAAATTTTTAAAAGGAGGTGTCAGAGTCCCTGAGACTGAACCATCATTGAGGGCAATGTGTTCCATTCGTGTGGATAGCTAAAAGTCTGGGGGTAGGGACAAAGTGGTGGTGGTGGACTGGTTCTAGCTTATACATGGTCTCAGATCATCTTTTTCTCTGATTTAAGAAAAGAAGCCAAGGAATTGGGGTATCCCTTGCTTTATTCATTAGTATATTCACATGACCTGGCAAGGAAGAGATGTTGCAGTTAGAGTGTGATATACCTCTTTAGAATGTGACTATATTCTTTTCACTGAAGAACAGGAAAATTTAAATAATGTGTATGTTTTCCCAGATTTCAAGAGAATCCTGAAAATTCTTGTTTTGATGCACTGCATTTTCTATTGTCTAGTAAGGTTCCCCAAATTCCTGCAGGCATGGCTGTACTGAAAATTAAAGCATAATCTAGTTGTCCTTTAATTTTTTGCAGCATAAAACGCAAATGTGAGAAAACTGTTGTGTTTTTCCCCTTTTCTCAGACTGAACAAAAGCCTTTTCTTTTACAGGCATTTAATCCGCAAACAAATAAGTCTAATTATTTGTTCATCCATGTCTTAAACTATGCAGCACTCTTTAATGTGACTGCAGTTCTGAATTTATGTGGCTGCTTTAAAATAGTGATAAACACCTCTTTCTGGTGTGATTGCTTAAGAATGGAGATAGAGGGTGATATTCATTTTGGCAAAGCCCTCTTGACTTTGGGGTTGTCAGAGATACCAGTATGGTAGCTCTTCATGTTACTGCAAAACCTCATTTACTGGTGACTTTGCTTGACAACATTTATTATAGTCATTACTATTTTTACTTACCTTTTATCATTAGTGTTTTGTTTTATTGGAACAATCATTGGATATCTTGAAGGCATGAGCAGTCAGTGGAATAGCAATAGTTCTGAAAATACCTACTCAGTATCTTTGTAGGGTGTGAGAGAAGATACCATTGCCATAGTGTAGAATGGATCCATCAAAACCTTCCCCTGCAAAATACTCTTGATAGCCACCTGCAAACAAGAACAGGCTCTGTGCTGCATGGAAAATTGGGTATTATGAGCTACAATGCAGAAAATAATGTTATATCCCCTAAATGAAAATACAGTTTTTGGTATTGTTGCCATTTTTACCGATTGCCTTAAAGATCATTCCGTGTGTTTTTGTTCCAAGATGAATAGGTCACAGGACCATTCATCTGTGGTTTTTCTGTCTTTTAGTAGGAAAAACGCTGCTGCCAAAGATCATAGCAGACCATGGTTATTTGCCATTGTTCTCAATGTGTACAAGCGTTCTGCTTCTGAACATGTTGCCAGAAGGGGGGATTATACTGAGGGTTTTTCCCCCTGAAAGGTAAAATTTATCAGTACACCGTCATGTAAATGCATGTAAAGCAATACATTAGACAGTCATTTTGGGTAGTAAATAAGAAACCAGCAAAATAGGTCAAAAAGTAAGTCTCCTCTTAGGAAGAAGAATGTGAGAGGTCTTGCAAGATAAACTTTGAATGATTGAAAAGAATTTCTGCAAGTTCTTCAGGACAAGGTCCCATGCAGTTGGTCCACTGCTTGGAGGGTAGTTGGATGCCCGTGTTGTACACAGCTTGGTTGATATGCATCCATGTAGGATGGATGCACACTGCAGTGGTCCTGGATGTGCTCAACCTGTCACCTTAGCCTGATGTTGCTAGGAGGGTATTTGTGTGGGAAAGCCTGGTCACAAATACAGACAGACACGGTTGGCTCTCCTGTTTCTAGTATGCGTTAGAGGAACATGTAGCTCCGAGCAAGACAAGGGACGTGCAACAATAAGCCTTGTGTATGTAATTAAAAGACAGTTCCTGCCCTAGAGAGATCTATGATACAGCTTGTGGCACAGATGGATAAAAAACAAAAGGAGGATGACAAAGAACCACTGTTGCACTTGTTCTAATGGAGTTGTATGGTCTAAAGTTTTCATCTGTGCTTGTACAGTTCATGGATGACTGGTTTTGTGGTGAGAGCTGAATTTCCAGCTATCACTTCATGCTTTCATGAGGATACATCTTGTAGAACTGCTGTTGGAGACTGCCTGTGACCTTATTTATAATTAGTTATAATTGTACCAACTATCAATCTTCATAAAATCTTTCATTTTTTTTTAGAAAAACTTTTGACCAAATTCTTATAAAGCCACTCAGGCAGCCTGAGATTTCCACACCTGAGAGATTTGCAGTTAGACAGCAGTCTGACTGTTGCCATTTATGATCCAACTCTTGATAATGAAATATGTCCCTTTTTAATAAATATTTTCCCCAAAGCAATATTTCTCATTGCTGAAAAATCTGATGCTCAGCTCATGTCTGTGTCTTTGAAATTCAGGTCACTTGGGCTTTGGCAATTAGATTTAATACCCCAACTTAGTCACCCAAAACTTACAACCCGGACTGTATTTTTTCACCCAAAAAAATTGGTTTTTCACCCAAAAAAATTTATTTTTCTTGAAAAATAAAATTATTTTAATGTGAATTGATAATAAAGTTAGACCTTTCCTTGGCACAGTATTCCCCTGTGCCCTGTTTCTTCCATTGTTTAAAATGAATAGGCTGTCTCTGCCCCTCTGTCCTTGCTGACTAAGTTGTTGGCTCTGCTGCACCTCCTACGTATTGTTTCTGCTGAAGGGCACATTTCCCCTAGCTTTCCCTAGGAAGACAATAAAGGGATTGTTGCTGATAAGATATACTTCTCTGTGATTGGTGATTCCTTCATATGCACAAACCTTGAGTTGTGGAAGCCATTAATAGCCAGAATCGGTCTGGGGACTGAACCTGGTTCACAAGGCAATATGAAGCCATGGCACTACAAAGATAGAGTTTGGCAATGCCAAACACAGTTAGGATTAGCAGTGGCATGGGGACCGATCCAGTAGGTTTTTGAAACATCCAGTGTTGCCTGCCTAGGTAGGTTCCTTGGTTGAGGATCCAGGTTGAGTGGGATAGGAGGTGTGCAAAACTGGGGGTGACAGGAAAGCTCCTTCAAGAAGAGCATTCTGGGCCCTGGGTAGAGAGCTCACTTTGGCTTTGCTTGGGTTTGCACTGTGCAGAAAGCTGAAGAGCTTTGAAGATGAGTATGACAGCAGTTTCCTTGCTGGGACTCTGTGCTCAAGCGAGGAGATACAGACCAGCGTGACAGGAGTGCCACTAGAGCAGAGGTTTGCAGTGTGCTTTTACTGCTGTATCAGGACATGGAAGTACGTGGCTGTCATGGCTTGGGTCTGTGTTTGAGTTGAAGGTCTCCATCACCCTTCAGCACTCGGGCTAGGAGAAATTCCTCCTCTGTCAGGAGACACTGTGCTATGGGGTGCTTGACCATTCCCCAAGAAACAATATGCAGGGCAAGGAAGGCACCATGAACTCTAAAAATGAGTGGAATATTGAAAAATGAGGGGAATATTTGGAAGACTGGGGCTTGTGTCCGTAAGAATAGCCATAATGTCTTACTGTCCTGTCTCCACCTGTAAGCAGCTGCCTATGGAGTAGCCAAACCAGTGTGCAAACATAGACAATGCTCCTTTCATAGCCTCAATTATTTTTTCTAGTTCTGAAACCACTTGAAGAAGTGGCTTTGTAGTTAATAACCATCAACATATCTTTGTTTTATGTTGTCATCCATTTTCCTCTCGAAAAACATTAAACAGCAGCATCCTTTGCCACTGAGTTCCCCAGGTGTTCTTGGCTGATGCCTGGGGTTAAACCACAACCAAGAGCAATCACAGAGGTCTGTTGTGCATAAAGCAAAGCTAAACATGGCTTTAACACAAAGCTTATTTTCCTGAAGCAATTGTAAAAAGCTCACAGTGATAAGGCATTTTATTTTGTTGTTTTTCAGCACAGTAGAAAGTCATTTAATCAAAGCAACTGAAAATCATTTTAGGCTTAGCAACATGTTGAGACAAATGATAAAGTATTTAAAAGCCTCATTTTACTGAAGAATAACTGTCCTTAACAATTGAACTAATTTTAAAAAGCTTTCAGAGAGGCACAAAAGAAATCTAGTTAACAAAATTGACAATAATTTGGGACTTTTGGTTATATACAGCTTTGCACTGATTGTTTCACTGAAGCTTCAAAAATACAATTAAGATTGGGTAATATTGAAGACATTGGCAGGTTTGGTTTTGTTTTGTTTTATCACTGTTCCTTTCCTAGTCTGCCGTTTCAAATATGAATTATACTTTACTGTCCCTATTCTTTGTTGTTTTTCATATTCAATGTGATATAAATGTCAAAATGTCATAGTGCATTTCAAGTTTGAATGTCTCAAAATTCTTAGAATAGTGTTCATGTTATTTATTTCTCCAAGAAAAAAAAACCGAAAATAACATGCTTCATTTGTTATGTAGACACTAAATTCAGACTTGAAATAAATTAATTTGTTTCTATAATCATGTGAAGTGTTGTGGTCATTGCACTAAGCTTGTGCTTGGCCTTACAGCTTATTTTTCGTACTATTTGGTATTTCGCTATGCTAGAATGCATTTATAATTATTTTTACTGTTGTGTTAATTAATTATTCAATACATAGTCATTTCCATTTGAATGAATTCCCTTGGTTTGGATCACCCAACAGCCGTTGGCTCAGGCGTTCTAGTTCTTGACTGATGCTGCATGGAAAAGTTGTCATGGGATGTTGCTGTGTCCAGAGAATAGCTTTCATTGAAGTCTGGCTTGACAAGCAAAAGTGTTTGGAAATGTCTCTATTTTGGAAAATAACTTTAAAAAATAAATAGAAAATCTAGCATGTTTACTCTTCACAGAAGATGGCTTTCTGCACAGAATCACAGGATGGGCAAGGTTGGAAGGGACACAGTGGCTCATCTGGTCCAACCTCCCTGCTCATCCCAGGGTCATCCCAGAGCACATGGCATAGGATAGCATCCAGACACTTCTTGAATATCTCTACTGAGGGAGACTCCACAGCCTCTCTGGGCAACCTCTTCCAGTGTGTGGTCACTGCACAGTAAAGAAGTTCTTCCTCATATTCAGGTGGAACTTCCTGTGTGTCAGTCTCTGCCCGGTGGCTCTTGTCCCATTGCTGGGCACCACCAAGAAGAGCCTGGATCCATCTTCTTGACATCCTCCCTTCAGGTACTCATAGACATTGATGAGGTCTCCTCTCAGTTGTCTCTTTTTGAGGATGAGCAGTCCCAGCTCACTCTTGCAGTCCCTTGTAATGTACTTGCTTTATTCCAAATGCGCCCTGTTTTCCATATCCCCTCGTTGCCATTTTGATGAAATGCTTAAATTAATTTTTTTATTATCATGCCAGTCCATTCAAAAAATACAACTTTGCTAGGTTTTATTTCTCTATCAAATTGGGAAAACTAACTAGGCATATTATTGCGCTTTTCAACCCTAAAAATTAAGGTTTTCATTGCAGACACTGTTGGAGATCTTCTGTATCTTTGTGCTGTATTTTACAGTGGAATTAAATCAATTCCTTTTCCGAACCATCTGGTTGGGGTGTTTTTTCATTATAACTGCAAATGTCTAAATGTAGTTTCAGTTTTTCAGAGTAAAAAAATGTGGTCATTGTAAATAAAGCTTGAATTGATTTTTCATCTCTTTCTGCAAAAGTAAGCTGGTAAGCCAGAGAAGGAAAAAATGTAAAAATTAGAGCTTAAAGAAATGGATATTTGGTAAGTTAATAATGCTCAAATGTAGAAGTATGAAAAATCTAAATGCCTTTTAAAGCAGAATTTGCTGTCTAATAAGCACTACACAGTTAAATTCATGAGAAAGCATTAGAAGACAACAATGCGTAGACTTCTACAGAGGTGCAGAAAGCTGGGAAAATTTGCGGATGGAAATGTATCCTATCCAGACCTCTGGAGTAGTTTTTAAATTGTATTTATTATTTGTCTCAACAAATGCTTAAATTATTTGCCTATATAATTTTAAAAATACAATAGAAATGTGATATAAAACCTCATTGTATTTCAGCACCTGTGGTGTGATGGTTTGGTTTTTAGTGAGCTTTCCAACGTGTTTGGAATGTGGACAGGCTTGGACTGGAGTTGTTGGATTTGCTCCTTGCCCTTTCTGCCCATCTCTACCCTGTCCAGCACACTAGGCTCTTTGGGGCTTGCACACACACTGTGTGCTACACTCTGTTTGGAAACATAATTTGGCTTTTTAACTGTCAGAGTTACCAATCATCAATGATTTAAAATGGTGTAGAAGTACTGTTTCATCAGGTATACTCAGCCTTTACTTATGGGTTCCCAGAACTGACCCTGGTGTGAATCTCAACTCTTGTTTCTGAGGAATGGTTTGGCAGTGCTCAGGGTGCTCTGGAGTGCATGAGTCAGGCTGAGTGCCACCAGAACCTTCTTTCACCAGCTGGTGAGCACATCATGGGACTGTGGGCAGGGCCCACCAGAAATGCAGCTGTCTAGTGGGTGTGATTTTTCTAGACATACTATATCATTATGCCTTGGGGCTCTGCCTAAGGGATTTGAAAAGGGTCACACAGCTGTAGAGGATGCAGGAATGAAGCTCAGTTCTGTATCAGCTGGAGAATCTTACTAATTTGCCTTTAACATATAGAAGTGACTGACGATTAAAACAAGCTTCAGGAATAGGAGGGAGGAGGATGAGATAAGTATGGGCTGGCTGGTATAGGAGTGGAATGTCTTGAGAGAGGGGAGACATGCAGAAAGGATGGAAAAGCTGCATCAGAGACAAGTGTGGGGCAAGTATTGTGGAGTCAGAATGTGGCTTCCAGAGGCCACAATGGCTGGGGCAGTCAGGGGCATTTGAATTGTTCTTCAGAAACTTAACATCTTTGGCAACGGGGGCACTGCATTACTAAAATCATTGTAAATGAAGACCTAAGAACAATTTGTGTGTGCTGGTAGCAACAACTGTCATTTCAGGTTGCACCATCCCCCGAGTCACCTGAAAGCTGCTGTGCATCAGATTTTGAGCTGAATGACAACAATAAATACAGGCTGTCTCAGAAGGATAAATGAATCCAGAGTCTGCATATTTCAGCAAATGTGTGACTGGAGGAGAAATAATGTTTGTTCTAAAGCCTTCCAGTGGGGTAAGATTTTCTTTATGATGTGTGGCAATAGTTTCAATCTACGTGAGGCACTGTAAGCCACGCTGGTTATCCACCAAGCTTGCAAGGAAGTAAATAGACTGTGTGCTCTGACTGTCAGCAGTATGACAGATAGCTGAGGTGTTCGGGGACATTACTCCTAAGAATTATGTTTTCTTGGGGTTTTTTACGTGGTGAGGTTTTTGTTGTTGTTTGGGGGGGTGGTGTTGTTTAACTAGAAGATTTGGTTTTATGATTCTTAGTGCTTAGAAATTAAATACTCAACTGTTGCAGTTTTTTAAGGCTGGCATAGACTTTCAAGTTAGCTCCCCAAAATGACCTCTGACCAATCTCTTGTATCATTTTTACAGGGATGCTGTAAAAGTTGTTTCCAGTTTGTAATACTGCCAAGTTTTTTAAATCAATATTAAAAGTGAAACACCGCCAAAGAAAAGCAGTGCCAACTTTTTTTTGCATTAGAAATTTTTTAGTATGTTAAAATGCAGTAGTGTCTAAAGCCACGAATAGGTGGAGGAGTTTAAGGGCACTAGGGAGGTAAGAAGTAGCAGAAACACTTGTTTCTTCAACTTGAGAGAGTTGCTTGTCTAAAGGCTTCAAAAGCCTTTTTGGTTTGGGGTGTAGTGCTTCTGTTTTGATACAGTAACATTTTCTAACAAAGTCAGCCATGAAATCAAATCAGATAAAATTGTTAACATACTCTTTCCCCATCTTACCTTCTCAAAAAATTGAGAAATGCCCTTGTGTTTGAGGCATACTGGGCACAGTGACAGAGCTGTTGCAACTTTCACAATGCTTTTCTTCTCCATCATCTTCATATGTCAAGAAGGATGGAGGGGAGCAGTTCCTCTTCAATGACAGGATATTTCCTTCTCGCCATCGATGCTATAAGGGCTATTTTGCCTCTGTGTCTTGGTTTTAGTTTTACTATCATGAATGAGAGAGGCATAGGATAGATTTAGGAAACAGGTCTGTGCAATGTGAGATGGGATGGTTTGAGGGAGGGAAATGAGTTGTGTTTTGGAGGTAAGTGAGCTTGATGGAGAGAAGTGGAAAGAAATAAAATGAGAAGTACTTGCTGAATTCACAGAGGAAAAGATGTGGCATGAAAAAACAGGAAATATGCAGGGGGGAGATAGGAGGAAAGTAATAAAGCACCAAAAATGTTTCATTACAAAAAGAAAAAGTTAAATTGGTCACAGCAGTGTGCTACAATTTAATTTAAAGCCTTAACAGAGAGTGTACAGGCTAGGAGCTCTAAATTTTATAATTTTTTATTATTACTGCTTTGTTCAGAAAAATAAAATATTTGACAATAATTAAAAACTTCTTCCAGGCTGAGGTTTGTGAGGTTTTCACCACAAACACATTTGTAGAGTTTGGTTATAAATGCCTGGAAATAGATAAAAACAAAAATGCTGATCCTGAAAACTCCACACAGCGTGGAGTGTGGTAATGAGAATATGCTTCAAAGACATGAGATATTTTAATGCATTATGTCTTAGGATCTTAGTGTTGAATAATAATTTCCCATTCATATCAGTTTTGTAATTCCCTCCTCTTCCTCTTTTTTCCCAATTTTCCTCCCAGTCTGAGCGTACTTAACAAGCACTGCAGAATTCTATTTTGTATGAGCATCCTCCAGTGAGGATGCTCCAGTGTGCTTTTTGCTCACTTCACTATAATGGTGAATGTGCTGCAGTTCCCAGGCTAATTGCTCTTGAGCTACTGTGTAGGTCATCACCTTGTGCTTTGCTTTGTCTTGTGTCCAAAGAGCTGCTACAGCTCACGTTGCTGTGCTGTGGCTTTCCAGTGGCATCTTGCAGGTTTGTTACAAATCAGTGTCATCTTGCTGCACCTGCAGCACAGCTTTTTGCTCTTTGCCAGGCATAAACAGCAGGTGGTCCCCTTATAGGAATATTTTATGTAAGCAAAGCTTTTTCACATTTACCTCTGCTCCTGCTTCGTTGCCACTTCAGGCAACAGGCAGCAGCTCCTCCAATCTCTTCAGAAATGCTCCTTGGTGAAACAGCTTTCTGCAACTGCTGAAGAGTTAAAATTGTTTCTTAGTTTAAATTATAAAGAGCCTTGTATGTTGGGCACTAGAATGTGGCTCCATTGGGGCATATATAATTGAATACACATTTTTTCTTTTATTTCAATCTCTCATTCTCTCTCACTTGGAGAGGAAGCTGCATCTCTCCCTTGTTCAGCAGTCTGAGCATTCATATGTCCCATATTCCTGAATGAATGAACTGAAACAATATGCAATTTCCTATTTCAACTGGCTTTTATGAAAAGCAGTGGCCAGCAACATTAGACTGACATTTGGTTTTCCACATCTTGAAATGATTTGCAGACTGGGATTCACCACAGCAGTGTGATGGTGGCAGCTCAGGGACTGTGTGTACAAGGCTGCTGGGTCAGTTCTTCAGTCATGTGCACCAATTCCACACCACTGTAGCTCCAGTTGCCACATTCTCCTGATTCTCAGTAGCATGCACCATAAGGGAGTGCAAGTTGGTTTGATGCCAATTTAAAAGCAAAGACAGCACTGGGCTCAGCCTGTAACATTACTTTTAAAACATCAGTGTTGTTTCTGTTGCCACCTCTGTGCTGAGTTTGTGCACCCAGGGCCCAGATGCAGCCCTTGAGGCCATTCCAGAAGCTCACAGACATCCACAGAAATGCTTTGTCAGGGATGTGGATGATGTGCTGATTCAGAACTTAGGGCTGCCCATCCCCTCCCCACTCCCCATGGGCAGGAGTATTGTCATCACCGGTCTTTCACAGAGAGCTTCCCCTCTAGAATGGCTGGCTCCAGCCAACTCCATGGAAAAGGAGCATCTCTAAACCTTCCTACCCCATTGATGTGTCTTTTTGGAATTGCCACAAAATGTGGCAATCAAAATTTGGCAAGATAGAGTCCATCAGCAGCCATGCCCAGCTGTAATGTTGGGGTTTTTTTAAAAGAAAACTAGAGGTTATGGTAAGACACAACCTGTCCCCAGTGAAAAGCTTTTTATTTGAGGAAAAAGGGATACTGGGGCAGAAAGAAGAGAAATGGAAGGGAGAATCTTATGTGGTCAGTGCTCAGGACTGTCTAGGAAGGAAACTGAAAGTGTGGGAAAGAATGTAGAGGAGGAGACTAAAGGTTTAGGTTGTTTCAAGTCAGGGGTGTCTGTTGGAGTTTACTTCAGAATACTTAGAAATCAGATAAAAAAATCTTTGAGTATTAGGGTTCTTAAGAAGCCATGGAAGCAGTGAAATGCACTTTGAGAGGATTAGGGAGGGACAGAGATGGATGCCTTCTCTAACACAGAAAGAGGAGTTATTGGTAACTATAAAACAGGTGTTGCAAAAAATGGAATAAATTATTAAATAATTTGCAAGTACTTAGCAAGTAGCAAGGGGATACCCAAATGGATTTGTCAAGAACAAATTATGTTGAGCTAGTCCAACTTCCAGTGTTGACAGATGAACTGGCAGAAAGTCTAAGGAAGAAGTATTAGATGTGATCCATTCTGACTTTAGTAAGGCTTTTGACACTATTTCACTTGACATTGTACTATGCAAACTAGGGAAGTAATTTAAATGAGGTGTCTCTAAAGTGACTTCTGCAGTGGTTGAAAAACTGCAGCAAAGGTTTGGTTTTCAGTGACCTGATAGTCCAAGTGGTGGGAATTCATTTTCTCAAGGGCTTTGTCATGTGCCCTGTTCTCTTCAGTATCTCTTTTATGATTTACGTAATGAATTTGAAAATACTTATGAAAATTGTGCATGGTGCTCAACTGAAAGGGGTTATGAATGTTTTGCAGACAGGACAGACTTCAAAATATTCTGGATAAATTAGGATAAGGGTCTGAAATAAGTAAGATGTTATTCAGTGGAAGCCACAGCTGGGAAGGAAAAATCAAATGTAAAACAGGAAATAAGGAGCTAAGCAGCTGTGCTGCAGAGCTGAATCAGTGTTCATTTTTAGTGGGTGATAAATTAAGCAGCTTAGTGGTGTGATACCTTTGCAAAGAGCAAGAGTCTTGCTAAGTTTTATAAGGTCTGTGTGTCTCATGTGAAGCTGTTGTGGATGGTGTCTGCTGTATTTGGGTATCACACTAGGAAAGGAATAGGCAAACTGAATAGGAAATGGGAGGGAGGATTTTTTTAGAAAACATGATTTGAGAGAGGGATGAAGAACTAAGACTATTTTACTTGAATTTAGGAATTCTTTGTTTTTCTGGTGTTTTCAATTTACCAAACATCCCATTACTCTAAGAATAATACAGCACTTTCAGACCAACTGGTTTAGATAAAATAAGCAGGAATTGGCACCATCTGAAATTGGAGACTATGAAGTTGAGCTAAATGAAAAAGACTTCAAAGAGGTGTACAATTCATGGAAAAACTTTGAGGAGCTTTGGGGTTTGACTGTTTTCTTAGCAAAGAGAATTTGAATTCTTAATCCAACCCTGTTACTTCTACTGCTTATCCCCCACTGGCATTAATAGCACTGCACATAACCTTACTATTTAAACAACCCCTAATTAGGATGCCAGTGAGTTTGCCTTCCAGGTTCCCCCACAAGTTGATGCCATGCTGCCTTTTCCTCTTCTTGTAAAGGAGACAGTCCAAGTCATTGCCTTGCCCGTTATACTCGCTTCAGACACCTACTTCATTCACACTGCTCTTAGGTATTTTTCCTCCTTTTCATCGGGAAAATGCTAACTCAGATTCCCCAAAATGACCATTTTGCTTGTGTTCTTTAGAACATCTTGGTCACGGAGAAGTTTTCTACGCTCTTATGTTGCCCCTGATGCACTTTCATGGTTGACAGCGTTCCTGCCTTACAGTCTCTGGTTTGCTCTGTAGAGAACTTCAGCATTGTCTCCCAGAGCAATGGGCCACAGCTATGACAGTGAGGTCAGCAAACTGCCACCCTTGCCACTGCTCAGTCTGTCACATATCTCTCTTGCTGTAGAGGTGCTTGGTGGAAAGTGTCCACCTGATATCTGCTTCCAATCCCCACCTTGCAGAGCAGCGCTGCAAGCTCAGCAGCTTTCCGCACTTCATTTCTGCGATGAGATGCATGGAATACTGTCACCTGGTATTGTCGGTCCAAATTGTTGGACCTTTGATGATATTAATTGGTTATGGATTATGGCAGCTTCTTAGGGGGATTTAGATTTAATTCTTGGGTCTCATGTCTCAGAAGATCTTTCCCTCTGACAGTGGAACAATAGTTACAGTAGTCTGTCATGTTGAAATTTCTGTATGGCACTATGATGCATTACAGTAATTATTAATAAAGTGAAGAATGTGCAGGGGGAAAAAGCTATGAATGCATCTATCCAGAAAGAACTGGAATGAGTAATGTTTTATAAAGACAGAGTGAGAATCTATGTACCATATAACATCTATGCAGATTTTCCCAGCGTATTCAATATAAAGTCTATGACTTCAGTATTTGCTCTATTGGCAGAATTTCTCATTCTGTTAAAAAAAATGCCTTTCTGTGTATGAAATACCTCTGGCATATTTTGTAGTCCTGAAATGACTACAAACTAGTTACAAACAGTTAAAATCTGTAACAGGGCACAAGGGTGAATATTTTAAATATCTGTTCATTAGACTAAAGAGGGGGTTTGGAACTGGATGTGGCCAAAGTCACTGGAATTGTGCTTTCAAAAAAAAAAGTATTCCTTTCACCTGCCATTGCATTGGGGTTTGGTTCAAAACTTGATGCTGCTGATGCACACAGGATGCATAGCAGTAAGAAATCTCCTGATGCTGAGGAAGGGGGAAGAGAAGCAGAGAGTTCTCCTTTAACTGTGTGCGACATATATGAGAGGGGAGGAAAAACCACAAAGGAGGCTTTTTTTATTGCTTGCTCTAAGGATCCCCTTTTCTTTCATAGCCCATGGCTTAGTTATCTTTCCCTTAATCTCAGGGTTGGTGGCAGGCTGCAGCTGTACAGCCTGTTGTTGTGTGAGTTAATGATGTGAGAGAAGTCCCACAGGAGTTTCTGTGATCTGTGGAGGAAACTTGTTTGGTGCTGCTTTCCAGGTGGTGAATGCCAGTTCATTTCAAGAGCTTGACAGAGTCAGTGAGGAGGGGGACATGGGACCAGTGAGAGGTTTTTAAGCTGGTACTTTTTTGGCCTTTTCAGGCAGGTGGCATTTGGCCACATACAGAATGAAAGCAGCAGGTGAGTTTCCTTACACAGCAGGTCTGCCTGCCAGGCTGTATAGGACCCTTTGTTTTCTGTCAGAAAAGAGGTTGCTTTCTTTTGAACTTTTTGGGAAACATTGATAAACCAATATAAGACAGTTCTACATGGTGACAGTGCAGTTGTTCACCCCATCAGAGCCAGGGAGAGCTGTAAGGCCTCCAATTGCAGAGGAGTTGAGTGTCACTTCATGTGCACTTAGGAGTCTGGCTATAAACTGCATAGGGCAGGAAAGAATGGGGTGAGTGTGAAGCCTGCACCTAGAAAACAAAGGAAGATGATGATATTTGAGATAAAAAGGGAGAAACAATAAATAACAGGTTGTCTGTTGGTGCCATTTTATAGTACAGTCCTGAGTACAAGCTTATATTGAATCTCATTTGACGTATACATTCTGCTGCTTAAGCTGCCCTTGAGATGATCACAGTTTACTCATGGTAGTTTATTATAGCTAATGCCAATGCAGATGTTTTTCTAAAAAGAAATCTCCAACAAGCAAATGACAAAAATACCCAACTGTAGTGTTATGCAGAATTATCTTTTTCACTTGTAGATCAGATTTCTTCAAATTATCATGTGCAAAGCTGCAGTCCTATTTTCGTATGATCTAATTGCCTGAATACAGGTCTTTATTCCTGTTCTGGTTTTGGATGGGACAAAGTTAATTTTCGTCCTAATAACTATTCAGTGTTGTGTTTTGGATTAAGTATGAGTTTAATGCTGATATCACACTGATGTTTTTGTTGTTGCTAAGTGGTATCTACAGTAAGTCAAGGACTTTCCAGCCTGTCATCCCCTGCTAGTGAGATGGCTGGAGGGGCACCAGAAGTTGTGAGGGGACACAGTCCCAGAGTTCATGACCTCAGCTGGGCAAAGGGATATTCCAGACCATACAACATCATGCTCAGTATATCAGCTGGGGGCAAAGCTGGTCAAGGGGTGCTGCTCAGGGACTGGCTGGGCATCACTTGGTGAGCACCTGCCTCGTGCATCACTTGTTTTGTATATTTTACTTGTTTTATAATTACTGAATTACTGTCCTTTTTTTTTTTTTTCTTCCTGTACTGTTCCATTCAACTGTCTTTACTGCAGCTCATGACTTCTCTCACTTTTACTCTTTTGAGTCTTCCCCATCCCACTGTGGAGGGGAGGGGAGGAGGAGAGGGAAGTAAGGAATTGGGGGTGTGGTGCTTAGCTGCTGGCTGCAGTTAAACCATGATACTCTCAGATGCTTAACCGAGAAGGATCTGTCCCTCAGCATCATAGTTCAGGCACAGCTGAGCTGAAGCTGACACAGATCAGAGTTGTCCACTGTGCAGAGAAAATACTTTGTCCTGCAGGATGTCTAATGATTCTTTGATGCAGAAGGAACCACATCAGGCAGAAGCTCAGCTGAAGGAATTGTAAGTTTAGGACTGCTGTCTTTTAATGTCAAAGTTGAGACTTTCATGCAAATTCTTCCCTTAGGAATCTTCTCCCTTCTACAAGACAGCCAGTCTGCTCCTCTCAGCTCCTGCAGGAGATGTATTGGCATGCTTTGAAGGTGAGTGACTTTGGTGTGATCACCTTTGGCTTTCTCTACATCCTTGGAAGAGGTTGTGGCCACAAGCCCAGCAGAGCAAAGCCTCAGTGGAGATGGTGAACTTCTCCTGCTGGGGCTGTTCTTGTACCAGCTGGTATAAAATGTAAAGCTTGAACTTTCAAACTGCAATTCGCAGGGAGTGCTTGTGCAGGGAAGGTCAAGCTGATGGATTGTCAGCTTTAGTCAGTCCCACAGGGAATGGCGTGGCCTGAAATGTTGAAAGTTCACTTCATGCTGCCTTTACACAACTTTTCTTTTTTTTTTTTTCCATTTTAATGTCACAGTTTCTTGCTGCTGACTGTTTGAAAAGATAAGTGAATTTATTTCAAGTCCTTGTGGCCAAGCTGGCTACATCCCAGGGATTGCCATGAGGTGTTTGGGGCTGTGTTGTCAATCCAACAATTCATGTCAGTGCCTGTAAAATTTACTCTGGGACTTAGACACGATTGTAGTCACTGGTGTTGCTTCCAAGCTAGACTTGCATACCTGCTAAAGGTAACAGCTTTTGCTGTGTGTATTTTTAACTTACTGGGTTATAATTATGAAACTTGGGGTTCATAATTAGAAATTATTCTAATTATGAAACTCGATTACCTCCTTAAACTAGACTTAGATTGTTTTTTGGATCTCAGATGGTCTCACCTCCGCCTTCAGTCTCCCTTGTCACGGTTTGCAGTCCTCAGGTTGCTTTTCTGTATTTATTAACAATCCTTTGTTTGCCTGGGGTTGCTCACATTTATTAGAGATTTCACTGCACTAATGTTCAAAGAGAAAAATGGTATCTCTTCTTTGTGAAGAGGAGTTTGCAAATCCTGAATAAAGCTGTGTAAGAAAACATTTTGTATCATTAGTAAACAGGGCAAGGCAGTGAGTTGATAGTTTCATTTTCTTTAGGGAAGATGGATTTTTTTATGCTGTTTGATGTGAGTGGGGAAGTGGAAGGGAATTTGTGTATAGTGTGCCATTCTCCTGATTTTAAAATCAATGGTTTTGCCTCTTCCCTTTCTCCCTGAACTACTCAGACTTAATTACATTCTTCAGTTGGGAACATAGGATTTATTTGTATTATCAGTTATAATTAAACAAAAGTCCATGGTAATTACTGTCTAATATGCATTATCATTATATGCAAATGTCGAATTCTTGCAGACAGCCTTATAGAGCCAATTTAAAAAATGATCTGTTTAAGATTAGATTCTTCAGACTTTTTCCATTCTACAAATAAGAGTCACTTTGGTACTATATTTGTTGGCTTTAAGAGATAGCTGAGCTTGAGGAGACAAGCTGTCATTTATAGTGCATGTTCTGTTTTCCCCATACTTTAGTTTTCATCACTGCTGTGTGTTCCTTAGGCAAAGCTGCAGTAACACTTTAGAGCAGAGTTTTTATTAACTTAAGAGGATTAACATTTACTAGGACCACCACCTAAGTTCCTTTATGCTACACAGAGGTGCCACCTGTAATAAAAAGCACGTTTTTGAAATAGTGAACATGTATGTAGTCAGCTTTCTTTTTAAATGACTGAAGTATCTTGTAGTTTCTATCACGGTTACACAAGGATGATGCTCTCGGTGAGAGGGAGATGTCAAATTAAGCAGCAGGAAGCCCCGAGACAGCGCTGCTGGCTGGAGCCTGCTGCCCTCTGCCTGTGGAATTCGGGAAATGTATTTTGCTTCTCACCTCGGCATTTAACCTGCAAAACTCTCATTTTTCCCTTGGGGGAATCTTAGGAATTCCCTCCCATTAGAAGAGCTTCTTTGCAGATTTTTTTAACAACCTAGCTGTTAGGGTGACCTGTATTGTTACCGTTTGCTAATCATGTGATGAATTATTACAGCCGTGCTTTCTGTGAGGAGAACCAGCTTTTGGTTATGATACTCTCCTCTCTCTCACAAAAGATTAAAAAAAAAGAAAAAAAAAAGCAGGTTTGTGCCTGTAGAAGCTGTTAATAGTGGTGCATGGGTGCCATGTTGCCTAAAGGATCATCATACCAGCACTCCCACTTTTTATTTTATATATGAAGCCTTCTGGGATAAACAGGAATTTTCTGCTTCCAGTTATTTTCTGATTTTTCTGATAGAGGCCTTTCTGAAGAAGCATGTGGTGTTCAGAGAGTTTAAATAAAAAATGAACTGTATGTCTGGAACTAAAGTAATAGAGCAAAAAATAGAGGTTTTTATGATTATTTAAAAGGTGGTAGTAATGTCAGGCTTACTATGATTTGAAGAAGTTGATAATGTTCGCATCTGTATCCCATTTTTATGATGTGTGCAAATCACCAAGTCACCAACTATACAGATAGGTGTTTGTGTGTTTAGGTAAGAAGGATGTTATATAGGCAATGTAAAACAAAAGTTCCATGTGTGTTTAGTAGAGGCTTGTGGAGTTGCGTCAAGCTTATAATTACTTCATCATATAAAATAAATTTTTTAGAATGATGCTTTGAGAAACAGAGCTTTAAAACAGCTTACTGAAAAGAGCCATAAAAATCTCTCTTACCATCTTAATGACATTAATTTCTAAATTTGTCTATAATGAGTTGATTGAATGCTCATATTTATGGAAGTAGTGTGTGACTTTAGCAGAATACAGCATTTCCATTAAATGTGATATCAGGCAAAAAAAATCCAAGAGATCAACAATTCATAGATTTGAAATGAGAGGCAGAGTAAGTAATGGTCTTGTCCCTGTAATTACTTGAGCCAAAAATGTGGCAGGCTGGTCACCCCTACCAGGTCCCCTAGGTCCAAGGGAGGGTAAAGGTGTGTGGATGGTAGGGCTGGGGCAGCTTTGCAGCCCATCAGGCTCCCTCATGCATATCCAGCCTCTTGCATTTGAAATTTCACAGTAAAATGCAAGCAGCGATTTTCTTTTTTAGAGACTTCCATAAATATTTTAAATGAAACGGAACATTCCGTTTCATGAATCTTGCATTATTTATTTTAAGCCTGTTATAATAATGAAATCTGAAAGTTTGTGTGGAGTGAAAGGCAAACAGAACCCAGTTTCATATCTCTGACGATTACTGAGCAAACTATAATTAACATTAATACTGCACACTTATTTGATGCTTATCTGGAATTTGCTAGGAAGCCGCTTAGATTCTTTGTGCAAGTTCTCTTGCAGATGCGCACTGCCAAGCAGCCGACCACCAGCACCGAGTGAGATTTGGTGCAGTGTGCTGCAATGTTCACGTTGTGCCTCGCCAGCAAAAAGAGAGGTGTTTTTTTGGGAGAGGAAAGTGGCAGCTCTTGCCAGCAGAGGGAGACGATGGACACTGATCTGGGACTCCACATCTGTGTGTAGGGGTGCTTGGAGCGGTGTGTGCTCCGCTGTGTGTGCAGACTTACTCAAATTTCTGTATGCTTCAGTCTTTTTTATTAGGAAAATCTTGATAGATATTTGTGCTTATGGATCAAAAAAGGTGAATAAATGCGTCAGTGTTACCACATTTCACTTTTAAATAAGAGGGATGAAAGTTAAAATAATTATCACTTTCTTGCAGGTAGATTAGACAAGATAACTGTTTTCACCATTTTACTGTATTTTTTGATAATATCTAAGGATTTAGCAAAAGAAGGAAAGAAGGTCTTTCTTTGTTAGTCAACTCTGTTTATAGAGGATCTTTTTAAACCTTGGCATCAGAGGGCTGGAGGCAGCTCCATCCCCATGGTTCTGAAGCTCTGGTAGGAGGAAAAGGCAAGGAGCAAGGAAGCAGCTACAAAGGACAGCTTACAGGGGAGCATTCCCTGGCAGACAAAGAGCTGCTGCACCCAGTGATACCATCTTTGTGCTTTCCAGACTGTCTCTAAGGGAAGGACAGATTTAAGATAGTGGCAGCTCAGTGCATTAGGAAGTGCTTGGACCAAAGCAAAAAAAAAATATTTCTGGGACCCAGGACCTTCTTACTGATTCCTAACACCTGGATTGAGCATCTCTTGCTTTGAAAGTGGAATATTTTTCTCTAATTGAACAGTGGCAGGAGACTGTGGTTCCCCATCTGCTGAGCAGATCTGGCTTTAAATCCACAGTTACCATCATCTGCACTCCACCATCTGATTGAGAGAGGAGTGTGGTCCTCTTATCAGCTGAAAGGTTGCAGTTGTTGCACATGCATGACTTTGTCTCCTGGGTTGGCTTTTTTGATGGTTGCGATGGGGTTTCCTGAGGTGTTTGGAAACAAACTGTCTCATTTCTAAAAGAGCTCCTGATTGCTGCTTTGGCATAGAGTAAAACAGTCTTCATTATGTTTTATCAGAAAATATTCCTGTTTATTATGACATAATCCAAACCAGTGGGGCTTTGTGTGCTGGTCACTGCCAGTCACTGCTCTGGCATCTGATGGCATGTGTCACTTCAAATCCTGTAGTGCAGTCACAGGGCACACTGTGTCCCAGGCCTGAGGGAGGTAACACAAGGTCTCATTATGTTCCTTACATTCCTTACAGTGTAAGGAATCAGTCTGAGGCAGGAGACTGCAATGTGTGACAGTGATAGAGCCCCCTCCAAGGCAGTTTTGGAAGTTGGTTCATACCTGGAGAGGATTTAAAACAATTCCAGCCTGCTGTTTCCTTTTTCAAACATGGAGCAAAGTTGAGGTTTCAGTTTTATCTTACCACCAAATGCTCACTCAGTTCAGAAATGTCCAGGTGCATTTTCTTCTGCTGTTGCTTCAACAAGCTTAAAGTGAAGAGGAGGAGTAGGAAAGTTTCATTTAAGAAGCATCCAAAAGATGCTGAAAAAAAGCACTTGACTAAATGTGAAATGAATAAATGTTCCCCAAAAGCTGTTTGTAAAGCACAAAATAAAATGCAGCTGCCTTCCCTGAAAGCTTGTCTCTTGCACCCTGCATAGAGCAAAGGAAGCTTCTGCATCGTCAGGGATTTGCAGCAGGTTCACCAGTGCTCTAATGTTGAATATATATTCTGTAGCATAAAGGTATGAAGGGAAACTTATTTTTGATCTCTTACAAAATCAAAGCCTTCTTTTATGACACCTGTTTAATAATCTAACATAGCAGAGGAATATGGGAAACAGCTCTTAACCTTGAAAATCAACTTGGGAAAAATGCTATGAACAGGATTTATATGATGACAAATGTAACAATTCACTGAATTGCATTTTCTCCTGATGTGAACTCTTACAGCTGTCCAATAGAGACATGGTATAAAACACTGAAAAAAAAGTATGCTTTCAGTTTTAGAAAAAAAAGAAGTAATTATGGCCAAGTTTAAAAACTAGTGAGTGACTTATTTGTAGTATAATAAAATTTACAAGAGGTTCTTTTACATTTTGTTTTTGGGGTTTTTTTTAAGTTTCTAATTGGGTCTTGCTAGGTTTCTTATTTAGTTTTACTGAGCTGGTTCATTATTGACTTAAATCGTGTTCTCTCCACTCACAAATGGAACACCACATGGTTCAGAAGCAATTGGAGAAAGAAAGGAAGACAGAATGGTAGATTTTGTCACCCATGCCTGGGTGGCATTATATATATATATATATATATAATATTGCATATAATTATTATATGTAATATATTATATATATACATGTAAAGCATATAATATAACATACTATATTACATATAATTTTTACATATTATATGTAAAATATAATAATGTATATTAATATAATAATAGATGAAGAATGGAACATAAAGAACACTGTCTGTAAAAGTAAAACTAACAACAAGCAAGCCCCAAACCACTTTTCATAGTATTAAAACCAATGACAAATAACAGAACAAAACCAAACTAGAGCAGTTATCTAAAATACAGTAGCCTTTTGTGAAGAGTATATGATGTGGGTCTTCTGCTTAATTATAATTCCTGGACCCCACTGATCAAAGACATGACCTTTTCTTGTTAACAAAATGATTCATTAGCTTCTTTGGAAGATGACTTCCTGTGTCTAACACCACTCTGCTGAGATTTTGAACCGGCTCATAATGTGCATCATATTGTGTGTTCCCTTGCATTGTTCTTGTAACTTTTAATTGAGGCTGTCTTTATTACCCTGGTTCATACTGCCATTTTGCTGTAACTCATTTTCTTACAATTAGGTATGCCCCATCCCTGAAATGTAATTTTATTTGTGCTAGTAAACACACAGCACAAGTTTTACATTATTATTTTCATGGGACTTTTGTGTTTGATAAAAATTTAGGATCAGAAACAGTAGCCCCCAAGGCTAAGTTTTGCAGTACTTGAAGCACTTGAGGCAAGTTTCCTGTGGCTGGGGCAGTTCTAGTATGGATTAAAACTAGAAGAAAATTATCTGCAAAAGACTTGAGGGTGGGTTGTGGGTGTCTGTCATTCCTACTCACCACTTAGTGTTTTGTCAGTCTCTGTCTGTGAAACCAAACTGAAATGAGCTTGTTGATCTGGACAGAGAATTAAACAGAGAGGAGGCAGTGTGATAGAACTGATCATTCAAATCCATTGCTAATGGCAGAGTTTCCTTCCAGAGCCAAAGACAGGGCTGCTCCCAGCAGGAGCTGTGTTGACACCAAATGGAGGGGAGCTACACACCAGCCATAGCTCAGTGCCTTTCTGCAGGGCCTCATCCTTCATTCTGATTCATGTATGACTGCACTTAGTGGATTTTGGAGGATCGAGAAAGAGCCTGTTCACCAACGTGGGGTTTTAAATAAAAGGCAAACATTACAATGCTGGCAGTTTTCTTGAGTGAACAAAAAGTAGCTTTTTGTTAGTCAGCCATCATATAAGCAGTACACTAAGTGTACTGTTCAAATAAAACCAGGATGGGGGTATTGAGGGATGTGTTATAACAGTAGGGCTGTTATTTATTTCCATGCTGAAGCTTAAAGTATTTAGTTGCTTGTGATTTGTTTCTGGTATCTGGGCATAAGTTTCCAAGCAGCCTTACACAAAGGGTGTCAAGTTGCCTCTTAATTAGTATTGAACCTTCTGGGGAAGGACTGCTGACTCGCTATATAACTCACTCTGCAACTTCTTTGTCATTTGTCATACGCCACTAAGCAACTCTTAGATATTAGAAGCCATCCATCAGTACCTCCCTCAGCTGGATCCAAACTGACAGCTTACAAATGAAAGCCTCCCAAAATCAAAGTCAATCTTCTAAGCGATTCAGTGCCTTGAAATAACATTTCAGGTGGAATAAACTAAATATTAATGGCACTGATGATAAGATGAACCTTTGCCATTTTCTCTTCTCCCTTTTTCTCAGGAGTGGGTAGTGTTCTCCTGGTTTGCAGCTCTCTGTGGGGTGTTCTCCAGACAGTGTAGGCATTTCAAGTTGGTTCCACCCCTCTTCCCATTCCTCTTTGGCTTAAAGAGCTAAAAGAGAGAACAAGGGCCTTTAGGGACTGAATCGTGCCAAGGACTGGATTCACAACCACAAATTCTGGATGAGACATCTGTTGTGCCTCTGATTGTATCAGTGCTGAAGCTTATTGCATTATAGCTGTAGCTCAGAAACTCAACTCTTTAAGGGAAAATATCAGGGAATATGTTTATTCATATAGGCTTCCAGATTTTACATCAAAGATAAGGGCCAGTAGTTCTGTGAAAGCAAGTGGAGAGAGGAAATTGCGTTTACCTCTTCTCAGACCTCAAAGGGATATCATGTGTATAAGGGTTTGTTTCCAGGCTTTATATGTGTGTGTGCGTGTGTGGGGAGGGGGTGGGGTGAAATCAATATTCATTGTTGCTAGGGGACCCAGATACTTTATTTAAATGGGTTTGTATTTTGCACTCGAGATTTATATGTGCTTATCAGAGAAGGGAAAAATGGACTAGGAAAGAACACACAAAATGAATATAAATGAAGTACTTCAAAATTTATGAAAACTACTTAATTCTCTTTATTGTTTTTGGTGATAACATCTGGTAGTAGTAAATTCAATATTTTCAGGATTCCAAGTAGTCTTTCTAATACTTGCACCAACTTTGTGCAAAAATCAGGGAAAAGATTTCTCTCGGATGCAGATGCATCTCAAATCTGTTAATTTAAAATGCCTGGGAAGAGGCCAGTGGGAGGTGCAGCATCATGCATCCAGCAAAAGGCTGTTACAGCTGTGTCAGCAACTTGGAGGTTGCCCAAGTGAAGAGCTCTTGATCATCACCTTTTAATAGATTTGCAAACTTAAAATGCACAGCCTGAAATGAGCATGTTAGTGGAAAATGTGCTGCCTCTCTGAGTGGGTAGTGTGTAAATGTGGATTATTATTTTTAGGTGAGACTTTTTGTTATACTTGTTTTGGAAAAGAAAACAACATCTATACTGAAGCCTCATGTGAAAATGACAGTAGCTGTAGGCTCATCTTCATGTTAGTAAGATGTGAATTGACATAAATGAAACACCTCTTTCAGGAGTATGCTGTGCTTCTAATTAAAAAAAAAATGAAGTCACAGACACGTTGTTACATGAGGGAGTGCAGTGGATCCCTGCTTTTTGACTAACTTAAGGAGGATGCTTCCTCTTTTGAAGGCTTTGCAGATCCAAATGAAAGCAAGCATAGATTTACTATTTATATACACCCATATATTTACACTCTTTTTGTTTATACTACACTAAGAGTATGTATCTTGACTTCCTGCAGCCTTGCCTTACCTGTTTTCCCCAGTGTGAGTTTGGCATTACTACAGGAGCCAGCATCCTTGTTGCTGGAGCACAGCACCAGCAGAGCTCTCTCTCCTGGAGCTCAACCAGCCATAGCAGTTGCTGTACAAACCTGGGTCTCTGGGTTGCATTTGCTCTCAGTAATGCTTCTGCCCCCCACAGAGGAACTTCACCATCCACCTGACTCTGAATGTCTGGTTTCTTTGTTAACAGGCTGCGCCATTAGGGTTCTCCTCCATGACCGTGGAAGGTGAGCCCCAGGTACAGCAGGCAAAGTTCACTTAAGCAGCTTGAAGCCCCTGGTGTGGCCAAGTAGAGGATGAATCTTTAATGCCTTCTACTTGAGCTGCGTTACGTTTTCATGCATCACAGAAAGTGCTGCATTCAATCTTTATTTAGATTTTCCTACCAGGTATGAAATGAGCTGATGGCAAAATCTGCAGTTGCTTCATATTTTTAAATGATGGAGATAGATGGCTGTAATCTTCTGTCATTTGACATGATTTTTACCCCCATGTTTTTGTGCCTTGGCAGAAATGATGGGAATTCAGATGGTAATGAGGTGGCATCCAGATGCACGGCACAAACACGCGTATGCACAAAATACTGATTTAAATGTGTCCTGACAAGCTGGTCAGGCAGCAATCTGAAGGAAAGGAAACTTCTCAAGTGAAAGAGAAATAATGACAATAATGAAGAGGCAGAACATTGATTTTAATATGTAGCAGCAGTATGGAGATCTGGATCTGATGAATCAGAAGGGGGAAGCTGGCACAGGAGCAAACTGTGATTTGTTGCATACATTTGTTTCCATTTTTATCCATTAGCAGCACTGTGAGCATTCAGATGCAGACAAGAGATCTGGAATGGCAAACAGGGGGAGGGGAACTTGGGCTTTTAAAACTTGGATAGGTGTTGAATTTATATCAGCTAGCTTTCTAATTTCCTGTCCAGGCCCCTTTCTCCTTTCCTTACTTTAAAATAAATAAATAAATGGCACAGTTACCATCCTGTTTCTGCATTCCAGGCTGCAGCTTGGGAGTATTTCCATCACCTCAACAGTTTTATGGACCTTTCCAGTAAGGCAGCAGGCCTTCGAAGTTAGCATATGCCTCTGCAAAATATTTCATCGTTTTGTGACTCCCTTTTGATCAATTAAGTTTATGTAGCTCTTTCCAAGTTCATAGGGAGAATCTGTACACAGCAATCTCTTTGTGGTACCAAATTTATTTTCATTGTTGAAGTGCAGCAGCTGGCGTGATGCAAACTAAAATGTATGTTGGGAAAAATAGTAAGTACATCAGGAGAAAATGCCGTTGTGGAAAAAAAGTGCTTTACAATTGCAGTATGAGCCAGTTTTCATAAAGCCTGTGACACATGAACAAGTACAAAGAAATTCAAGTGTACACATTGTTTGCCACTTTCTGTCTCTGGCTGTGAACACACTGATCTTTGGTATCTCTAGGTGTAACCTGTTTGTGTTCACCCAGGTAGAGTTTGACATTCTGCTTGAATGGAAAGCTAGTGACATGCCACAAAAAATACTAATATGTGCACCTAAAAAAAGGAGAGGGACAAAAGAAGACAAGTTTTGAAGAAAGAAGGAAGAAAGAAGTTTTGGCCATGATCTTCTCCTTGATTTAGTGCTGGTATCTCTAAAATTTCAGTAATGAAATAAATATTGAATAAGCATTAAAGAGGGAGAAGGATTTCAGGTCTTGAAGATAATGTGAACATAGTTAATAAGCAGTATAGATTTGTAAATAATGAGCTCTGTCATAGTTTGGGATATAATAACAAAATTTATGGAAGAAGTACTGTTGCTTGATGCAACTCTGCAGGATGTTTTTGCATCTTTTAAAACATTTGGTGTCTTTTAAATGCTCATGATCTAAAAAGGGAAAGTACCATAGAATGAGTTGGTTGAGAAACACCCCCAGGAGCTGATTCACGACAGCAGTAGTGATTTAACACCCTTGTTAACTGTTGATAAAATTAGCAGTCGAAATTAGATCAGGAGACCTACATAGTAATAAGAATGGAGATGCCTTTAACTAGTCTTTAAAACAACTAGAAATGTGTAATATGCAGAAGAATATCGTATGACTTGGCAAGTAAATGTGTCTATGGGGAAGTAATCCAAGATATGAAAAGCTGGGAAAGCAGCAGTGCTTAGAGGGACCAGCGCATGTAGAGAAATTGCAGTTAGGTTTGCTAATAGCAGCAATACTTACAAAAGGGAGTAACTAATGCTGTACTAACAAAGGTCATGTCAGGGACATAGGAAAATAACTGCCCTTTACTTACTCAGGTGTCTGCACCAGGGCTGTTAAATGTAATTATGGCTGCTTCTCATATTGAAACACAGGAGTGAACAGAAAGGGTTCAGGAAAAAGCAGATGGATTTAATGCCCCTGACTTGTTGCAAAAGTTAAAAATGTGTGTGTATAGAATATTTGTATACAATGATTATTAGAAGAACCCAGATATCTATGGAAAGAGGAAAGTTCTAAGGGAAGATTTGAAAGGTCCCAATTGTTACAGAAAAGTAAGGGGAAAAATAAAGTTACTGTTAAAAATTTTTCACTGATACTTACTGAGTCATATAAAACATACTCAAAAAAAAAGATTTTTGACTGTGTGACATGAAGAAGCAAGGTAGCAGGTTTCAAAGCAGTGTGGATGGCAGGAGTGTGCTGTGTCTGGTACAGCCCCTTTAGGGTCTCAAGACCCTAATGCCAGTCTCAGACCTTTGAATGCATCAGGAATTCAAGATGGGGTTGTTTGGGCTTTTAAAGAAGATACGCAAGTTCAAAATTACTAGTTGGTTAATGGAAATGTAATACAGAACTTGAAGTTTGGTGTTCATTGTTAAGCTCTAATTTCATATCTGACAGTGCAAAAGAAATGTGTGAGAGGGTTTTTGTATAAAAATGTTGAAGTATTAGAAAACTAATTAAAACACAGATTTGTTACTAGTTGGTAGTTTATAAGGGATACATCCACACATCCACAATAATACAGGAAGATCAGTGCTTTTTTTTATTTATTTACATTTTAAATTTTACAGGGGTAACATTTGTTTTGCTGATTGGCATATTTTAGTTTTCTGCTGGGCTGTTCTGGAATGCACTGTTTTGTTTCTCTATCTAGTTGTCCCCAGTTTTTTATTGATCATTTTTGTACACAATACCATATTTACCTTCAGAAATTGTAGAATTTCTATTACTAAAAAAAAAAAAAAGATGAGAGGAAACAAAACTGATAAATAATGAAGAGATAAATATTGTATACAGCCTTTCAAGTGTTGATGTTATCTGGCCAAGCTACTTTTTGGAGAGTATTTTAAAAGGAACTATTAAAGATGTGATGAATAGCAGTGGGACACCACTAAAGCATTAATGATCCATGGAGGAATAACACTAAAACAAGCTTGAGGCTATCAACCTTTCACTTTTGAGACTTACATTACAAACATTTCAACCCTATGCATAGGAACTTTTCCTTTGTTTTGGTGACTTGGGAGGAAAGCATGGTGATAATTTCCTATGAGTCAAACATGCTATATATGTATAACATGTAGGAATTTTCCTGATGTAGATAACATGCTTTGTGTTACTTTGCTCATGTGTGTTTTCTGCCTCTTGCTGTATATCCTGTCCCTTCTTTTACAGCAAAAGGGAGAGGATGTGTGTGGCTGAGGATGGTGCACAAAAGGGTTTCCCTGCTTTTAAAATGTCAGCGTTTTGAGAATGTGGAGTTATTGTGGTGTGTAATGGGGCCCTTTTTCTAGCACATTAAGGATTCTGGTTATAAAAAGATTTTTATATTAGTGTTAATTATATATTTGATAAAACATTATGTTTATCTATGTATAGCTAGTCCTGTCTTTTATTTGTACAACATTTCATGTGCAAATCTGATGAGTATTTTAAGGATGAAAATGGCCTGAAAACTCTTCCAGTCTATTTTTTATTGGTGTCCATTTCTCTTAGTCCAAGCAGTAGTTACAGACAGTAGGAGGCCATCAAAAATCTCGTATCTTGCTTCATTTGCTTTCTAAGACAAGAGAGGACATGTAAGATGTGTAAGGAGGTTGTGACATCCAGCCTGTTACTGTTACAGTGGGTCCAATAACTGATGTTTTGCAAAAATGCATATTCCAGAACCATTTTGGGAGTTTTATCTGTCAGTAGATCTTCCAATCAGGAAGTGATTAGTTTGAATTTTAACACTTGTCTATCATGTGGCGTAGAAGCTCTTGAACACTCAATGTGTCCATCCCATGACAGCCTTAGGCGCTCTCTAGTCAGGTCACTGTCCTAACTCTCCCAATCCAATATTGTACTTTCTGAGGCTGGCACTGCACAAAACTTTTTTACTGGTCAAATTACTCTTGGTGCTCTTCTCTGCACCCTGTCCAGTTTTTCAGCCTTTAAAAAACAAAGCTAAGGTGAGCAAACCCCATCATATGTGGCAGAGCTGAATATTGGGTTCTAGTATAGGTCTCTGTATGCAAGGCATGTAGCGATGTTTTCTATTCTTGTTCTCAGTCTGCCCCCAATTATACAAGCAATGATTGCGTTAAACCTCTTGCCACAGTTGCAAGTCATTGGCTTTTCTTGAAATTATCTGCTCGGTTGTTTTTTTAGTCATCATATTCTGGGATACACTCCCTGGTTCTCCCAGTACTGGTTCTACTTCTGGGATGGAATAGTTCATGTGGCTGGGAAAGTGCACTGGTTGGTGCCAGTTGGCTGGCAGCCAAGCACTGTGCACCAGTGTGATTTCAGTACAGAAATCCATTCTGTTCTGGTAAAGCAGCTGCTGCCATGTCTTCCTGCAGCTTGCACACGGTAGGTATCAATGAATCAGCATTTCCCTTCATCTTGCAAAGGCTTGAAACTATTGTCAGTCAAAACTGCTTGTACCATCCTTTCTTTTTGCTGCATCTCTAGAGCTCTAATAATCCATTGCCATCCTTTTTGACCATATCTTGAATATAAAGACTTGCACATAATAACTTGCGGAGTTAATTCCTAAAAAAATCTGTGGTAGTAGATTAAATGACTTTATATTCTAGACTCATACCTCCAAATACACATTTTATTTTCTAGTGTGATATTCCAATTTCACAGTTGCTTAATATGTTGATAAGTATATGGGAACAAAGCAGGATAGAGAAAGATACAGTTATTCCACTTTTGTTCAAGTGGTTTCAGTGGGATGTAAATATATATATATATATTTATATATATATATTTATATATAAGAGAGAGTCTCCACTTCCAGCATGGTACTTTTGAGGAAATGCTTAGCTTTGTTTTGTTAGAGACTGATGTAGCAGTTGGAAGGTCATCATTTTAATTAATTAAAAAAAAACCTCTACAAAGTACCAAGCCTTACAGAAATTGTAATTACAGGAGTCTTTAACCATGTAGTGCAGCATGTGGAAGCTACTTGTAAGACAGAGTCATCCTTTAGTTTTGAGATTACGTTAAATCCCCAAGCCTGTAATTATATGCCTGTGGCTGGCAGGAGCCCATGCTGGGCTGATTGTGTTCAATGGTTGGGATCGTTACTTGCTGTTTCTCTCCATGGGACCTGCAACATCCTGGAAAGCAAGTACCTAGTGCTTGCACTGCTGCTTCTGCTGCTGACAGGGCAGAGAGACTACTTTGGATTTGATTTATTTCATTTTATTTTGACATATTTCAGGTTCTTTACTGTCAGTTCAGAAGATGCAAGGACAAATTATTAGTAATGCTCCAGAAAGTGAGCACTTTCTTCTGTCATTGTAAACCAAACCAAAGAAAGGGTACAGACACGTGTCCGTACTAGAAATGCAGCGATACCTGATTCATAAGCTCTTGATTTTGTGAAAAGACTTGGTGCAAGGTGCATATGGGTGGAGGCAATCCTGGGCACAAGTACATGCTAGGCAGAGAAAGGATTGCAGGCAGCCCTGCTGAGAAGGACTTGGGCATGCTGGTGATGAGAAGCTCAACATGACCCAGCAATGTGAGCTTCCAGCGCATGAGGCCACCCACATCCTGGGCTGCATTCAAAGCTGTGGGGCCAAGGAGGGGATCTGCCCCTCTGCTCTGCTCTGGTGAGGCTCTACTGCACCCAGCTCTAGGGCACTCAGTGTAAGAAGTACATGGATCTGGAGCAAGTCCAGAAGCCCAGTCCAAGGTCTGGAGCACCTCTTCTGTGAAGACAAGGCTGAGAGAGCTCAGGTTATTCAGCCTGGAAAAGAGAAGGCTGCAGGGAGACCTTAGAGCACCTTCCAGTAATTAAAGGGAGCTTAAAAAAAGAGAGATGGCATTTTTTTTTGCATGGACAGATAGTGATGGTGTTAGGGGGAACCTTTTTAACCTAAAAGAGGAGGGATTTAAGTTAGATGTTAGAATTTGTTACGGTGAGCGTTGTGAGACGCTGGAACAGGATGCCCAGAGAAGTTTTGGATGCCTCATCCCTGGAAGTGTTCAAGGCCAAGTTGGATGGGGCTCTGAGCAACCTGATCTAGTGGGTGGCAGGGAGACTGAAACTAGATGATGTTTAAGGCCTGTGCCAACCCAAACCAGGCAAAGATGACGATGGTGACTTGTTTCTGAAACAAATATCAATTAGTTGTGACTATACTTGAAGTTACCTTTGAGAGACTACAACGTACTTGTGCTACTGAAGTTTCTAATTTTCATAGTGTATATGGCATCTTCATATTTCCCAAATCTTTTAAATCTGTAATTATTTTAAAGCAAATATTTGCAGCTAAGAAAGGGTGGAAAGAGCTAGTAGTGTGTTTGCCAGTAGCTGAAATGAAGTTAAAGTTGTACTCAAAGGTTTTTTAAGCTCTTTTTCTAGTAAGAAAGATCTCTTAACCTTTGTATATCAACACAATTTCAGTGAAAAGGACAAGTTTAATTTTTGCCAGCAATTGAAACAGACTGGTAACATAAAGATTTTTTTTGTAAAGCTCTGGTGTGGGATTCTTGTAAAGGGTAATGTAGGCAATGCTGTACCTTAGGTTGTGCTAAAGGGTAATGTTCAGTGGAGAGTTATTTTCATGTAGAAAAGATGTATGTATTCTCTCTCCTTTAATACTGCATTATAAATTTTAAAAAATATATTGTTAAATCAGACTTTTAAAAAAGTAAATTAAAATGTGAATCTGCTGTGTAGTAAAACACTTCAACAAAAGCCATCCCAGGATGTGGCAATATTGACTGATTTTATCACCACTTATTTAATACGTACTGATTCAAAAAGGCTAGCATTGCTTGGAGCCAATAAATGAAGATTTTTGGTGTTTTTAACTTAAAAGGCCCCTAAATTATTTTTCCTAATCTCTTCCTAGGCAATGAAGCTAAAATACGTGTATGGTGCTATGCAGCAGTGTTTTGGCATCAACTTAGATCTTTAACAGATGTATTCTTGTCTTCTGTTAACCACTTCCAACACACACGTGCCCTTGCTTTTCAACATGCTGTATCTCGTACCTGACATGTTTTCCAGTGAGATCTTCTGAAGCCAGAGCAGCTTTTATGGCTCTTAATGACCTGTAAAGCATTCTGCTGCAATGCCTGCGTGAAATTACCCATCAGTGTTGCAGAGGTGGTTATAAAGCTAGGAAATAGTTGCTGTAGTTGATTTAATAAAAATGTGAATTTACAAGATCCTCCAAATTATGCAAAGCTGACAAGTTGTCTTTTTTGATAATCTGAGCACTGGGGAATAACAGGGTGTCTTTATTTCACTTGCCTTTTTATTCCTTCTCCCTGTAGTGAAGGGGAATCGTCATAATAGAGCAGTTTTCATTGCAAAATGCTGGACTGACTGAATCTGCAAAAATTTTGTTCAGATAGGCATTCCTCATATTGTTACAAGTTTGTATCAAATACTATAGTGGAAATGTTTTAGTTTTCAAGGTATCCGTATGGCAATTTGTTATTTTCAGAGCTAAATTAAGTTTCTTTGTTCCTTAAAAATCTGACTTTCAATTTGACTAATGTGGTAGATGCCAGCAGTAACTTGTAAAATGATGAAACAAAATACTGACTCGTACAAAATCTTTATGCGTTCAGATTTCATAATATTTCATTTCAATTTTCTTATGCAGGTAGATCCAGCAGATATCACTGTGTCTTCCTGACACATGAAGCACTTGATATCTGCATTGCTTTCTCATTGCTTTTCTGTTTGACTGATACTGTTGTTTGACTACATCTCTGCCCTCACTGAACCCCATGGGTTGGCTTTCTTTAGAGGTCTGGCTCTGGTGAGCAGTGCTGTGACCAAGTGAATTCTCTGTGGTGCATCTGCTGCTGTGTGGCCACACACAAACTTAGGCCATAAACAAAAACAGGAGCATGTGACATCCAAAACCAATTATAGGAGCTCATGTGGACAAATCCCCTGACAAGTGAAAGAGGGGATGGTGTGGAACTGGTTTTAAGGTGTTGTTCAGTCGCTGTATGAAAGGAAATGTTTGATACAGCATGAGTGGAATTATACCTAGGGTGCCTTCCAGGTGCATATATTCCTGTGAAACAGAAGGGTGTGTACTCTGCATAAGAAGTTCATTTTTTGAAAACTCTTCTTTTCCCCCAAAGACAATTTCATATTTTGCAGAATTTGTACTCTTCATTGAATACTGGTTCTTTACAGAAATTTCCTCATTGTATCTAAATGCCACACTGCATAAAGATTGTAATCTTCAATTTAATTTAGAGAAATGTCATTACTTTTTTTTTATCCTACAGAAAAGTGTAATAGATAGTAAAATTTTTTGATTCATTTATTTCAGCTAATGTGATCTGATAAGATTAATCAGAAGTTTGTGTTAAATAGGATACATATATTACACTGCCTGTCTTATCATGTGAAAATATAAGCTTCTTTCATCTAGTGACCTTCTACTGAGTACTTTTGAATAAAAATTCAGTTGATAAAGTATTTGTGTGTTATATATATTCTAGATTTATAAATAATCTTTCAGACTCCTGAAAGAAGGAGTGAGTGCAGCAATAAAAGTGATACAAATTCATGCTACTGCCTGGAAGGATCACAATGAAAAAAGATTTTTACAGATGAGTCCAGAGAAAATTGTGACTAAATATGTAGCTGAGTTAATTAATAAGAAAGAAATATAATTACTAAGAGTTTAAGCTGTGTTATATAGACTATAAATAATTTTTTAGTATGTCTGAGGGTTTTTGATCTCTTGATGTTATATCAGATACCTTTTTGGTTTTACCTCCTCCCCCATTTTTCCTCCTGAAACCAGCTGATTCCAGCTGCAGAGTTGAATGAATGACACTTCAGCAAATGATGGCTGTCTTTGAAATGTTGTAACATTTAAAAATCACTAAATACTTAATGTGGTAAATATATATATATATATATATATATATATATTAACACATGAGGTATAGTTAAATTAATTTCAGGAGTTGGACTTTGGACAAGAACAGTTCTGTTAATCCTCATGATTGTTGTCCTGAAAGAAGGTGATAAAACCATGTCTGTCATGAGTGAATATTTTAGAAATTGTTCCAAAAAGTGGATCTTTTCTAGACCTAGCAAAAATGAGGAAAAAATATGCAGTACATACCATAGATCATTATGTTCCATGTTGTATTTGAAGTATGGATTCTTTGTCTTCTGAAACCTTTTTGAGAAATTCAAATCTGTACACAACCTCCCTTGGCAAGGACAGAAAAATTGTCTGAAGAAACAAAAGCAAAAAATTATCCTATTGACTTGGTTGGAAGTGGCTATTGCAGTGCTTCAGAGGCTGTTTAGCATACACACCATAATCTAGAAGTAGTAAACAATACAATAAGCTTTTTGGATCAAGGAATGCAGGTATCATTTCACTGTTAGTAAAGCTTTGTCTGACCAGGTCTGCTGCTGATTTTGCATATATATCACAGTTTCTGTACAATTGTTACAGTTTTACACATTTCTACTTAATCCTGTTGGGACTCAGCATTTCCTTACCTAAAGGCTTGATTTTTCTCCAGTGTCTGAAGTCTGTCCTTTGCAGCCTCTTAGCTCTGTAAGTGCCCTCTGTTTTGCACCCTCTGTCAAAGGAGCTGAACCAGGGTAAGTCATGAAGTCTGATCACAAAGGCAAGCAAGAAGTTCTTCCTCAAGTAGCTACAACCTCTTGCCATTTTTTGCCCAGCAGAAGTCTTCAATGATTGTATTGATTAAAATTGCACAAAAGTGGACTCTTGATTTGAGGTCTGCTCACCAAAATCATCTTCTTTTGAAGGGCAGAAGGAACACTGCAGGCTCACCTGGCCCTGATGCTGGCAGGTGGTGTCATGGTCCATATCCAGAGAGGTGGGAGTGGAGACCTTACTGCCTGGAGCAGACAGTGCTGACCCCACAGCTGACTGGGAAGGATCAAAGAACAAATGTTAGGGCAGCCAAACTATCATCTTGGCAGTATCTTCTGGTTGCCCATGAGTTAAGGGCGAGTGTTCAGACTGGTCTGCCTGGGTCCAGCAAGGTTTATGGCATTGAGGACAGGCATCTGGCAGATGAAAAGGCTGTAAAAAAGATTCTGGATGCTAATCTGCAGAAAGAGAGCAGCAAGTTCAATCTGCTTTGGCATCTCAAACCTGAAAGAGCTGTGAACAGGGCCTGTGTGCCGAGCCATAGCCTTTGGTTTCTGGAACAGATTTTCCAGGGGAGCAGGGAGAAAAGAAAGCAGGTATGGGGTGGTATTTATTGGTATTATTGGTGTGAAGTCCTGTTACCTGAGCCGGAGGTGGCAAGAAAGGGTGGTGGCAAATTTTTTTGTCTAAAAGCATATTGGCAGAGAGAGAGAAAACCACTTTATGGGAGAACAAGAACACACAACTCCTCTCCCCTTTCCTCTCCCTAATACTCCCAAGGTTTTGTTTTCTTTCTGAACTGCTGAATTACACTGACGTAAACCTCTACCTTCATCCACTGGTTTCACCCCTCCTTGTATGCCCTGTCCATCCTTGGCCAGAGGTCTGTGGTTATAAGGATGGAGCCATCAGTTCACACCTTCAGGTGCATCTGCTGTTCCACTGGCTGGGTTTTATGGCTCTCTGGTACAGGAGCAGCTACAAGAAGCAATAACAGGGTTCGTGAACAGATGACTTGATTACCCCTATCTGGTTTTAATGACAATGAAATAAAATCAATTTTCACCAGGTCTGTCTAGGCAATTGCAATGGTGCTGATGGAGTGACCCTTGGAAATACAGCTGTTGCTCTAACCAATAAAACAAAAATAAGAAAAACAATAGTAATAGTAGTTGGAGCTGGACTGTGGGAAGCACAGAGCTGCTGATGCAGTGAGGAGCAGGCAGGGAGAGAGGAATAGCTCTGAGTGTGAGAGCTGTCCATGCTTCCTCCTGGCTTCCTGTAGCTGGTGATAGAAGATGTGCATCATGACACTGGACCATAACATTAAATACAGTGATGGATAAAAGATGGTAGAGGAGAAAGTAAGCAATTTTGTAATCAAAGCATGTGAGTAAGACAGAATATATGAAGACAGTTTTAAATATATCATTCAAGTGAAGCATAAATCTTGAGAAAGAAATAATTGTCTCTTGTCTTAAAGGAGAGTATCTGGTGCAGGACTTGGAGTTTATGCATAGATTTGATGTGAAAAACTCTATATGGAATATTTTGGTTTGTTTGCTTGGTTTTTAGAATGGGTATGGAGTTTTGTCCATAAAGGTGGTATGGAACTCTTGTTTAAGTGGTATGCTCTACTTCATCATTTTCTGAATGAATTGTAAAAGCAGGTTAATTTGCTGTTTGAATTGGCTTGAGAGGGCATAAAACTCCTCATGAGCTGAAGAAATCTTACAAATGGTGCAATATTTGGCCAATTCAGCTGCTCTAAAATCTGCTCTCTTCTCCCTTTAGTGAAGGCAGAAAACTCGATTCACTGTGTGTTTTCTATTCAGCATAATTTTGTTTTGGTGTGATCAAATGCTTGGTGGTCCTGCCCACACAGAACAATCCATCAATTCCTTCCACTCTCTCCCTCCCCCTGTGGTCTGTGCTTCACCGGCTGTAATATACTTGTCTACAATTGCCAAAAAGCTTTCCTGGTTATCAAATCAGGCTTTTTCTTTTTTCTTCCTTATAGATCAGTAGGATTAAATCTTTAATGTGCTTTGATTAGAATATTTCCATTTGAAATGGGCTCCTTCTCTCCCAGAAGTAGGATTCCTGGTGTTTTTGCCCTATTTATTCTGAGGAAATGCTAAGGGAAAGAATAGATACGAAGAAGGAGGAGAAAAATCACCATGTCTTGTTGAAATGTGGGGCCTTTTGCCTGGCACAGCAACCATCACTCCCTGCAGGGTCAGGGAATGCGAGAGGCTGGGGGATGTGTCCCTCTAGTATCTGCATCTGTGTGTGCAGCTAGATGCTTTCTAGCTTGTAAAGAAATATGGCTTTTCAAGCCTGCATCTCCTCATGCAGGTGGTGGTGACGGCGCTAGCAGTGAATGACACAGCTTTGCCAGATGACACGGAGCTGATCTTTGCATCAGCCAAGAGGAATTAAGCTTTGTCACTCCCCGCCGGGGCTACCTTTTGCCTGGTATGTGCGGGAGGAGGAATTCACAGGCTGCTGCTGCATTCACCCAAGGAGAGCCCCGAGCGTGCTTTGCCAGGGGAGGCAGGCAGCCAGAATGATAGCTGTCTCTTTTAAATGCCGCTGTCAGATCCTGAGGAGACTTGCTAAAGGTAACGTGCTTTCCTTCTTACTCAACCAGGGGCTCCGTTGCGTCCTTCCAGAGACACAGCCTGATTTTTTTACTTTAAAATCTGACCGTCCTTCCAATCTACTGTCAGGCAACAAAGAACTCCTGATACAGGAGGGTGTAGGAGCTCTTTCAATTAACATTCCTACATGTCCCAGGCTGTGGTTCTGCTAGGAAGATAATCCCGGGGGTTTTTTTATCTTTTTCTTTTTTTGCTTATTGCTAGAAGGAGGATTTTTTTCCCAAGTGAAGTGCTAAAGTTATTGTGGGGTGTTGTCATTTTGTATTTGTGCTAACTGCTGAGAGGCATCCCTCCTGGGTCAGTGCACGCTCTGCCTTACTGGGAACAACTGACACTGCTGTCCTGGACCTGTATCCAGGACGAATTTCTGTTGTTTCATGTCCTTTGTGAGCTATTTTTACCTATGCTTTACATGCCAAAGGCTGTTGGATGTGACGAAGTAGGGATAACAGCGTGTGTTTTTCGGGCTGCACTCTCATGTCACACTTTGGAAGTTAATTTGCCTGCTAGAACAGTATGCATTTTATCTTACTGTAAATCTTTGCAGTCTCTCATTTTACCGCTTGGAACTTCAAAATACTACCCTGAGTCCTGTGTGTTTGTTAACACAGATAGAGATGTGAAAACCTGCCTAATGCACCTTCACTGTACAGAAATGAACATGCCTTATTTTCTGGATAGATACCTTATTTTCTGAACATAACTTTTTTTTTTTTTAAATCTGTTATGTTTGTTCATTTTTTCCTTCTCTGTGTAAAAAGGGTTGATTTGGGATTTTAGCTTGATGTTTTGATGGAAACTTCCAACATTGTAATAGCATTATGTGTCTGCAAATAAGAAGCCTCTATTTTTTTTCTTGGGTGCTGTGAAATATTTAATGGCTGTTACTGTGCAGCTGGATATACATCCATGTGTGAATGAAACTATTTTTATCAGCTATCTTTGATTATTAGTCAGGATAGCTCAAAATCAATGAGTGTTTTATTTTGGAGAAGCATGAAAAGGTAGCATGCTAATACAATGAGATCAGTAATAGGAAAAGAGAGAAATACTGCAATCAAACTTATATAAGCATTTTCCTTTTATTTAGATTGCTTAGTGGGGTCACGTTGTTCAAAACATAGAAACTTAAATATTTATTAATCATCCTCTCAGTAGATTTGCTTCTCTTTCAAATCTGTGCCGGGTAATGCCTGTTTTTCTCATTTGTGTAAAATGTTTCTATTCTGGTAGCTCTATTACATGTTTATCAGGTTGAAAGTCAGTGTATTCTCTTTTTCTGGTGTGAGCAGAGCAACCTTTTTGTCTGCTGATGTCTTTATCAGGCAGATCTGGGCACTAATTTAGTTACTCACTGATGAGAGTTGTTGTTCCACTTAAATACAGTTGCCCTGTGAATAATCAACAATCTAATACATCATAGCCATCTTAATTATTTCATGCTTCCATCATTCAACAGAACTAGTGGCTAGTGTTTTTTTTCTCCTCTGAAATAATCTTAACTACCATTGAGACTCTTTGCTTCTCCCACTCCCTCCCAATAGGAACTGGCATGATACTATTGATTTTTTGCATTAGTGTGTGCCTTATGCTTGTCTCTGGTTGATAAAGAAAAAGTGTGCCTTATGCTTGTCTCTGGTTGATAAAGAAAAAGACAGTCTAGAGGTATGTTCATAAATCCTCCTGTAAGCCATATGCACACTGGACTGGCATTGCTGTCCTAATTGACAGGTTCCTGAATTTTCACTGTTTCGAGTGAAACCTTTGGTTTTTTATCTAATTCTCTGGGTTTTTTGGCCTTGGCATTTGCATCTCAGAAAACAGTTATGGAGTGCTCAACACAGCCTAGCTGAGGTCAGGGATGGACCTTCACATTATTACTGTGGAGAGAATTCTTGCCAACAGCTGGCAATCTCCTGCTGCTGTATCAGTTGGAATATCTCCTTTCCTTCTAACCTGCTAGTCATGGGGGTTTTGTGCATTCACTGAGTTCCTTTGCTCCAAAAGCAGTTTTCCTTGCTTTAGTACTTGCCCCCAGCCTGTCTCTGCTAGGGTCTTTTTCTTCTGAACTAATCCTGTAGCTTTGTGCAGTTCCTCAAAATAATTTCTTTACTGTCTTTCAGGCCCTACTGTGGTGCAAAGATACAAGTGTGTTGCACACTAGATTAGTATCTTGTATTTTTAATAAAAGATGTGCAGCTAACTATGCATCAAAATGTGGAAATACCTGTTTTGTGTGTATTGTGTCATTTTTCATGCCTGTCTTGACAAAGTAAGCTTGTAGCTTCATTTCCTGTTCTTTCAGATAGGGATGTAAACAGAAATGCCTCATCTGGGAAACTGAGGACCTCTAAAAGTAATTCTTTCCAGCAGGGAGGTGTTTAGGCAATATTTTATTTTATAACAATTGTACTCCCCTCTTCTTGTACTTCACCTTAACCTTTCAAAGCAAAAAGGAGAGGTTATTTTTGTATTTCTTTGCATTGTTGCATGTACTTACTGTGTAATTGAAAAAAACTCTGGTGGGAGCATCTACAAGTGTTGTGAGCTAATTTCAAGGCAAAAATATCATATAGTAGTGGGAATGCTCTCCAAAACCCAGTCAGTGACCCACTCCTTCCCATAGCTGTGAGTCAGGGCCTTACCTCTGCTCATACAGATGACCCTTACCTCTCTTGACCTCACCTCCATGGTCATCTTCAGATGGGAGCATTAGTCTTCTTCTTTGTCCTCTGCCTTCAAATTTACACCATTCATATGAGACAGGCACAATTATAGAATCATAGAATGGTTTGGAAAGGATCTTCAAACATCTTCCAGTCCAGCCCCCTGCCCCTCAGTCCTGCTTCACTGCTGCCCCTGCCCATGCACTCCTTTTGTGCCATATTGCCTCTGTGGGTCCGAAGGCTACTGTGGCTGCTGCAGCTGCTGTACAGAAGCCTTCTTCTATATTTCCAGTATACCAATCACCCCCTCTTAAAGCAAAAGATGTGGCAAACAAGAAGTGCACAATAATTATTCATGCAGGAAATTTAGAAGACTATGAGATTAGGTCCCGTAATGCATATTACACTTCAGTTTTGTGAGTCTTTATTTTGGAGGTCGGTACATTTTCAGTAATGAAATTGTACATTACCAAGGTCAGTTGAAGCTTCATGTTTGTGTCTATTAACAAGCAACCATGAGAGAAAAGTATTATGTTATTTGATGATGCAATTTGCAAGAATGATGCTGTGTGAGACTCTTCTCATAGCTGTGGAGACATGATTTGAATTTAAATCTAGTCTATTCAGAAAAGAACAACAAAAAAAAAATCTGGTTTTTACACCAATGTATTTTTTTTACACAAGTCTGTTGTTTCTATGCTATTTTTCCATTATGCATCTTTAATAGCTATTAAAATGTTTATTGTGGTTGGGAGTTTGTGCTGTAATTACCTGATTCCTTTCATTAATAAATCTTTCACGCTTTTACTTTTGAGCTGAACTATTGCTGGGTCAATCTCTTTATTGTGATTACCTATATGTATTTGAATCTCTATGTGTATGTCTATACATTTTAAGCAATGTTGGAAGTAGTTAAAAGGTTCTGAAAAGATACCTTTTATCTTCTTACCATACTAGGTACTAGAATTTGCACTGAGAAGAGAATCTTGTAATTTTTATATATTATTTTAATTTTTTTATCTCCTTTTTATCCCAAAAAAGCACATTAAGCCAAAAGTTACATTAAGAATCTGAAGTAGTAGCTGTTTTTATAGTTTTCACTATGAGAAGTACTGGGCTCAGAGAGAATGATAGCTTACATTTGGACCAAGTGAATATAAGGAAAGGCCACATTTGTAGTTGTAAGAGCAACCACAAATCTGCACTTTGTGCAGCTGCTTGTATGGTAGGATTATTTTTTTGTGCAGTGGAGAAACACTAGGGTTTCCCCCCCCCCCCCCAGTTTATTCATATAAGACCTTGGGCATTGAACAGTATGCTGTGCATACCAAAGAGCCTGTGGTAATCCCTTACATTGCATATGTATGCTAAATAAAATTTACCATTATTATGTTAAGTAAAACAGTGAGCAATATACATATATAGCCTACAATAGCGAAAAGTTGCTGAAATGTGTAGGCTGGTCAGGTTTACAGGTAAATTAACCACTTTATAGTTTAAAAATTGCCTTTCAAGTAGTGCATTACAATGCCTTGGCGGTGGCTAATTGATGCATGGACACGTTTGTTTTTTTCCCTTTATTAGCTGGAAGAACAACACTTTTAGGAAGCTGTGTCTGTAGTATAAGGTTGCTCACAGAAATGGGTCTTTTTGTTAGAGTCAGGAATGCAGTTTTGCACATACACAGTTATTCTGAATTTTATTATAATGGAAACAGAATAGGAGCACTCTGATAAAGATGTCAGCTGTTGTTACACAGGGCAGAGTGTGAGGAGCTGAGTGGAATGCCTCTCACCCATCAAAGCTTTATAGCCTATCTTCAGGATAATTTATCACCTACTGCGCATACAGATCCTTTCTGCAGACATATATTTTTATTCTCCCAGTATGTTTCCAATACAGCGAGATAAAGCAAGTTTAAAGGCAAGATGCTGCACTCCATTTTACAAGATGATCAGTTATCTAAAAATTGGATTGGGGCCTAAAGCATCAAAGGATGAATTCTGAATGTAGCTGGACATAGGCTGTACTCTGCCTTGCGCACAAGCAACTACAACACGCACAAAGCCAGATTTTCTTTTTTAAAGAATGGAATTAAAATTGAGCGTTAGAGACTTGACATCGAGGCTATATAATATCTTATTACAAACTTGCTAGTGTTTCAGAGACTCATCCCTGGTCACCAGCCTTTGAATTATTTTAATAGTAACTCTGATTATGTGGTCTCTTTTTGCCAATAAATTGCTTATAAAAATACATATTTAACTACTAGAACCGAGTCAACAGCTTGCTTTGAATGAAGTAAAAAATCACAAATAACAATATCTCTAGGGGCATTTAAACATCCTAGAATGTTTAAATGTTGGCTCCCTGTCTTTCTAAAATTATTTCTGAAGGTTCAGAAAACTTGTAAGTGTCTGGTAAGTTCAATAAATAGGCAGTCAGTAAGGATTTGTTGGCTTTGTGCATTTGGTTGGGGTTTCAGGAATATACTTTGAGGCTTTTCATACTTAACACCTGTTTATCCAATTTGTCCATATTTCCAAGTTTTTTGCATTTTATTTCTGAAAGTGACTTCTGTGCTTCTTCTGATTTAGTAAACAAACTAGTGTGAAAGAATAAAAAGTAGTAGCAAAATCTGGAAAATTTGTTTTCCACTAGCATGTTGGAACTTCAGGGCCACCTCCAGAGTTGCAGCCCTTCCTCAGCCATTAGTGGGGGCTTCATGAGAAGACAGGAGAGAGTCCACAGGGGAGAGCTGTGGACCTCTGTTAGCAAGGAAGATATTGCTCTTAGTGCTTGTGATGTAGCAAATACAATTTTAAAAACAACCAGAACAAAAGCATTCCTTAGTACTACTTGGAATTTTTTGTTTTGTTTTGTTTAAAAAACATTATTTTGTTGCAAGACTTGTTTGTCAGATAAGGAAACAAAGGCAAAGAGTAGCCACGACCTGTTTTGTGTCACTCAGTGGGTCCATGCTGGTCTTGGGGATAATGCTATCCTCCTACTCCCATTTGTTCATTGCTGGTTAGGAACACTTACAGAAGTTGGCAAAGACTGTGAGATTGCAGAGAAGACCCTGCATGACTTCTTCACTTCTAGATTTTTCACCAGTTTTTGACTTTTTTATTTGCACTTAAGAATGCCTTTGGCCAGGATTGTTTTAGGATTGCTTTGAAATTGTAAGTGCCTGCATTATGATTGCTGAAGGAGAGGGAGAGAGATGAATTTTTGTTAAGATGTTCCTTCTATAATTGGTATTTAGGCTTTGCAGCACTGAGTATGTGAAGAACAAAAGAGGCAGATTTATTATATTTAATGAGCATTATTAGTTCGCAATATTGTCTTTTTGTTCAAAAGAATTCTTTGAACTTACTGTTGTAAGAAGTAATGAAAGGAGAAAGGATTTTCTCTTCTAGAGCAAGCCAATCACAGTTCAGAAGTTCAAGCAATATTTCTTCACCACTAATATATTCAAGAACTGGCAAACTCTTTATTAATTATTCAGGATGATCTGAAGCACAGCAGCATACTAACCAATCTGTGTGATGCTTTGACAAAAAAGAAAGACATAAAAATACTTTCCAAATCTAGCATGTACTAGTTAAAGTAGGAGCACTGCTGCAGCCCTTATGGTCTGAGGGTGTGTGTATGGCTGGAGTAATGCAGAGAAATTTTTTAGCTTAGATAAACAGATATAATTGCGTTCAGGCGCCTGTAGGGTGTGAAGAGAAAGCTGAAGTCGTATCAAGAGATGGAAGTGGCCATTAGTTATCTTTTATCTATCTCATTTACCAGCTGGTATCTGATGTGGTTGCTCTGATATCTGATATATACATATGGAAAACATGGGAAATGTTTTTTCTAGCATGTGTAGTACTACCTAGCTGTCTTGGGAATATATTGCAGGCTGAGGCTCCAGGTGGAAATGGGCTCTGGTTCCTTGTGTGAAGAACAGACTCACTCTCTCATGAGCTTTATATAATCTTAGTCTGGGGGTCTGCTGAATCTGAGAAACAATGTGCAATAGGGTGAGAGCATACCTGCCTTCTGAGGCAGATTTCTGCAGCTTAATCTGTCTCCCAGTATGGCTCTGCTTAGTAGTGCCCCATCTGCATTTCATATTGTGCTGCTGCTGATGTGCCTCTGCCATGGGAAGGTCCTGCTCTGGGCATGACCCCTAAGAAGGCGAGTCTGTCTCTGTCAGCACAGGTTACAGCACCTTTCCAAGCAGCTGTCAGTAAATCAGCAAAGGATAATCTCATTTCTTCTGCCCTATCTACATTCCCTGCAGGAGTTCTACTGGCCTGGGGAGATGGCTGCTCAGCTGGGCACGCAGGGAGGACTGCCCTGGTTGAAGAATATCACAAAGGGCCAAGTTTTAGCCAGTTGCAAGCAAAAAGAGAGTGGTTCATAACATGTTCTTTTTCTCATCAAGGGGAAAAAAAATCAAAATTTTAAAATTTATTTATTATCTAAATTAATGGAACCTTCTGCATCAAAACTGATTTACCTCAGTGTTACCACAACCACCATGTCATTCCCTCACTCTCACACAATCATTTAGGATCATTTAGATTGAAATGACCTCTAAGACCATTGAGTCCAACCATTGACCCAGCACTGCCAAGTCCACCATTAAAACATGTCCCTAAATTGCACACATCTTTTAAATACCATGTCCCTGGGCAGCCTGTTCCGGTGCTTGATAACCTTTTTCATGAAGGAAATTTTTGTAATATCCAATTTAAATCTCTCCCAGTACAACTTGTGGCCATTTCCTCCTATCCCATCACTTTTTCCTTGGGAGAAGAGACCAACCCTACCTGTGTACTTTCAGGTAATTGGAGAGAGCGATGAGGCCCGAGCCTCTTTTCTCCAGGCTAAACACCCGCAGCTCCCTCAGACTCTCCTCATCAGACTTGTGCTCCAGAGCCTTCACCTGCTCCACTGCCCTTCTCTGGACACACTCCAGCACCTCAGGGTCTGTGCTGCAGTGAGGGGCCCAGAACTGAGCACAGGATTCAAGGTGTGGCCTCACCAGTGTGAGTACAGGGGACAGTCACTGCCCTCGACACACAGTTTCTGATATTTCAGAAACTGCAGGCCAAGTCCTGTTGGCATCTTGTAAATGTATGAATTTCTCAAGATACTCATCCTTTATGCCTCCATTCTTCTTTTGGGCATTTGCTTTAAAGCAGCACTCCTGTAATATTTCAGAACCTTTTAAGACTTTGGGCAAAAGTTAAAAGAAAGCTTTGGCCCAGAATGTTATTATTACAGAAAAATGAAAAGTATTATGTAAGTCTCCACTGCAACTTCAATCTTTTCCCTTGAAGTTTTTATTAATGCTGTTGGGAATTATGTTGTTATTAGAAAAGGAGACTTCCCTGAAAGTGTATTGAGGCAGAAAAATTGCTCCAGATTGGACTGATTATAAAAAGACAAACACTAGACATAGTTTTGTGGGGGAAAATGTGTTACTGGAAATAGTGTCACATCTAACAGGTTTATTCTGCCTTAGCTTCTCAGCAGAGAATAGAGGAAGATGTTAAGCAAGGAAATACCAGTTCTTCCAATGACTGCATTATCATACTACTCTGGTAAATGTCACCGATAAAGCACAGTTTAAATCCATACTGCTCTTAAGGAAACATTTATACTTTCAGTGAACTAGAATTTGACAGCTCTGTCTGGCAGAAGAAATTGTTTCTGGCATTGAGGTTTGGTTGGCCAATAGTTTAACCGTTTTTAATTTGGTTATTTGTTTAGTTTTGTTTTTCTGGCCATCCAGTATGTGTTGTGACCTCTTAGAGACCAGTGCAGGTTTGCAAATAGACTGTGGGCATTTGTTCTCTGCCGTATCACAGGACAATGATGATTGACAAAGATGGAATTTCCTACCATGACAAGAGGCTTAAGTTTTGATGTATCATTTCCTTCTCCCCAGAAGTCCAAAAGGAGGGCACTTTTTAAGTATTTTAAGCTTTCCAGTGACAGGGTTTATATGGTTTTTTCCCTTTACTGACATGCTGATACACATAAATTTCTGTAGACCCTAAGATAATGTGATATTGTTATATCTCCTCTGGGTCAGGAATTCATTTTGCTGAACCTGAGCATAAACTTACTGCAGATTTTGTTTCATTGAGCTAAAAGGAGTTAGGAATTGAGATAAAACCTGACAGCCTGAGCTAATGTGTAATATGAACAGTTCTTTTTTACTGGACAAAAAAAAACCCAAACAAACCAAAAACCTACACAAGACTTGAAAGCAAAAAGGAATTACATCCTTCAAAAATAAACTGACATAAAAACTTTTTATTTAATAGCTGTTTCCTCAAAGAATGAGAAAGAACAGAGAAAATGGGGATTCTAGTTTAGGTTTTGTTTTACTACTTTAAAAAAAAATAGCAGGAAAGTGCAGGGTTGGTGGGGGAGTTCCTTGGAAAGTTCAGCAGTCCAGAAGATTGTCTAGTTACGTTTTGTCTCTGTTTTCACCCTGGAGCTGTGTAATGCAGTGATAAATGTGCCCAAAGGCCACTTTTACTCAGTGTTCCAGAGCTTCCAAGGCAGCAGGAGCCTGTCCTGATGCACACGTGGAAGGTAGGTCGTGCCTTAGGAAGCACTTGAGTTCCTTTGTAGAAGAATACAGTTTCCTCTTCAATGCTGCAGTTGTGGACCTTGTCAGGATGGTTCAGGTGAGGCCACCAAAGCAGCAGCAGCAGCAGTAGTTCCTGCAGATGCCCTGTGAGGCCACTTCCCATGCACATATGCTATGTAATATTGAAGAGCAGCTGCTCGATGTTGGCTGACAGCTGCACTGAGGTAGGAGCTGTAGCCCCAGGGAGTAAGGCTGACTTCTTTTTTGCTGCATCTGTGGCAGTAGTGCAGTGTGGAGATCTCCTTTGTCCAGTGTAACAGAAAATCTTCATCACTTATCCCTGCAGGAATGTGAGTATAAACTCTGCCCTTATTTTTCATGAGATTCACATCCTCACAATTTATCCAGACTGAGAACTTGGGAGTTGTTGGGCTGGGATGTGCCGTGCTGAGCTTTTCAGCTGTATCCAAGATTTCAGATCTCATTGTGGCCATAATTGAAATGTTCATTAACAGTTCTAGACAAGTCAGTTTGACTTTCAGCACATATTTCAGAGCTGCTCTGTTCCTACAGTACACTGTGTGTTTTGGTTTCTTTTTACCTGACTGACAAAGAAAGTGCCTTTTCTTTTGCAAATACGTAGCTGGGTAGAGGAGATCTCAGAGGTAGTACTGAATCCAGGCTATTTCTTTTTCATGGTTTCCAAGAGAATAGGGAAGACACTTCCAAACATTTTCCTGATTTCTGCCATTGGACAGTTGGGAAGGTTGGACCTTCTTGAATGGGCATTGGCCACGTGGACCATTTTGAAGGGGTTTGCATGTTGTGTCTGCACATCCAATGCATTTTGAAAGCTCCAAGCCAACATGCTGAGGTAATTACTCATTTTGTCAGGGGTTCAAGTAATATCCTGGGTAGCATATTATAATAGATGACTTATAGTACATCTGTGAGATACCAACTGTGTATAGGAAACTTTGAAGTTACTTTGATGGCATCTTCAGTAGAGAATTTTAAGCAGTATGGTCCTGATCCTGATGAAATATTATGGATAGCTGCCTTAGAAGCAATTAGGACCCAAGATGACACTTCCATCATAGTGTCCCACTGAAGGTAGCATTCAGCACCATCGTGCATCCACTCAGATGCTCATTCACAGCATAGTAAGTTTCTCTCCTTCACGTATTGCTCAGGAATTATGCAGGAGCCAAAAAATTACTGTAATGAGCTCCCCCACCAACTATTTAATCATAATTAGTCATAGAGTAATGAAGTAAGTGACATTTCCTGTGATCTTTTCACAGCAAGTTCTAATGTCCATGTTACCATAAAAAGAAAAGAGCAGGGGGATGGTGTTGGAAAGAGCAATTGGCTTGTGTTCATGTTGGTTCCCCAAAAGTACCCCAGTCTGTCCCATAGTGACATCTTTGTCATGCCAAAAGGTACCAGAAGAGGTGGAGCTTAGTAACATGCTTGAAACATGGTATTTTCAGACATTTGAGTGATTCATGGTTAGCTGAAAGTATTTTCAGATTCTTTTTATTAATGTGGTTTTCTGCTTGTTTTCTTAAGCTGTTAAAAAATTATATTTTCAGATATTTTGTTGAGATTTCACTATGAACCCAGGTTTGAGAATCAGAATGTGATTTAATTTTATTGATTTAATTCTGTTAACATTTGTTGTTCATTGTGATTGAATGTAAAGAAAGAGGAAAAACGATGATTTAAACTAAAATCATTGTATTTCTTATCCAAGAGCAGAAGATCTATCTAATGTGTTGTATAGCTACACTGCTTATCTTTGAGACATCAAATGCAGTGATATGTGAAGCCTGTGCCTTTACAGATGGAGGCAGAGGAATATCTGAAGGTGTCAGAAATTGTGGTGAATAGCAGAAGGATAGAGTAGGCAATTAGTGTTCAGCAACAAACTTCAAGATGGTCAGTGTTGATTACAAAGCTGAAGATAACACACCAAGTGACTCTTGCAAAGTTATCATGAACAATTTACAAACTCAGAGGAAAAAATCTCTATACAATTCTGACAAAACTTAATGGGCAGCAACAGCAGAAAAATTCAATGAGGGGCCCATGAGCTATTCACAGTCCATGCACTGTTATTTTCAAGGGACCTGAAAATTAAATCAAGAAAAGCAAGCTTCTGTTCTGCATTTAATTTTCACTGTTATGGAAAATACTAAAACAACTGAAAAATCATAAAAAATGGAGCATATATGTGTTTGTGTAAATATACAGGTGTTTATATGCACACATATGTAGACACATACATACAGCAGCTATCTTACTGCTGAAGCCAGAGATTATAGCTAACAGTTCAAATCCTAAATCATTGCAATAAAATATTTGAACAATGTAGGAAGGAATAATTCTAAATTTTAATTTCTTTAGAAGAGCGAGATAAATCTACAACAGTAATTTTCACTGCAACCAGACGCATTACTATTGTTGCATATCTGTAAACAAAAAGATTAACATTTGCTGTATCTGTAAACATGATTTTTAATAGGTTATTTTTTAATAGGTTATTAAAAATGATTTTTAATAGGTTATTCCAGAGTATAAAAAAATTGTATGAGAAAGAGTGTTGCAGGACATTTGAATAGTTGTCCCAAATTCATTATTCTTTGAGAGCTGAAGTTATGAGAACTAAGAGATAACCACTGTTCTTCCAATTTGGATGGTAAATATAAAATAAGTAAAACATAGTAGCTTTACAGCATGTAACAAAGATGAATAAAATTCTGTTCACTACATAAGCATCATAAAGCTTGAAAAATGGTAGCTGATCTTTCTTCCTTAGGAGAGCTTTCTGGAAGACATACCTGCTGCATACTTTATGACATGGATCTCATATTACCCTGCAGATGTGGAGGGGGAAACATGTCTTCACTGTTAAGGTTTTTTAAATTTTAATTAAGAGTTAAGATGAACAAAATCAGACCTCCTATTTCAAGATTAACTTTGTCTTGAATAGGAAGAACAGCAGACATAGATTATGTAAGCGAAACAGAGAGAATGTGCTTGGATTAAAGCTTCTTCATCCTTGTTTACAATCAGGGTGCCATTGGGATATCCAGGAATGTTCTCATGCAGAGAGCGAGAAGCTCATACATTTTTATCTGAGCAGCTGAAATACAAAGAATGTATGGTAATTTATTCTCTTTGCTGGTTTTCATTACAAGGGTTTTTATTCTTGGTGAGCCTTTCCTGCAAAGCGGAATAGTCTTCCTGTAAATGTAGGTTTTGTGACATGAATCCATGGGGACTGTCTGTCTGATTTGAAGTTGCTAATGGATTCGGCATATTGCTGAAGCATTTGCTCATCTAATACCACCTCCTTGAATCATGAATTACATTCAGGTTTTGTTCTTGGCCTCCTTCTCTTCAGCTTCTCCTTTCGTGGTGTCTGTGCCAAGGAGCACAGCCAAATCTATTTCTCCGTTTCTAATCTTACTGGTTCAGATTTGGTTTTGAAAGCATTCTGTGTAGCTGTTCCAACGAAGTTTGGAGAACCAAAATTGTAAGTGCAAATGCTGAAAATCTGAATGCATACTATGCTCTAGCCCCAGGTGTCAGATGTAAGAAAAGAGATCCTTTTAGTAAGGAAAAGCTGGCTAGGATCTGATTGTGAAGCTTTAGATACATTTATATGTATATATATTTGGTTGTATTATACACGGAATAAGTAGACATGCTGTGTATTTGATGAGCAGCATGCCTATGCTAGACTGGGGATCGAGCAGCTACATGATAGTTAATGGTGGGAGAGCATTTCTGCAACTCTGTCAAACCTGTCCCACTCAGGATAGCTAAGAAATCACAGCTTGGAGTTTTGAGGGGTGGTAATTGGCAGACTCTTTGGATGATCCCTAGATTATTTCCAGCTATAATGCTGCAGGAACAGTACCATGTAGACATGAGGGCTCATCACATAGGCTTAGCTGGAGAAATGCACCAGCTTTTGTATAGCATTCACTAGTCTTCATCCTTTAGGTGATCCTTGGACCCCTAAAGACCTTAGGATAAGGTTTTTTCCCTAAGGATTTAAAATCCTTTGTCTTTAAATATCTCTGTTCTCCAGGATTTCATGTTGCTAAAAGTCACAGCTATATCTGGCTGTCATTTGTCAAGGCATAATAAATTTATAGTGTGTTTTTTAACAAGTTGTTGCTGCATAGGTGCATTGATCAAGAGTCGGAAGGTTTCTTTATAATAATGGCTTATAATGCTTCGGAACTGTTTACTGACGTTAAAGGGATCTGTCAGTAATACAACTTGGCTATTTTATAAAGTTGTTTAAAATATTTGCAGTTTGAGAAATGTTGGCTGTAATTTAATTTCCGGGTTTATATTCTAGCAAATGGTGGCTTGTTTCAACCATTTCTCAAGCAACCATCTAAATACTGCTGTAGTACAATATTCTCAGGAGTGGAAGATGCTGTCAGAAAAAATACAGGCAGATCACACTGCTGCTACCTAACTGGGATAATATTTTTATATCTATGTATTTATATAGATATAGAAATATATTTTTCACTCTGTACAAATCAAGTGCCTTGCTGACTGAACTCTTAAAACTGTCAGTATTCAAACTTTAGCAGTTATACCATTTCATATTGTTTTATTCAGAACATCTTGCAGCACTTCCAGGTAGCTGTATTTTGGATTGTTAATGTTTTCACAAGGCACTAGTTTGGGCTGCCATTGAGAATTGGTAGTCATTGCTTTATGCATTGAAGTTGTACATAGTTATCCTGTTATCATGAAGATTTTGGCTGAAGTAATACCTGAAACTCTCAGATTATAAAAAATTGGTAACTTTACTTTTGGTCAGATTGAGAGCCATGTTTTTGATCCTCTGTTGAGTTGACTATATATTCTTTTCAAACTTGATTTTGCAGATCCCTTAAAAAATAGTTTTAATCACTGTTATATTCTGTAATACAATTTTTTGTTTTGTCTTTTTTTAACTGGTGTTCATAGTTATAAACAAAATGAAAAACACTCTTGAGTGGAGAATGGTGAGAAAATTGTGGAGGTTAGACTTTGTGAATGTACATAATTACAGTTCTTCATTTTGAATGAGGAACAATTAAGAGGATGGTGACAGTATTTCATTCCAAGGATGGTCAAGAATATTTTGTTTTATCTCGAAATACTTTTAATTCCTCATGGTCATGTGGTATCATGCTTGCTGAACATGTCTCGCTGCTGCACTCTTTTCCATAGCAGTAATTTGGCAGAGAGATGGTGAGATTTTTTAATTCTTAGGACTAAATATTTGTGTTTTCTTGTTTTCTGTCTGTGTCTGAGATCACCTCTATTCAGTTTTGTAAGAATTTATGGTTTGGTTTTTTTTTTTTTAGTTGCCTATTCTTTTGTTACTTGAGAGAGCCTCTTCAGAGTAAAATTTAACTGATTTGCAAACCCTACAGTAATGTGTTGACAATAATTAATGTAAAATAGGAGTTTTATTTGATTTTTACAAGATGCCAGAATTTTGTCTCCTAGTTTGCTGTGCAGAAAATAATTCAAATTATCAGATAGTATTTTTATACTGTGAACGTGATTGATATTTTTGCCTTAAGGCAACATTAAAGAAGTTAAATGGTAACAAGTTCTGTGTACACTGCATTCACATGTCTTTCCTGTAGTTTTCTCCTTTTCAATACAACCCTGACTTCAGGAGCTGGAGTGGCTCCTATTTGCATACACAAACTGTGAATCCTTGTGTCTTCGATAAAATACAAGGAAAGCATCGTTAACAGCTGTGGTCCAGTCAAGTCCCCTCTTTATACTTAGCAGTTCCCATGGGCTCTCAGTGAGTTTCCAGTCTCTTTTTATCCTCTATCTAGGGATATTAGCCAAAGATGGTGATACAACCCCATGATGTGGTAAAAATCATTTGATGCTTGTGCTTTCATGTTTTTTTCTTAGAACCTTCTAAAGGTAAGGTTGGAAATATTATCCTGGTTTGTGATAGTTTGCTTTTGAGCCAGGGTGCTATGATTTCACCTCAGGACTTGAGTGTGAGGCTTCTGTGCTTTAATTCCCCTTCACTGCCTGTGGGGCTGTCTGGATTTAGACCACCACAGGAAACAAACTCTGTCAGGATGAATCTGATGGGGATGAGCAGAGCCTCATGTTACCTGGCCACACTTCCTGCTTAAAATTTTGGGAGCCAAGGAAAGATAATGTAATCCCTGACCTTGACTCTGGGTCCTGACACTGAAGTGTAAGAAAGCAAATGAGCTTTCCAGAAACAGCTGTAAGGAGAGGGACTCCGAGTGACAGATGTTAGCTGAGAAGATATGAGTACCTCCAGACTGTGAGTTTTTGGTTTAGCTGCTAGGAAACATGTCTCTGTTGAAATACTTCTTTGCCATTGAATTCGGTTTTGATCTCCTTCAGGTTGCATCTTTTCACTAGATATCTTTGTTGTTTTGCACTAGGTATTTGTGAGAGATAAATTAAGCGTTTCAGAAATTGAAGTCTTGCTGCAGTTGGAAATAACCATTCAATATCCACACGTCACCCAGTGTAAAATAATGCCATTTTCACAAACATGTTGAATAATTCATGTTATGTATAGAAATTTCAAAATTCCATCTATGGAGGCATATATCAATCAGGAGAATGACATATTCAGTTAACATCTTTTCTGAGGCAGAGGGCAGACCCAAAGTCATTAAACTATTTCCAAACATGCAACATTTCGAACTGCTAATGCAGCGTTAGTTTCCTAAATGCATCGTGAAGTACTGGTATGGACTTTTTCAGAGCTTTTGTTCCAATTTTGGTGAAAGTGGACTATTCTATGAAGCAACCAAGTAATGGATAATAGTTTTCATTTCCTGGGGGATTTAGGCAGTTTTTCTTGTTTCACCCCAAAACTTTAAACTGTGGTTTTCATTTATTTGCTGGTTCTAGCTCTCTGATCAATGCAAGGTTCCTACCACATGCTAGCATTGTGAATTATATAGTGTACTTAAGGCAAGAGTTGAAAGTATAGTGATGACAACTAACAAATTGCCTTAATAATCTTGTTAAGGATGGCTATGAAAAGGGATATAACTATAAATTAGGATGATACAAAAGACACACTGCATTAAATTACACCATGTTAGTAGTTTCACAATTGGTGTAAGTATAGGCAGCGGTACCAGCTGAATAGACAGAGTTATTCTGCAGTTCTCTCTGCAGAATTGTACCAGTCACTTTGTTGTAGTGCTACAATGACTTCTCTCAGTTTGTCCATTCATCTTTTTTTCTGAAATGTATTAAGAATGTGCAGCAAACTCCTTCCAAGGCACAAAGCTCTTTTGAAGGAAGAGTGCCCCCAGTTTTGAAGGAAGCTCATTTTTTAATAAGGTCAGATGCATTCTATATCAAGGGAAAACTGATGTGGTGAGTTCTTCCCAAAGATGCATTGTCTATAATGAAACACTTAAATATTGTCCTGTAAACTGATAAGACTCACATAAAAGAAATACCAATAAATGAAAGCACTTGAAAAATAATGCCAAATAAATCTGTATTTCATGTAAAGTTGTAAATTACTTTGTAGAACAAAGCAGTAGTTTAGTATTCTAAGTCTGGGGAAGCTACTTTCTCAGTGGAAAGAAAAAAAAGTACATTAAGTATGCTATTGCTTTCTTCCCCTGTGCATTAAAATGTATATCTTTACTTGGATTGTATAGAAAAGCTTTTCATAGAATTAAAGTTAAATTAGTTGTGACAGTCGATCGTGATTAATCACCAGTTTTTCACTGAAATAATTCTGTTTTTCCATGTTGAAAAATAGGATTCCACAAAGAATTATACACAGTGGGAAACATCAATCATATTTGTATAAAATCTGAAAGACGAGAAGTATGTCATATTAATGGATGCTTGTGTATTTTATTTGGAGGTTAGAGTGACCTTTCTTTTGTTACCTTAAAAACAGGTAGTTTTTAGAAGTGGAGAGAGAATCATAGAATTTTGACTGAAAGATGACTGGAAAGTTACCATGGGAGTTTTTCATGGCCTCTCACAATTGCTTGGTGTAGGCACCAAGGGTAAAGGATAAATATTAAGCAGGATACAAATACAGTTTGATACAGGTTTCCATGAAAGAAACTGTTATGTGTTTCTGAGCATCATGAGGGTTTTAAAAGTTGTTAAATGTAGAATGAGTCTCAAGGCCTATGAAGGAACCTTGAAAAACTCATTTTATGCCCTAGTCAGCTTTAGCTTCAGAATAAACAGTACAGTAGGTGAAATACTGAGTGGTTCAGTCTTCCAGGCTGGAGCTTAACATAGGTGTTAACAGTGGAAAACTTTCTGTATTTCTGTGACACACAAATTTGCAAGGACTTAAAAAAATTACAAATACTTACTGTGTTTGTACACGCAGAAGTAGTGCTTGGACCCAGATTAAGTATTGGACTAATGTTGAAGGAAGTTATTTAACCATGAAGTATAAAATTCTGACATTTTACTTGGTAGCAATTTTAATACAGGGATTTTTACTGTGCCACAGATAGAGGAGTGCTGTATATAAGGCATTCAGGTGAAGTTCTAATTGGGGGTTAAATTATTCCAAGCCTTAGTAAGAAGCTAAATTCCTTGGGATGAGGAAAATTTTCAAAGATTGAGATGAAAGATTTCAAACAAGTTCACATTCTGTTTTATAGCTGGTTCTTAATGAGTTTTACTTCATAAGTCTGTTTTAATTATCTTGTGTGTATTAGCCTGAGCCATCCAGTATGTTTGCATGTGTTAATTCTTTCAAAACTTATTTATATATGAATAATTTTATCTGAATTCTGTGCACATTAATTAGTCTTGTAGGGTTTGGTTCTCCAAGCATCTGCATAAGTATTTGAAAAATTGCACCCCAGCGAAAATACTCTGCAGCTTGCATCCTAATAGAAATAGCAGAACTCATTGGAAAAAAATCACATTAAAATGAGGATTGAGAAGTATTTTGCTGTTGTTCCCACTTCATTTCGTCAGAATTCTGTGATAGTGTGACTCTGATAACTGTGTTAACAACTGTGAAATGCAGGTCATTAGGGAGATTAGGCTGGCAGCCAGTTGTGTTGTTATTACCTTTCAAACTTAAGGTGCTTGGTAAATTATGAAGTACTGCAAGAGATGTAGCTGTATGTTTTCTGTATTTTTTGAAAACTTTTCAAGTATATTGTATATGCTAAACAAACATTTCTAATGCTGCAATAGGTTTCTTAATTAGATAGAATATGTAACATACAGTCATAGATTTCTATCCCCAGAAATGATAAATGATAGTGGTTGGAGTTGCTCTTATGCAAATGTAATTACTGGCAGGAAGAAGCAGCACTTCATTATGCATTCTGCTTTTGTCTTTTTTGGTGGTTTTGCAGCATTGTGCTTGTACATTACTAAGACCATCTTTGGTATTTGTTAAAAAACTGTGTACCATATTTATGCAGGTACTAAGACAGTAAGTAATATATATTAGTAGGTGAGACATTTGGATGGATATAGATTTATATGCATACAGGGAAGCACGTATGGCATGCATATACATAATGCTTTGTCTTTTTGCATATTCTGAGAGATATGAAACTTGTTATGAGCAAAAACAGCCTCAAGAGACTCAAACTACAGTGAAAGAACCTTGAAAAACTTACTTGGTGACTCCCATTGTACTCCGAGCTGGTGTTGCAGAAGCACGTGCTGAGCATTAGAGCAATGTTTGACATATGGCAACTGTCTTATTTTTCAGCCCTTACAAATCCCCTCCCCACATCCAAGTATGTATATCCAGTTCATCTGCAGTAGGTCAGGCAATATGACATCTTCAGGATCTTACATTCTCATAGATCATAGCAAGATTTGGCAAAAGTATGCAGTTTGCAGTTAAGAACTTCTGCAAGTCATCCTTCAACTTGCAAATACTCTGTTTTTAGTTTTTCCTGCTTTGTTGAACCAAATCCCCTTTGAAACAAATAGTAGGATTTTTAGTGTAAGTTTTATCAATTCAGGTTTTCAAAACCTTCTTAAAAGAGCTCCAATTTCACACTTGTGTTTCCTCTGCAGAACTTTAGGAGGCTAGGACATGTTGTACCTCAGATTTCATCTTTCTTTAATTTGAGATTAACAGTCCAGAGAATACAAAGCAACAACAACAAAAAGGCACTTTTGCCTGTCCACTTCTTTAACAGTGTTATGATTTCATTATCTATTTTATTTTCAAGTAATGTATAAGAATCTTTGTATTTTTCCTGGTGATTCAGACTTCTATAAAGTTTGGCTTCCAGAGAGGAAGGTTGTTTGCAAAAGCAATAGGCCTTCGAGCCTCTGTCTCTTAAGTCTTTTTTAGTGCAACACTCTGGAAATCAAGTGCTGAATAAAATGGCAGTGATGAAATTCTTTCTGTATTCCATAGTATGTTTAATTAATACATTCATTTTAATAGCCTTTAGGTATTTGCCTGTTATGAAAATAAGGATGTACTTGAGGGAATAACTTGAGGCATCTTTTACCTGTATATAAAATAATTTGGACTAATAAATGTAATTTTAGAAATCCATAGCATCTGTAAGATTTAGAAATGTACCCGATACTGTTTTAGCAGTTCTACATCTAATATTTCTGAACCAAAAAGTTCAGGTTCTTTAAAAAGTCTCTGAAGGAACTACTAAATCAAGTATGACAAATTATAGGGAAAGTTACCTTAAACAATAATTTTTTTTAACAAGAAGTGTGGGAAAGCCAGCTGGTGAAATGTAACAGGGTTTTTCACTGAGATATAGAGGCATAAGTACCCACAGTAGTCTTGAAAATGTTAGTTTTGTCATTTGGCTAGATCTGCACCTTGATGCTGAGAAAGTAGGTGCATTTCTGCTATGATCCTGAACTCACAGACTTCCTGCTAGATGCCCATGTTCCCTATGCAGTGTACATGAGAATTGGCCATCACAAGGTGAGAGCTCAGCTGGACAAAGATGTCAGGAAGAGCTCGTGTGTTGCTGGCACACCACTTGCGTTTAGCTTGAATTAGCCAGCAGGTAATTCTGAGAGTGTGGTGAGCTGGGGGTCTCTTGAGTCCACAGAAGGATTGAGTTTTCCATGCCAGCTCCCCAGCCTCTGCATTTCTCTTCTGAAGGTGCATGCCCATATGTACCCTTTCTTAACAAACTCAAGAGAGAGAGTGGAAGAAGCCACTCTTTTCTTTCAAAATCTGGGTACCCCCTGTGTGATTTTCCATTTTGTCAGTATGTGGGAGCTTAGGTTCCACTCTTTAATCCTGAAGAATTCAAACCTATACCTTCCACCTGCACATGACAAAAGAGGTCCCTGAGTCACACCACTGCAATGGTTGCCTTAAATATGTGCTCTTTTTCTTGTCGTGGTACACGGTGATGGAATTCGTACTGACAAAGTTTTGGACAAAGATGAGAGAAAGCAGAAGAGAAATTGTACCCTTGCACTTTACAGGAACTTGGACTTCCTAGGGAAGGGTCTTTTTGACTTCTCCTTCTGGAAATATTTTGCTGTTCTACATGAAAGAGATTGGAGATAAAACCAAATTAAATTTGTATCCTTCAAAAATGCCACCTGAACAGTGGGTCACATTTCCTCTATTAGGCAGTTTATCCACCCAATGAAAAATGGTCTTCTTAAAATCCTTTAACATCTGATTTAATTAAACTTCCAGGCCAAAAAAAACCCAAAAAAACAATAACAAAAAAAAAAAAAGACAAAAACAAAGCCAAAAAAAAACCAAACAAAAAAACCCTAAAAACCAAACTAAAAAACCCAAACAAACAAACAAACAAAACCACCAAACCCCCCCCCCCAAAAAAAAACCCAAACAAACAAAAAAAAAACCCCACCAAAACAAAAAACCTCAGCACTCAGAATAATCTCAAGGATGATAGACTTATTTGGACAGATGGTAACCTAAAGTTTCTGAGTAACAATCAAATGCATCCAGCTGCTTCATCCTGTAAAAAACAAGATACAGAAACTGCTTTTTCAGGTATTATGGGACCTTACTTAACATAGAAATTGTGGTTTGCTCTCTCTGGTGAGAGGTACATGCCTTCAGAGGCTGGTGGCACAGAGCAAGGATTTTTTTAGGGTTACATTGTAGGAATCTGGAGACCTAAAAGCCATTATGAAGTTTCCATGTAGGTATACAGCATCAGCACTGAATCTATCTTTCAAGCTGTCTTGAATCTCATTGCTGATATTTCATATTTTGTGGTGCAATAAAAACAAATGTGTTTTTCACTGGCATTTGTCTTTATAGAATGTGGCAGATGGAAACTGCATGTCTCAAAAGTTTGAAGTTTGTTGTTGTTTTTCTTCATCTTCAATGTTGTGTGGAAATTTATCTGCCAACATTCAGCTGTCTGGAATAGGGTATAATGGAAATTGTGTCCTTGCCAATTTAAGAGTCCCTGCAAAGCATTCCTGACTATATATATTTGCATAATGAAGCATAGCAGTATTTCTGTATAAAGTTTTTGCAGGATTTTCCCTGTAATGTATTACAGTTAATATTTAGGTACTGGATTGAGACAACCCACTCCAAATCAGGATAGCATTTAAGTGCACACAAGTGAACTTTATAGTCGTGCTTAAATCTCATTGGCTTGGTATGTTAAAGTACAGTGCTGAATTATTAAGCTGCTCAACTAGTTTATTTGGAAATATTACCTGTGGAGTTTTATGGTTTTGGTAGATTGTGAGATATTTCAGTGGAAAAGGAAACTTAAAGGAAACTTAGTTTTCTCAAAGCTTTTTGTACCTCATTGTTCTCTAATTTCTTTTAAGCGTTGGACAGATTAGTTATGATTAGACAGGTACAATATTGACTGTGATATATTTTATTGATGTACTGTAATATCAAGAGAGGACAAGCCCAAATGTCCTGTATCAGAGAATAAAAGTAGTACTGAGTCATGTACCCCAGTACAATGCATGCATTTCTGGGTGCAAAATTGTTTCCTTGATCTCTTAGTATCCACAAATAGATGGAACAAAGGCAAAGAACATTAGAGGAATCTCAGTGTTATTTGAACAGCAATGGGATGATTTTTCCCACTGTACCTGGGTCAGCATGGGAGTCTCAGAATCCAGTATGGGTTACCTGGTTTTCCATTATTAATGCAGAACCATCTACCATGTGTAAATTTCTGAACAGGACTAATGCCTAATAAGAATGCCAAAATGCTGTAATAAGCTCAAACCCAGTGAAAAGAAAAGGCTATATATGTGCTTTATACATGTATTTATCAAATGGAATGTGTTTTATCTTAGTTGAAAAATCAGCTTTCAGTTGTAGCAATCATGAATTGACAGAAGTGAAATTATGTTTTCATGCATGTAACAGTAGCACTTTTACACCCTTCAGAGTTGACAAATTCCTTGCTGGGTATAAAATACTCTCTGAGAGTATTAATCAACCTATTCTATACAGCATTAAGTGCTTGTAGCTTGTTTTATTGGGCATCACCAATACTTGACATTTATAGAAAGCAGTGCCTCTGGTGCACATATTAGTAACAGTCATTTTAAATTAGTCATCTGGGTATAACTACAGACATTGGAAAATACCAACTTAGCCAACTATGGCATTTAAATGGATGAGGTTGGATTGCTTGAAAACAGACATGAAATGTCAAAACTAAACCAGCACTCACCCTGCCAGGTCATCTGCATTAGTATCAGTTAGGATATCGTGCTGTCGGATTTGTAATGGGATTGCAGGATGTGGCCCTTTTGTCTATGGGTGAAGAAAGGTGTTTTGTTGCATTTTCTCTTTGACAGTTCTCATGTCGTGTGTCATTTCTTGTTCCATTTGGTTTTGGGGAGGGATTATATTACTACTACTTGAAAGTGGTGCTCTAATATAATTTAGAATTCACCAAAATAATTGTGAGAGTTGTGCAAACTGCTCTGTATTTCCTCTTAATTCCCACTGGCTTGATTAGCAACACATTCGCTCTTACATAGGCTGAGAAAGTGATAATTACCTCAGTCTTTATGAATAAAGCTTGGAAAAGTCTTTCTTGACAAGTCATGAATTTGCTGAGAAACAAGAGGTAGATAGAGATCAGAAATATGTGCATTTTCAAGGATGATTACTGCCAGTAATTTTGACTGAAAAAGAAAGATGATTTCCCCAGATGCTGCAGTGTCTTATTTCAGCATTTTCAAAATTAGATCTGTCCTCTTTCCTTTCAAAATATTTTGGAACATTTTACTGTATTTTTTTATCCTTAAAGAAAACATGGTTTTAAGGATTAAATAACTTTAAAGGAAGCATTGTATTTTGGATCACAAATAATGCTTCAGATTGACCCAAAAAGTCATTTATTATTGTATTTATTTTACTGTATTATTTTTCATCATTATCTGTTTCTGTAAATTCAAACTCTTCCCCCCTTTTTTGTTTACATTTCATGTTTAAAACTGTCATCAGTTCAGTTCTAATCTAGAGTTTGTATGAAAAATAACTTGAAAGTTTCCAGTAAAATGGATGTAATTTATGTTTCAGAGTAAATACAATATCTCCACATAAACCATACAATTGCCTCAGAGTATGTTATTAGAATATCACACTTTACCAAACAGCTGGTGTATGTTAGCAGCTTTGCAAACATGTTCTATTATAATCATGGTTGAGAGCAGATATATTGCTTCCTCCAGTTTCCTGGAGGGAGTTGCAAGCCAAGAACTGGTAGTTCCCACTGCAGTCTTGTATTTTGAGAAGGTATAGACTCAGCCTTCTGAAGTGGCGTATTCAATCCCTTTTCTGATGCATGACTAGCAGCTGAGCCAGGATGATGCAGTAGTGGGAGTTCAGAGAGATGTCTTGGTCTCTAGAGCCCTGTGGAAGGTGGGAATTAACCATATCCATCAAGAATGAAACCAGAGCAATTGCTGTGATGTGCTGCAGAGCTGTCCCTATTCATTCAGTTGTGTAGTAATTTTGAATGTTAAAATTATCATATTGAATATCAGTTTCTACTGTATCCCTTCTGATCAGTCTGTGAAAGAAGAGGGACCATTTCTTTACACAAGTCTGTGCAGTGGTGAGTGTGAGTTCATTGTGTTGCTGAGTGGGTTTTTGATGCAGAGGTGCTGAAGCAGGTGCTTCCTTCTCTGGCTTCACTGGAGCTTGTCTGGCTTGCAAGGGGGTCCTCAGAGCTTCTGTGCCTAAGGCAGGGATGGTTTGCCTTGCTTAACCCTTTGCTCTTCCTGCTGAAACTACTGGGTTTTATTCCAGTGTTTGATTATGTGGATGCAATTTCTCTTCTAGTAAGTAGACATTGTGATGTACCTAGTCAGCTTGTGTGGAATGTTTCTAACGATGCTACAGTAACTCCCCAATAAATAATTAACTGTTTAACAGCCTTTGCACAGAAGACAGTTCAGATCTCCCTGGGGAACAGGCAAATGATGGTACTATTTGGTACATTTCAGATACATTTTGCTGCCTATTCTGTTTTCCTGTTCTCTCACATAATCTTTTGTGCCTGCATGTGATTGTCAGGTTGAGTATTCATCAACTGAGCGTGGTATTTGCTGAATCCTCGGGATGAAGGAGGAATTGAGAATCTGACTCCATGTTCTTAGAAGGCTAATTTATTATTTTATGATACTATATTACATTAAAGAATGCCATACTAAAACTATACTAAAGAACAGAGAAAGGATACTTACAGAAGGCTTGACAAGATATTAATGAAAAACTTGTGACTCTCCAGAGCCTTGACACAGCTGGACTGTGATTGGTCATTAAATTAAAACAATTCCTATGACACCAATCAAACAATGACCAGTTGGTAAACAATGTCCAAACCACATTCCAAAGCAGCAAAATACAGGAGAAGCAGATCAGATAATTATTGTTTTAATTTTTTCTTTGAGGCTTCTCACGTTCCCAGGAGAAGAAATCCTGACAAAGAGATTTTTCAGAAAATATGATGGTGACAACTAAGAACACAGGAAAACCTTTAATTTAGGAAACAAAATGCTGTATCAATGCATATCAATTGGGTATATGTGCCAAGTGACTGTGTGCAGCTGTGTTTGGGGAATGCTGGTGAGTCACCTTGGTGGGCAATATTATTCATTTTTTTACCCATTTGTGCTTTTCATATTCCATCTCATGTTCCAGGATGCAAAACCCATGTTTAAAGCTTCTGGTCTTCATTATTAACTTTATATCATGACAAGAATATAGTGCATCCTTGGAAGCTGACATGGATTGTTTATTTTTTGCAGTTAAGGGAAGTAAAGTGTAGTAAATACTTCATGCTGTTACTAAGAGGACTCGGAAACTCCTACCATCTGCAGAAATAAATTTCCTGGAATGGAAATAGTTGTGCATCAGGCTTTAATGCACAGGATTTTTTTGTCCACTTATTCTTCATGTATCTTTGTTCTGTGTGCCTAGAGTTGGGCAACTTCAGACAACTTTGCTGTAAGTTGAAACGGCTGAGAGATTTAGGGGAAAAAAAAGACACAATTGTGCAGTGGAATCTCCAGGAACAGTGGTACCATCAGTTGTTCAATTTTAGCAGAAGATAAACATACTTCTGCACACACAGTGGGTTGTGCAGCCCTGTTCGCATAAACCATTAGTCATTTCCAAGCGCAGGAGAAGATGGAGATGCCACCTGCCCCCTCTATGCTTAGGGCAGACTAAGAAAAGGGATAACTCTGCATTTCCTGGTGTACAAGAAAGCATTTGCATCAGTTTGCCAATGACTACAGCCATGGTTTGTCCTTCCTCCCTAGGAAGACTGCCTGTTCCCCGCAGTGGCTTCTTATGGACCCATTCCCACTTAGTATATACTTACTGAGTCCAGCCATTAAAGCAGCACTGCCAAGTCTACCACTAAAACATGAGCCAGAGTGCCACATCTCCGCATCTTTTAAATACATCTGGGGAGGGTGGCTCAACTGCTTCTCTGAGCAGCCTGTGCCAATGCTTTACAACTCTTTTCCTGAAGAAATTTTTCCTAATATCCAGCCTAATTTGGGTGTTTCTGGATTACTGTGCAGTCCATTTTTTTCCAAACTGAGGTGCCTATTCCTTTCAGGCAGGCATCTGGTAAACTCATGATAACTCCCCAGCACTGTTTTAGCCAAATCTCAAGATTTACGTGTGGCTTGTCTGGTACCATGTAGGAGACTGGCTCCTCTCTGTCCAGCCTGAGAGTATGGGTGCTGCTGTTGGTGTCCTTTTGGTGCTGGTCTGGGGTTAAGGAAGAGACACCAGAGCCTCTCCTGCTCCTTTGACCGGGCTCAGGACCAGGGCTGTGGCACTTTCTGGTACTCCATGGTGCAGCTGACCTGTTGGTCAGTGCATCACCTTCAGGTGACTTTCTCAGCTCTTCAGCATCTGTTCTGGAACCTTGGAGAATTCCTGTACAGCACCATCATGTGTTGGTGGCTTTGACAGCAGTGTGGTTCAGCAGTAATGGTTACCTCTGTGCACCTTTTAATTACGTTAAATACACAGTCTGTATCTCTGGAACAAACTGCCTGATGCCTCTTAATCTTCCTGTTTATCACTGTTTGCTCTGGTTATCTTCAAAATGCCAGTCAAATACTTGAAAAATGTCTGCATTGATTCTGTAGAATGACTTGTGTAATACAAGTCTTTGATTTCCATAAATTAAGGAATTAATCCTATTTAAATTTGAGCAGCCTTTAGATAAACATTGATCTTAATTTTTAAAAATGTTTAGCAATGAAAAATGAACATTATTGCAAAAGTGTTACTAAAAATCAATATTAATGATCCGAAAGCTTTTTGGCTTAGCTGTTGAATCAAAGCCATCCAGACCTGCTGATAGTGGACTGCCTACCTTGCTATCATTGAAAATAATTCTAAATTATTGTTGAATTAGAAATACACTGTTATTGTCATGATAAGTTATGTAATTCATTGTTTTTTGACAGTTGTGATTCTTCTTCCTAAAAATACTGCACAGAGATTTTGTAGGGTTTTATTTTTGCCAAACACAGTTTTTTTTCTTGAAGCCTCAAAACTTTTATTGTAGGTTTCTATAGATGATAGTTTGTGGTTTCTGTGCATCACCATCTACTTACACTTTCTCTCATATCAATGAAATATTACTGACTTGTAAACTAGGAACAGCATTTCTACATGGTAAGAACCCTAACCTGTTCTCAGTCATACTCCTTTTTCAACAAGTCTTTATTATGCATTTTAATTATCTAATTTTGCTTTTCTTTTCACTCCAGTACCTTTATTATTTTCAGCTTTAATTTTTTTGCTATACATTAATTGTTCTGATATCTCCTGTCTAGCACACAGGTTTCTAGTCCTGATGCAGACACAATTATCTTCTCTTCCTACTTCCCATCTTTAGTAATTTCAAATAAATTAGTTTCCCAAACCTTGATTTCTTAATTTTTTTTTTAATGCTGGATGAATATTCATTTGTTCTCTCTAGCTGTCCTCACCAGCCATTCTCCTTTTTGGTATTAGTTTTATCAGCCTGATTGACCTATTTCTTACAAGGTTGTCTCTGATTCTGCTGCACTGGAGGGCACCTAGGTTGGCAGCCTTGTTCCTTAAGAAGAGGCCATGTTCCATACAGACCAATCCTTCTGTCTTTGAGGGTTGCTGACACATCTGTTTGCTGGGTTAATCTTTGAACAAAGGGAAGCCTCATGTTTGACGATCAATGGCGATTTGGGAGGATGTGCAATAGGGAACAGATGTTGCATCCGCATATTTATCCCAGTGCATCCCTGTGCTGGCCAACAGTTCCAGTTTATCCGAGTTGGACCCACACCAGCTGGCTTTTATCCAGATGCCAGACATTTGTCTAAGCAGGGGATGAAAAACCACCGGGCATCTATGAGAAATGACATATCTCATCACAACAGAGTTACCACAGCCCAGACCTCTCCAGGCGTGCCTGTGGCTTCCTGTGGGAGTAGTGGTGGGGAAAGGCAGCCAGGCACAGGCTGTCTGTCATTGCCCATTGCCCTGTGGACCTCAACAGCTTCAGTCATTTCATCCTAGGCACAAATCTTTGCTCAGAATGCCTGACCCATGCATTTTGTACAGGCTGTACCCAGAATGGGCAGGCTGAGCTTAGCTGTCAATTCACGAGCTTTGGATTGCACAAACCACCTTTGCTTCATTTCTGCAGTGTTTTGCACAGCAGTGATAAGCTCTTGTATGGAGGGCCACATTGCTTGTGAGTGGGTAGTATTTCCCATTTCAGGAGCTCTTGCATGCTGTGATGGGAGAGGTGCCAGGAGCACTCTGTGTGCTTTCCTGCTGCAGGCAAGGGCAGTGTGGCTGAACAGGGGGCGACACGGGGAGGATGGCCTGGAGAGAGCTCTGGGAGACACAGCCCTTGGCTGGCAGAGCCGAGGGTGGTAACCCGACTAGATACACAGCTGCAAAAGTAAACAGGGCAAGGGAGCAGGAGAGAAACATGGGTTGCAGCCTGTGCTGCTGCTGCCCGTGTAGTGCTCAGGGTGGTGACAGCAGCGGGGCTCGGTGTGGTCCGCGGGAGCGAGGGCTCAGAGTGTGCACTGCAGCCTATGGAGCTGTCCAAGGGCAGGAGTGCACAACAAGCTGTATCTTTTCAAAAGCTTGCTCTTTTCTCTGGATCTGAGTTAACTTGGGGTCTGGCAACTTCCATGCATTCAGGAACAGTGAGTTCAGAATCACAGAGCCATTTAGGTTGGAAAGGACCCCTAAGATCCTCGAGTCCAAATGTTAACTCAGCACTGCCAAGTCCACCACTAAATCATGTCCCTAAGTGCCTTATCAAAATGTCTTTTAAGTACCTCCAGTGATGATGACTCAATCATCACTCAGGAAGCCTGTTCCAATGCTTGACAGCCCTTTCCATGAAGAAATTTTTCCTGATGTCTAATCTGAACCTTCCCCAGCACAACTTGGGGCCATTTCCTCTTGTTCAGTCACTTTTTGCATCAGAGAATGCAATTGGAGTTGATTTGTTTGTTTTCATTTTTAAAAAAAATCTACTTTTATACTACTCCTTGCCTGGTGTATTACAATTGTAAAATATTAAATCTGTAGTGATAGTGTTTTGGGGTGGGGGGGATAGGGTTTAAGTTGTATAGATGGCTGTGCAAGAAAACCAATGATAGGAATCACAAAAAAGAGGGAAGCGACTGTCAGTGAGTAGCTTCAGGCTTTCTTGGTTTGTTTCATTTGGTGTTTTTTTGTTATTATTGTTCCAAATAAACCTCAGACCTCTTTTTCATTTTAGCATGGAAATATTTGTTTAGACCCTGGTGTCAAAGCAAGCAAAAGCTTTAAACTTAAGAGTTTTGTAAAAAGGAAATAGGGGAAATAGGAAATTGATTTTACTGCCACAAATCATCTTCTGGCACCTTCACTTTTGCATTTTAGCTCAAATCAAGGATAGAAAGATCTGAGGAATTAAGTCTTCTTGTCTGAAGACAGCGCAATCATGTTTCTTCTGCTTTGCTTCCCAAACTCTTGGTCCCACATTCAGAGGACTTTGACTCAGGTCCTTCCCCAGTTGTAGATCCAATGAGCAGCACCAAGTATAGTGCTCAGTATGATCCTCGTGGCCTTTCCTAGCTAGGTCACATCAGCAGAGAGCTGAGAGGTTCATGGTATATAGTTCTGCTGTCAAAAGTGAGCTCTGTTGATCAAGTTTCTAAATTTGTAGCCAGCTTCCACACTGATGCACGGCCCAGTTCACTGGGTCTGTGTTCAGGCCAGACTCACTTGCTGGGAAGGTTATAGTGGACAAAATTATGGTGGATAGCCCACTTACAGATGTAATAATACAGATCTACAAATACAATCCTTATTAGAATCATACAGTCATTAAGACTGGAAAAGACTGTTAAGATTATTGAGTTTGGCCCTTAGCCCAGCACCACCTTTTTTACCACTAAACCATGTCCCCAAGTGCCACATCCGCACACCTTTTGGACATTTATTGTTCATACTTGAAAATAAAGTAGCCTTATTTCTAGGCTAGATCAGTGTACAAATTTTTCAAAAGCATAAATGACACTCTGCAGGACCAGAGGTGGCAATATCCTGTTGAACCTTACTTTACAGCAGTTACTAAAATTTGGTTTTATGGCCTTGTTGGTCTAGAGTGAATAGTGGTCAGCATGGTTAGCTGGGGAACAGTGTTCAAAACTGACTGAGAGAGCAGAGCAGTCTCCCTCCCTCCTTCATGCTCTCATTCCTAGGGAGAGACACCAAAGGTAGTTTGACACCAGAGGTGAAGGCAGGCTAATGAGGAGCATATTTGAGCATACCAGGGGGAAGTCAGAGCTATAGTTATACCTGGTAACATTAGCATGCCATTTTTTTCCTCCTTTAAGTATTTCAGCAGCAGAGATCATCTGCCTTCAGCTTGTCAGCTTGCTGCTGCAACCTTGAAAATATCTGCCAGTTTAGTGAATGTTTCAGATGGCTGTAATAGGAAGTGTGCCTGCAGCGAGTCTGGGGAGGATATTGTCACCTGCTATGGTGGAAAAACAGTGCTGCTGGGTGGCAGTTACAATTCTAGTCCCAGCAAACATGAACCTGATCTCTTGCATGGGTTTATGTGGCTGCACACATTGAAAAAACCCCTTAGTCTCCATTTAGCATCAAACTTAGCAGTCCAGATGAAACATGGGTCACTACGTGGCTGTGCTTTGTTCTGCATGGGCTCAGTTCAAAACCTCTCTCCTCTTTGAAACTGGTCTGGGAGGACACATTTAATTGCCTGCAGGATCATTTCTCCTTCTTGCTGGCTGCTTCCAGCAGCTGTGTGTGACAGCAGGGAAATGCTCCATGACAAGTGGAGCCAGGCCAGTGCTGGCCATCAGGCCATGGTGATTTGAACCTAGATTAACAGAATGTTTTCTTGCAAGAGCTGGAAATGATCATAAAGTGCACTTCATGAAGATCTCTCCTTAAGATTTAGTTTCTCCAGAATAGCTTTCTCTTGTAAGTTCTTGATAAACTCAAATTACTTGATAAATAGCAGATAATATCAAATGTAAATTATATTTTCGAGAAACAAATTTGTTTTCCTTGCACAATGTTCTTGAAGAAATAAGAGAATAATTGTGATTTTGTAAAATTCTAGTGACAGGTCAGATGATACTTTGTTTGGGGGGGCATTTCTGACATCAAGTAAACTGAAGATGTATTTTATCTAGGGTCTTTTTGCTTCATTTTTAAGTGTAGTGTCTCATGAATTGAATCAACTGTATAGTCCTTTTCTAGGGAGAAAATGTGGATTTTAAATGTGAGAATAGCTCTATAGACTTTTGAATAATTTAAATTACTTGGCTTCATGCTTATTTGGCTTTTCTACTACTATTGATACCACTATTTTCTGATTTTAGACAGTTTGTATAAAATGTCTTGAAGGCAAATCTCAAAACCCACAAATCTTACTATTCACTGAGGTGGTATTGACGGTTTTCTGTTTGTGTATGATCTCACTGAATTTATCTTGTAATGTTAAAGGTGATCTTTAGCAGAATCTGGTAGCAAGAACTTGGGAGAAGCAGCTGTTGTATTTAAAATTAGCACATAAAGTGTCATTAAAATAATGATAGAGGTTCACAGAGTTGCATTCTAAGTGCTAATCATCCTATCTTGTGGATGAGTTGACTGCTGTGCCTTACTCCATAGTGCTTCATGGGTTTGGATGATTGGCCTAAATTATTCGGTAAAAGGCTGATAAAAATAGGAGCACATATATGCATAAAGTGTGACATCTGCCTAATTTCTGCCTGCTGAACGCATCAACTAAATTAACATTTTCTTCTCCATCCTTGGTCTTTGCCAGTGTCACTGTTAGGTGTAAATTACTGTCCTCTCTGGGTTGTCATGAGGATTTTCAGTGTACTGGCTTGAATTGGCAGGGGAAGAAAAAATTACGATGCACTGGCAATATTCTAAGTTGTATGGAGAGCTAGCAAATTACCAGGGCTAGAGTTACTTTTTGGCAAGCTAAAATGTCAACATGAAGAAATGATGATTCACAAAGATTGTTCAGGAGAGCAGTAATTATAATCATAATCCAGAGTGGCTTTTCTCTGTTCATTTAGGCAGATTTTCATAAGGGAACTGGGTCTGTCAAATCAGCACCCATACCTTTACAAATCCACACTACTCCTTTATCACTTACCTGCTCACATAAAAATCATTGTTTCCGTTGTACAGTGGAAAAGAGTAAAATTTGTGCATGACTGGGGTTTAGTTGCAAATAATGCATGAATGGTTGTGAAGTCTTTTAATACTAATTAGTGAATTGAAGCAAAATTAAGGTAATTAAGATTGGTTTTTTTTAAATGGAAAGGCACTGTAGTGGTGGTGTTTGTAGATTAGTGTCTGTATGCATGAATGGACTGCAGCCTTTTCTCTTTCAGCACTTTGATGCACTTTAATAAACTTCTGTCTTTTTTTAAGTGTGTATGAACACAAAAAATCTATGAAGAAAGGGATGGTAGACCACACATCTGGGAATTTCAGAATAGATTGTGTGTTTATAAAAAAAATGCTGGACAATCTTTTATAGCCTTTTTATATCAAAGTGCTGTTATTCTGAAATTACTATTGTTTTGTATTGTAAATCACTGTGTTGGAAATATTTATTTTTTGAGCTTTATGAGAATAAATGTTACAATATTTTTTTTAAAGAGACTAAAATGATGAATGTGTGACTTCCAATATCCAGTTTTTTATTCTTACATAGAAATTGTGTATCAGACTTGCAGAGAGCCATGCTCACTGCAGTTTGCCAGGGTATTCAGCAGGAAGCTGCTACAGTAGGGGCCTGTATTTTTATAGCTGCAATTAGGAATGTGATACTAAGTGCCGTATTTAAGAAATACTTGTAGAAATGATGGTGTATGGATTTGTAATGGATTTTTGCTTACTTTTCCTTATATTATGAAGCATAATACAGTAACACCACACAGAAAAATGTATTATTGTGCATTTTATGTAAATGTACATGTCTTGAATTTCTCAATGCACTTAGAGAGCAAGAAGCCATGCAAGTAGCTGAATAGCTGCAAAACCAGATCAGGAGAGCATCCCAAATCAAAACAGCATCCAGCCTGTGTACAGAAAGCGGTCTGCTAACTTTAAAATCCCACTGCCTTTTCATTTGGCTTTAACAGGAGCAAATGACCCCTTAAACTGACATGCTTTTTCAGAGCAGGGTCTTAAGGAAAATTATTGCATTTACTATTGCTCTAGTAGCCAGTCTGACTAACCTGAAGAAATCCTGGCAATATTCACGAATAAGTAATCCTTTTATGTTTAACTTTCTTGTTTTAACTTCTGATTTGATTTGAATAAATCCATTAGAAAAGGATAATAGGAACATTTTATTCTTTATCATATTCTTTATTGAAATGAACATCTTGAAATAACTTATATTACTTGTAAGAAACATTACACATATATGGATCTTGGCATGAACTCAGGGAATAGGCATTCTTTGATCTCTGTTGTAATTTTATTCAACTTCTAATTAACTTTTTACATTCAAGTCTCGATAGACTTTCATACTGGAAGCAATGGGAGCAATTCTGAGGCTAACGCAGTCCCTTAAAAAACCATGCTAGAGAAAAAAACATGTACATTAAATAAATAATTTTCTCTGCCAAGACCCTATGTTCTGTTTACTTTGTTTTGTCTTTGTCATTGACACTTCTATATTTTTATTTCATCCATATAATGACAGGAGTAGCACTATCATTGTTATGTGTGCTTCTCTGCTAAGCAGAATATTAAAGAAATTACCTGAACCAAAAATTCTGCATGGTTGCAGAAATATTAAGGGCTTTGTTTCCTGAACTTCATAGGTTGTTTTCAGTTCCCACTCAGGTTCCTTGAGCTGGTGATGATGACAGAACATAAATACAGCTCTCACTATCTCCCTTGTTCATTTGTGTCTCACAGAGAGAAACATTAGCCTAGAGCAGAGGAGACACTTTGGGAAGGGAAGCAGCACAGTATTAGTTTCTGCTGTGATACTGGTGTCTCAGGTGTTTCTTGCCAAATCAGCTTGTCTAGTGGATTCTCCATTGGCCTTTTGCTATTAGGAGTAGGAACTCAAAGTCAAGGACTTTTAACATCTGTTTGATTTCAAACCAGGCTGCTTCACTTGCACTGTGTAGTTAGCAAAGGAAATATAACTTGTTAGAGGAGTTTAGGAGGCAATCAAGAAGGAACTGAGATGTGGGATTAGTCTCCTCCCAATCATCCTCTCCCATACTGTTACTTCCTTTCCTTTTCCTCTGCAATCCAACACAGTTTGGTTTTGCTCTTCTCTCCCTCTTCCTTAGTTGACACACAGCATCCTATGCATTGCATATATTTATTTTCTGTTCTGTTTTCTGTCAGACCTCATCTCAGTTTTGATTCTTTCTATTCTGTATACACTGTTAAAATGTATTGATCCTTCAAAGGGAAGAAGGGACTCAAAGAAGCAGGCAGAAGGAATGCTGCTGTGGAACATGCAAAAATACAGCTTTGTTCAGCATCCCTTGCCCATGGTCTGACCTTACACAGAAATATGAAGCATGGGAGCTGCTTTCACAGAGCTGTTTGGTGGAAGTGTCTTTTGACAGAGAGAAAACAACATTTTTATTATAAACTGTGGGACAGAATGGGTTCAGAAAGCCTAGAGTCAATTCTACCAGCTCAGCTGCCCTACAACTCCCTCAAGGACAAGTCTGCTTGGGTTTGTACTTTACATGGAAATGGCAGGTGACAATGGCAGCTTTGAACAACCATAAACCTCATAGACAATGAGTTTATTATTATTTATTCTCTTAAGGCAAGAAGACAGGAATAGAAATGGATTTCTTGTGGAGTATGAGAGAAGGGGAATGTGTTAGCAAGATGTTTTATAAGCCTCACAAAGAATAATTTGACTCCTGTACTATGCATAGAGAATGGCAGGGTTTTGCTGGTAGACCACTTCAGGTGGGTTTTAATGTGTTTGTTTTTCAGAGTGATTGATGGGAACCTAGGTTATTTTTAAAGTACATCTGCCTAGACATTTAACTTAGAGCAAGCAATCTTCCCCTCCTCCTCCCAACCCCACCCTTCTTTGCCCCCTACCCCCCCACCCTCCCCCAAGAATTTTGGACAAAACAGATTCTATTTATTTCTTTATTGCAAACTCTTGGTGCGGCTTCTCCTTCTATTTGATGCTCATACAGCATGTTCACCACTGATTCTTGTTACCAGCCTGTACTTTCTGTACTCTCCCATCCTCTACAGCCTGCCCTGCTGATGCTCCCACCCCCTTACATACTCATGCACTCTGACAGAAATCTCCTCCGTGGCTCTGCCTCTCTTCCCCATGCTTTCCTCTCAAGGAATGTACCAGAGAAGCTGAAAGCACATTGAGCTGGCACTGTCCATCAGAGGAGTTAACAGTACTTGCTCCACAGTCCTAACTCCTGTTTGGAAATGTTTTCAGAGACCTTTACTTTTCTAGCCAGCTAAAACCAATGCAAATCTTCGAGCTGTAAGCGCTGAAAGTCAGAATGTGGCTATGGAAGGGAGAAACTTGTTTTGTTCAGGCTCTCAGGGCAGATGATGGTGCCTGTTACCTTTAAGGCTTTATTTTTCTTTGTTTAGATACTTAGTCGTGTTGTACACCTTAAGAACTAGATTGCAGTAGACTAAAGGAATAATTTTTCTTAAGGGCTTTCAAGAGTTATATCACAGTAGTGTGTGATCTTTTAGGGCTTGACAGACAAAGGTTAAAAGCCACTGCCTTAATCAACAATTCTTGTGAGTCTCTTGCTTTTGCTGTTCTCACAGTCTAAATGAGTGTGTTCAACTCACCTCTTTGCAGCAAACCACTTGCTTTGTGGAATATGGAAATCATAGCTTGAATTAGTTGCATTTTTTTAAAATACCAGTTATTTCTTGAAATACCTAAAAGATCATCTGTGCTATCATCTGTAAGACATTGTGCCCTGGTTATTGGTACATATACTGTCCTTTGTGTTTTCTTGTTGATTTGGTCAATAAAATTCCAGCTGTGCCTGTGGTTGTATATCCTGCTTGATAGGGGTGGTGCTGCTGGTTATATGTCTGCTTCCTGACGTGGTTAATAAGATATTGTTGTTGCCTGGATTGCCAAGCTGCAGCAAGTAATTGAAAGCTTTTTCCTCCTTGCATGCATAGGAATGTTTCTCCCTTCCTTCTCAATGGCAGTTTGCATTAATGGGTAATGTATTCTGCACCAGGATCTCCTTTTAGAGATTTCAGATCATGAAGGAAATAGTGTCCCTATGAAATAATGATGTGGCCTATTTTTCTTAGCTTTCTTCTTTTCAGATGTTTAGTACAGATGTATTCTGCAGCCTGAACAGTGTGCAGATGTTAATATATTTAGCACTTCATCAGGTCTGAAGTCTTACACACCATGTCTTATTAATAGTTATATTCTACTCTGGGTCCTAAAATCAGCTTGGTTTCCCTCAGTCTTTCATTATAAAAACCTGGACAAGGCACAGGCTAGCCATGATAGAGTGATCTGGACTCTGGCATTCATCATGTTGTTGGTCTGCCAAAACAAGGGCTTATTTGACCTTCATTATATGGCCAGTCTGGAAGGTCTCAGCTTTTGCCTTAAACATGATGCAAAATGAGTTCTTTAGCAGCATCAGGTTGATTTAACTTATTTTTAATATGTGATATTTCTTGTTATTTGAGGTTGCTTTCTGTTGTATATTTTGAAATTATTTTGTGAATTTAGTAAATGCATTGTTAAAAATAAATGTGCACGCACACATACACATATCGTGATAGATCTGAAATTGCTGGCCATGTGCTGGTAATACACAGAAAGATGCAATAATTGCATCACCATTACTGCAGTGTTGGGAGAAAAAAGTTTAAATAGAATTTTCACAGCATGAAAAAACTAAATCCATATTTATTCTTCCTGCAGTTGTGGCCAGCAATAAGTTAATGCTGTTGTTTCTAGGAGATTCAGAGCCAAAGGCTTTGTGAAGATACAGCTGTGAATTCCTGAAAGAGAAGGGATCCTACTTAAAAGGCTTGGGAGATTTGTGCATAGAAAGATTAAAAATTATTTGTCTGCATTCTTGAAGGTTATGGGGGTATAATTTTTCATGTATGCCATATATTCATTTTTATCTATTTCTTTATTGCTGTGTTTTCCAGAGGATTGCAAAAAGATGATCCACACGTGGACTAAGTTGCATGTAGGCAAAGATGTGGGCAAGCAGATATAATAATTACCATTTTACAGAATTTGAGGAATACTGCAGACAGTGAACTGCTTGCCCTAAATAAGCTTTGAGATTAAATAGGACCCAGGAGACACTAGCAAATAAAGATTGTTTGACAGGTTAAAAGCCTTGCTGTAAGAACTACATGCATGGGTAGATGCTGTCTGGAGCACAGAAGGTGGCCTAGGCTCTAGGTGAGCTTTAAGTAAGACAAATATGTATATATTGTTTTGTCAGCTTGACATCTCTTTTGTTGCTACGCTTTGTTCCCACTTCTAAAAGCACACAGCACTTTATTTAGAAGGAATTTTACTCTGCACTGTGTTCAAACCTGTCACATCTTCCAAAAACAATGAAGTTTTGATGACAAGTGAAGTTAGTCTAAATTATTGCACAGTCTCTGTGGATATATTGAGTAAACTCTTCCAGGGTAGGGGCTGAAAGTAGGACAGTATTTCACAAGGCCATGAGGAAGGTGCCAGGTTTATGGCCTGACTCTTGAAAGAAGTGCAGTCTGAAAGATCTGTTTTTCACTAAGCCTGAGCTGTGCCAATTTGGACTAATGTGCATCATTTGGACTACAAATAAGAGGGACAATCCCACTGGCATGCCAGTATAAATACACTGGTACTGGTATAATGTTTATGCAGCTCCTAGTGGCTAGTGGCAGGTTAGAATTATTCTGTGAGTCAAATAAAGCTTGTTAGTGGGATTAAAAAAATAACTATAATGCTGCAGATGTATACATTACAAAGATGGAAAAGTATGCTTTACTCTTAACGTTGTCCACACTAGAGTTAAACTTGTGTAAATTCTTGCTTTAAAATTAAATGGGATACTCCACCAAATGAATATCCTAGTCAGTGTATACACTGTGCTTTGGTGACAAGATCAGCCAGTGTTTGTGCTGAGTCATGCCCAGTAAGAAGAGCTGGTAGGATCTGAGCCTAAAGCAGTAGGCTCAGTAATCTGTGTGGCTTCTGGAATGAACAGAATACAGAGAGATAGTCTTAATAAGATCTTCTGAAGAGTGGAAGAATGTTATTAGGAATAATAGAATGACAGTTAAAGCAAGTAAAGAAAATTGCAGACTGATGGAGGCAACTATTTTCCAGCTGTGAGACCTGATGCATCCTGTGGAGCAGCTTCCAGAGGAAGGTGATGAAGATGTCATCACCAGAGACACGGACACAAATAGGCTGAAAAACATATTATATAATTTACTGCAAATAGCATTAGTACAACATCAGAATTGAGATAACTAAACTCAAGAAAAAATTACCATTTCTGACTTCTTTTTTTTTGAAGATAGTGTTGTGACTTTGCTTATTCCGAAGCAAACTAAACACCTGTTTTCTAAACAGTTTAACATGTTTCATGTATTTTTTATGCAACTTGAATTACAGTCTCACTGATTAGGCTATTAACCTGTATCACTGGCTTCCCCTGCATACATGAAACTAGCTTCTGCTTTTCCTGTAATGCACTGGAGAAGTTCCTAGTTGACATCCTCTCTTCCCCCAGTCCCTGCCAGCTGTAATGTCAGCAACCTGGGCACATGGTCCTGATCTGCTTTGTGTTGTGCTCTGCACTCATAGAAGATGATATGTCTCTTCCTCTCTTCTACTTCATAACTTTCAAGCAGTCAGACTGTAGGGAAAACCTCTACTGTGACTGGGCTGAAAGAGCACAGGCACAGCTGATGCACGGAGACATGGCTGTAAAGATGCAGAACTCAGATGAACAGTATGTATTTCTGCTGTTGCATTTTAACCACAAATGTAACAACAGACCATAGCCCACATTGTGGTACAGTGTAGTGCATTCCTTACAGTGGAATGCTGTTGGCCAGGAAGCCAATTGCCTTTTGTCCAAAGGAGGCACAGTGGTGGGCAGCCACAGCAGTCAGGAGTGTGGTGGTGTAGCTTCAGGCATCATCCAGGAGCCACGGGATTTGGCTTGGCCCCTTTTCTCCCTATCAGCTACCACTGTCTTCCCAGCCCATCTGGGAATGGGTAGCTGAACCCAGGGTAGAGAATACAAGATAATGCTAACTGATGCATTTTTAAAGTTAATAGCTATTCATAAAAGTGTTTTTTCCATGAAGGGTGGAATTAATGCTCAAATATTCTTGAGGGATGCTGATTTAGCATTTACCAGTGTTAAAGTTATTGAATTTATTAATTATTCGAACTTTGTAAAGAAAACAGTTTTCAGTACATTTTTCCCCCAAAAGGTAATGCATGGCACTTTCATACAATGCCAGCATGCAGCAGTACATCAGAGCTACACAGGTGCAAGAAGGACAACAAAAACTTCCTATGGACCAGAGTGTTCAGAATAAAATTGAAGCATGAATATCTGGAAATGCTTCTTGTCAGTGATATCTGTGTCACTTAGGAATTTCCTTTTACATGGAAAGGTTTATAGCCCCATTCTCTAGGATAAGGTTTTCTGCAGAAGTTGTATGTACAGGAAAATCCCAAGACTGTTGCAGAAAAGAAAATAGTTTACATCCCCAGTTTCTTCAAGCTTTTTCATGCACCAGCCTCTTCAGTTTCTAGCTGTTCTGGGTAATCCTCACACATATCACTTATGTGATGCCTGTATTATTTCCATAAACAAGAAACAGCAGCTCAAGACAATAAAGTGAAACTCAAGTTGAATTTTAAAATTATGTAACAATTCAGTGATGATTCTGGTTTATGGAATTTGTGCTTAATGCTTGATTCTGTATAAACAAAAAGACATATTTATCAGATTTGAAGTAGTTTGTGGTTGGGGTATTATTTAAATAGGATTACTTCTTTATTAGATAATCCACTGTAGTGAATTTCACCATATGCTAATATCTCTGGAGACACATTTTGAGCTTTCTGCAGATCCTGCATGTTTTAAATGGTCTTGGAAAGTTCTGAATTTTCATGAGCAAAATAGCTTTGAGAGGAGATCAGCATACTTAGTCATTTAGAAAGCCAAGCATTTCCATTCAGGTGCCTAAGCACAGGCGTAGGAAATTAACTTTGCACAAGCAAACTTGGAGGATATTCAGATCATTTTTCAAACAGTCAAGCTTGCTGAGGTATTGTAAATATCAATATGAAATGGATTCACAGTTATGCATAATTACAGTACCCTACTTCTCTTGCTCCTAGATTAAAACTGAGCTGCTACTGTAATAAGTAACCATATAATTCAGAAAAAAGAGAATTAAATTTACATAAAGTATAATAAAATTGAATAAATTTTCACTTTAGAGAGACAACACAGTTATTCATTGGTAGTATAACTGTTAAAATTAAGTTTCTGAGAAAACCAGAGACATGTCTGCTAAATGTGGAAAAGAAAATTACCAGAGGAGCTATTCTAACTCTTTCTTCTCATAATTTTTTCATGTCACACACACCAACAAATGTTACTTACTGAAGCATTTGAAAACCCTATGTTTTCTTAACAAAGACTGCTCTCGAGAGCACTGAGCACACAATTTGATAAGAAAGGATTAAGATTAAATACATCCATATTTGTCCTACTTGGAGCCTAGGCCATTCATGGCTACTTTACATGCAATGCTTAAACATTTTTAGATATATCTGAGCACTACTTTGAAGAGCAGCATTGCCATTTCAAAAATCAAGAGTCATGGGAAGTGACTGAAGCCGCAGCTCTAAAATGAACTTGAAAAGTTATTATTCCTCTATACCAGTGGGAGAAATTAATGCTTCTTTTCATGGTTGGAGCTCCCATAACACATCTGAAAGGGTTAGCATATGGGAAAAGCAAATTGTTGATGTTCTGTTGTTTCCTGAATCATATACATTCAAAATGTGTACATTCTACGTCTGGTGAAAAAGGCTACGATAATTTTGTCTCTTTTTCAACAGCTTATAGTCCCCTATGTTCTGACACAGCTGTAGTGACATTGTAGTAACCATGAATGTTCCAGGATGTTAGTTTTTCTCTAGACTTCTGCATTATTTAAAAGGAAATCTTACCAAAACATGCTACTTACCAGGAAAAGTACATTCTCTGAGATAGTGAGGTAGCAAGACTAAATGATTGTGTAGCTGGGACTTTTGGTACTCTCTGTGACTGGGCTTCAAGTCCCTGCTCCAAACAACATTTCAGCTTTCTCACAGAAGGGGAGATCTTTAACAGAAAGGTTCTGAGTTTAGAAGAAAGTCAGTTGCTGCAGGAATGATCCTAAAAGTTCTTCCAAGACTCTTTCTAAGTCTTCCACAACTTCAGAGCTTCTATAAACCACAGGCATCAATGGATACAAGTTTATTTTTATCTGTAAAAGCTTCTAGCTGCAAGCATTGGAGATAATGAAGAATGCTGTAGCTCGGAATTTACTGTCACTGGTGTGATGTTGTGCAAAGAAAATATGCTTTTAGATAATGTTTATGCCATTTAAAGATAAAATTCAAGGGAAGCCTCAGATATAGGAAGTATGAGAACCTATTTTGTGCTGTACTGGCAGGATTCATAAAAATTCATTGGTTTTAGTGAAAAATACTCTTCTTTATAAAGTTAAGGAACAACGAATTTCAGTGAATTGAATATTGCAGATCTAGGAATGTGTGAAGTAACAACTGGGACTCTGGTGCTTTTAATTTTTGAGGAACTAATCTTGGGGATGTTCTCTCAGTTGCAACTGATCCTCTTGAGTTTGTGGTGTTGCCAGTCTCTATGTCTGTACAGATATGTGATTCTCGACTTGTCTGAGGTGCAAACAGCAACACACAAAGTTGATCTTACTCCTGTACACTGAGACAGCTGGAGGCTAGCCAGCTGAAAATGTAATGTGCTTCTTTGAGGAGTCTCAGGACTCTGGTTGGACATTCTTCACAGTGGGGAACATTGGAGGATACCTCAGATTTTACTTGTTTGGGTTGTGAAGTCTACTTGGGACCTATATGGTTAAGCTCTAAAATGATTTAAATTCAGTTTTTCCTTGCCCAAATAATGGCTTCTGTGGTGAGACATAAGTAAAGCCATCAAAGAATGGAAAATGAAGAACTGAAAGATGGAAACTCTGTTTTCCCTCATAATGCTTTCGCGTCTACTGTTGAAAAAATTTAGTACAGCTTTCAAGCTCCTAAATATTAGAAAATTCCTGTGTTTGAAATTCCTCATGTACAAATTTGGTGCCACATTATTCGCCTGCTCCCTCTAATGCAGGTTTTGCGGTAGAAAAGCAGGTACAAATGGTGACATATAGCTGAGAACAAGTGAAGCATCTTCACCTTTCCTCTCCATATAGGAGGGGGAAAGTGACAGCCACAGAGTTGTTCAGGAGCTGGTCCCAGTGGGGTGGGAAGAAGCTTCCCCTTTGTATGAAACAGGATGTGGCTGTGCTTAGTCGCTTTCTGGGCCACCTGGTGCTGCCCAGGTTTTGGACACATTTACTGTTTTCAGCAGTTATCGCATGGACGTGTGTGGCAGCAGTGAAGGAAACGTCCTCTAAGCCCTTCTGAAGACTTGAAGGAGGGAGTGCCCTTAGCCTTTACCACATGTGTAAACAACATCTTGTGTCAATAGCTTTCACAGCCCCCAGGAGAGACATGAGAATGCTTCAGTGGCCATAAACTGCCTGAAACGTTGAATGTCTAGACTTGACTCTTGAGGAAGTATCTTTAGGCCTTTCTTTTATTCCCTCTTATGTGCCCCCAGTTGGTATCCTTCAAAGGATATTAAACTAAATACAGCAAATATCTAATGATTTCCTATGGTCGTTTTGCTGACACAGTCCCAGGCACTTCAGATATGTATCTGTACACATTGCCTCATGTGTAATCTTTCTGGGGTTACATTACTGTTCTTTCTTAGTGTCTTTAGAGCCATTAATCTTGGACAGATGCCCCACATGTGTATATTAAAAGCAATGCAGAATGATATAAATGGGTCACAACATGGTCCCTAGCTCAAAGAATGGATCATTCAGTTACAGGATAGAGATGCCATCAGGTTAAAAATAGGAAGGAAAGTGCAAAACCACACAAGCAAAAGGCAATAAACCTACAGTAATAGCTGTAAGCAGTAGGAGTACTTGCCTGTCCACTTGATTATTAGCTTTGTAGTCTTTAATGTTATACAGGGCTTTGAAAGGATGATGTGTAAGCTCCTGTTACTGGTGTTCAGGACTCTTTCATGAGGACAAGTAAAAGGAGAAGACATCAAGGTAATTTTGCTTTGCTGGTTAAGAATCCAAATAATCTGCAAGGTGTCACCTCTGAGATTATCATTTGTGTTCTGCCAAGAAGGAGTGAATTAGCACAGTGTACATCTTTCACTATTGCACATTTACAACTGTAAGAAACATGCAAAGTATGAATTTGGTGGAAATGACCCCTGCCTCTTAACAGTGTAAGAAGGTTGGTTTCCAGTAGTCACTGAGTGAAGAGATCAGCTGGCACAGCCAACCCCTTTGAATGACCTACTGACTAGCTGAAATTGTTTACTCTGATTTTTTTTAGCCAGGGGGAATTATGAGAGGAAAAAAAGCCAGTGGTGTATAAAAGCAGCTGCACAAGTGAATGGGTGTAGCTAAGCTGGTAGGAAATATGGCCACCTGTGGAGCATTCCATCAGAAGAAGACAGAATCCGTGCTGAGTGGCAGGGTTTGCAGCTGTGTGTCCAGGTGAAGGCATTTCTGTGCTTTGGGGCAGTGCACTTTGGCCTGTGAGTTCCTTATCGTCTGTGGCTCGCTCCCTGCTGATGATATGCTACTGTTAGGGGTGTAGACAGGTGAGATTTATCTTTCTGAATCTAGCCTGTTTCTCCCTCTACTTTGTATGTGTGGCATCTTAAAATATATCACAATTTATCCTAATACTGAGTTATTATCTCCTCTTGGGGAATGGGGGGGGGGAATGCTTCATATCCTTTATATCCTCATATCCTCCAAGTCTATCTTTGCTGGTAATACAAAACTCTCCTACAAATCCCCCTAGGCTGTGCTGTCATAAGACATTTTTGCATTTTTAAGACCCTCCCTGCTAACTACAGAGTGGATGAATGTATCAAGAAATTTTAATTTGATGATAAATTCTTGTGGCTGCTCATGCAACTTTGTTAGTACATACAAACAGATTTTTTCATTTGGGGCACCATGAATGGTGTGTGACATTTCAGGGCTCTCAGGACTTCCTTGTCTTTCTAGCTTCTTTAGGGTGACATGTATTTCTGCATTTGTCTGATCTTTATTTTGCTTTCCTGTCTCAGTTAAGCATCTCAGAAAGACTCAATAGGAACTCTTTGTACAGTTGGTTGTGTTTGTTGTCCTTTGCTTCTTGGAGTCCTTTGTACCTATTTCTAGTTATGTTTCAGTCTGATTTTACTGTTAAAAGGGCATTGGAAGAAAATTCTTTCAAGTTCTGAGAACAGCTTGCCATTCCACCAATGGCTCATTGTTCTTTCCCAATAATAATAGGGTATATTTTGCATTTATGGGGTTTCAGAAGTTTATGAAGAAACTTTTTGGGCCCTTTGTTTTGCTGAGCTGATTAAGAAATGTAATGCAATTTCATGCCTGCAGTACCCACCCCATATAAGCTTTCAGTTATAATAGGCTTAAATTAAAATACTAGCTTACTCACCTGTGCAGTCTTAGTTACTTTCACATCTGCCAGTTATTATGTAGAAAACATGTTTGCTCAGGCTCCCTAGTAAGTATTTGAATGTGCAGTCCCCTCCCCTCATTGGTGTTGTTAACCAGAAAGATTTGCAGACGTGTCCTGAGTTCTGAACTGAGAATAACCACAAGTACTCATAGTCCAGTGCAATATTGGGAAAATCTTCCAGCATGAGAGTTGAGATTTACTCATTTGCTCCATGACAAAGATTCAGTGGAAAAAGTCTAGTTGTGAAAATTCTTCTTTCCTTTTGTCCTCTCCCTCGATCTGATGACAATAATTTGCATGTAAGAAGTCTGACTTGGAGAGAACTGTTTTGTTCTGTAAATAGATAGGTTTTTCCTAGGTAGAGCATGCAGTCAAATAGAGCCCAGAAGTCATCACTATCCATCAGTTATAGAGAAATTGCATTATGTTTCCCACACACTTTTTAATAAAAAAATGTGTGTGTCTCACACTATCCACTGTCATGTTCAGCAACTGCAACTAAGTAGTAATGGATGGGACATCTAAGCCACATGTTCAGTTTCTTTGTCTTCAGCCTTGAGTTCAAGCTCAGTAGTGCTTCTTCTGTGAAAGAAAAAAAGAAAAATGCTGCTTCTTTCAGAAGCTTTAGTTCAGTCATACTGTATTTTTTGTTCCTTTAATGAGGGGGTGTATATTCTACATATGCAATAATATTAGCTTATCAACTTACCTCAAGTGGAAGGATAAAGCTTTACATATCTTTTTCTTAAATTATGTACCTAGATCCATGTTAATATTTTTTCCATGCTTCTCTATTTCCTGTAGCTGGCAGCTTTATTTTCTTGGTGTTTGTACTAGCGTGTAACATAATCAAGCCTGTTAGTCTTCCACTTGTAATACTGTAGTCCTAAAACAATTGCAGTTCATTTTACTGTAGAAAACACAATTATATTTGCTGTTATGCTGTTTTACCAATACATGTTCTTCACTAGTTGCTGTATTTTCATCAAGGTTCATGGCTATAAATAATTATTTTGCCTTTTCCTTTTTTTCCCTTTTGAACTAATTTAAGCTTTTTGCTGTTGCAAGAGTAGCAGACTTCATTACAGAAGTTCTGGTTCTAAAGGATAACCAAGCTCTTTCAGTCACTTCTTTGAGATCTGATTTAAAATTAAATTATGCTGACCAAACCCTTATCTCACTGGTATAAAAATGGACTGCTGTCTTTGATGCAAGTTTCTAAAGGCGTTTGAGACCTCACCAGATGTAAAGAGTGCAATCAGCCAAGAAGGATTATACTGTCAAGAGTGTCAGCTGAAAAGATGGTCCTCCAGAAAAAGTTTATATGGTTCTGTTTGATCTGAGGATGCTATAACAGATAATGTGGTCTTTGATTCCTCTACTCATTGATCAGTATTTAAGCATGTATTCATGCACATGCTATAAATGCATCAGTCATTTGCAATCTGAAGGAAAATATGCAACAGAAAGATTTGTGACACTTCAAAGTCTTTGAGCACTCAGTTAAAGGGAGGCAAGGCAGAAGCCTTATTTCTTCTGAGTCCTTTCTTTTGATTGAAATTATAAAATGCATATACTATTTCTTCTTTTATTCATATTTCTTTCCTGCACTTATAGCTTGTCCTTTTCAAAGCTACGATATAGTTGATTTTTTTCCTTACCATCGTTCTTCTCTTAAGAGGGTTGCAGAAGTGACTCACTTTCTGCCTAATACTGTCTCTAATTGGTGACTCATCTGCTCATCCCACCATTAGTGGTCTTTTATGCACTGAAGTTGATCAGGACGTGTTCCACATGGCTTCCTATTTAGACACAGCCAGGTACAGGGCTGTTCTTGAGGCACAAATGTGCCTGGCCTGTTGGGCAACAGCTTTCTGATGTTTTCTCCAATCAATTGTTACAAAGGAAAAGGAATCACCCACTGACAGATCCTAAAGGAAAAGGAGCGCATCTTCCCAGCCAGAATATTCAAAAGCTTCTGGAAGCCTTTTACTCCTGGGCAGGGACAGTGCCTCTGTCATTCAAGTCTTTGACACACGAAGTTTCTAAACATGAGAAAAGGGCAATTTCTATCAGTATGTTAAACCTGAAAAAGCCTTTGTATATCAGACCTGTCATCAATATGTGTTACCTCCAATCTGAGTTTTAGCACATCCTTTTCACCTCTCCTATTCCGAGCCTTTGTCATCAAGGCTAAACATGACATTGAGCATTGAATCAGCATTTAGAAATACCCATCCTCATCTGGCTCACAGCATCTCTTCTGATCTACTCTGCTAGTTCATACAGTACCTGGATTAAAAAATGTTGGTTTTAACATTATATTTAACAGTAACTGGAGGTGTTGCTTGTTTCTGTTTAGATGAGAGTCCTTACACTAAATCTGCAAACCAGGCAAAGGCACCTGATGGAGCACTGTCTGTGAGGAGACAGAGTATTCCAGGTAAGATTTGCTTCGCTTTTTGTAACACCTAACTTGTTTTTGAACAGCAAGGTAATACTAATCAAAATTCATCTAGTTATAAAAAGCAAATGTATCACAGTTGCTATTGAGCAACTTTAAAAGGAAATTTCCAAGAGAGCTGTAAGAAGTTTCCACAGTTAGGTTGCCTCAAGCTTTTGCTGTGAAGAACATCCCCGTATCTCTGTCTTTCACAGCAGATTTGAGACACTGAGCACATCCACCTTTTCATCAGAGGCTCATATATTTTCAGGCCCTCTGAAATCTGTTCTTTGCTATCTGGTTTCAATAATATAAGGGAGATTGATGCATAATTTCCACTACTCATCAGCCGGGCTCAGAAGTCTAACAGAGAAACACTCTGCCAGAGTTCTTGTCTTCATGTGATTTTCTGCCATGTGCAGAATCACTTGTCCATCCTTGTCTTTTGTGTCATTGCATCACACAAAGCTGGACCATTAGATCAGTGGTTAGTTGAAATAAGTGATCTTTCAACCTGTGTCTCTTTTAATTCCTTCAGACAAGTCTGATATACGTCCATGTTTGACATACATATTATGCAGCAAGCTAAAGGAATTTTCACCTCAAGTAATATTTTAGAGACCTTTTAATGAAAACAAATGAACGTTGACCAAGGGTGCACTCAGGTGGAATTATTGATATTGCTGTTCTCACCTCAAGCACAGTAACCGCTGACTCGAAGGGAAGATGCATTGCAATAGAAATCAGAAGCTGTGAGGCCATGTCACCCACCCTCTGATGGTCAATATTGCCTGTGCTAAGTGGCTTTATTATTGAACAAAAACACACAACCCACAGAGAGTCTGCGGATGGGGGGCGGAGCTCAGACCTTTGCCACCTGCTAGGCTCAGATTTCATCCCAACAGCTATAGGGAACAGCTAAAGCACATTTTGTGGATGCTTTGTGTGCATGTTTCTATGTGTGAGAGAGAGCAAGCTGCCTTATTTAGTATTGCTTATAATGAACATTCATATTCATTCTTGAAAACACCATAGTGATTTAAAAATTGTTATTTTTATGGTACAATCATGAAGATCATAACCATTGTGAAAAGACACAAGTACAGCATCCAATGTGCAGTTATTCTTCTAAGAAAATATTTAATTATACAAACATCAACCAAGTCTTTTTTTATCCAAGTCAATATAAATCAATATTCATTGTTCTTCAGAGTGAATGATGACCTCTATAGGGTGCTTTTCAGGAAATGCTGTAGCTCATAGGTCAGTAATATTTATGGCCTTGAAAGTATTCAACCTTTTGGGGTTTTTTGCTGTGATCTTAGTAGTTATAATTTAGTGTCATTAGTAGTGATCATTTATAGTGTCATTACTGTATTTATAAAACACTTAAGCTAAGGTCTGGGAACAGACTGAAGTTTGTGAGAATTTTAAGAACTCCTGATGATTTTTGTTTGTATTCTTAAAAAAAAAAAAGTTTGATGAAAATGTATTGGTACAATTTCTCTTCAGAGCATCTTCATAAGATTAGGAATTTCAGGTGTTGAGTAATAGTCATCATAACTAATGAACATTTATTTTGATTTTTTTGCAATTTTGATGCACATTCTGGAGTTTTTGAGAGCATTGCAGATAAATTTTTACTATGTGCTCTGCATAAGTCACAGTTTATTCAGAGAGATAATACAAGTGTTCAGTGAGAAGTGCTTTGCTGTATTTCAGGTGTTCTGAAAACAGCTGATCTACACTTATGTATATTCTTCAGCTTTTAATATAGTGATGACATTATCTGAATTACTTATTCCATCTCTAGACCTTAGGAGCTCCAAAGGATAAACTAGATTGAGCTGGTTGGATATTTTTAAAAATTGTAATTAAAATTCTTCATGCCTTAGCAAATCCTCATTGTAACACAATGAATGTTGTGGGTTTACATACACAAAAGGTGTTGCAAAACTAAGCATTATTTTGAGAATTAACTTGAACATTTAGGAGTTGACTGAAGTTTCTGAAAATAACCTATAAACATTTATATCACTTGACACCATGTTTTGTATGTGAGATAGCACCTTGTAAATAGCTTCTATTCTTGCTTGTGTGTGAGCATTTTATTCACATTCTGGATTAGTCTTGGCAGAGGTGCAGAAGCACCCCAGCTCGCCAGCTTCGTTTGGCAATAGGAGGTTCACTATTAACTAGTAGCATTAATTAGTACAAGACCAGAAGCAGAACAGCTGCTTTTGCTCAGGAGCAGGATCACCCTTCTGACGTTATGTAGGTCAGCTCCAAATAGCTTTTGAATTGGAAGGTGAGGTGCAGTGAACCCAGTAAATTCTGCTGGACCTGGATGGGAGCATGTCAGCTGGAGTTACTGTCAGTAATCCTCACATGGAGATCTTATCCTGTATGGAAAGCATTCATTTCTATTCCCCCAGATGGTATGCCTGATAACACATCACATTTCTGAACTGCTAGTTTTTCAAGCTTGAAGCATGGGAGTACCTTTGACAGTACAGCTGTCTATTCCACTTGATGCTTTGTCATTCCTAAGACATGGACAGCAGATGTTCTATTCCCAAGGAATGCTTTGCCTATTGAATTAGCCAAGGGAAAACTTGCGGGTTTTAGCAAGGTAAATGATTGCATGCAGAGTTTTGCACAGGTTTGAACAGTCTGTGAAAAAAAATACTAGTGAAGATACACAGGATGTGAGATGTAAATCTTTCAGCTTGGTAATGGGATCGTGGCATCTCCCTGTGTCTGGTGAAAGTTCCTTCTCATGACATTTGAATTCACTTTAAAGGATTTCACTGCTCCATCCTTTTGGCAACTATCAGAAAGGCGAGCTTTTGTTGCTGCGAGGCCTGACACTACTATACCAGCTGCAAACCTCTAGAGGTGGGTTTTATCCTTCCATGTGAAACTGTATTGAAAGAGCAGTATTGATGAGCACTGGCTGAGTGCACAGAGAAGTAATGTAATTCTGTAGAGGTTACATGCAGCTCAGGCTTGGTTTATTTTACAGGAAAAAATGTTGAAATAATAATTTTATAATTAAAGTCAAATGAGCACATACTGTGAGATCAGTGCACTGAGTTTAATTTCTTTCATCCCCAGAAGGAAGGAATGGATTAAGCATCTCCCTGGAGCAGAACCTGCTTATTTGAGATGCAGAATGTATAATTCATGTGATGAGACTACATGTCATATTTACCATGTCTTCACATGGTGCAAAATCAACAAGCAACAGATCCTTTCAAAGGGATTTACAGAATTGCTGAAATAATAGTTAATTCAAATTATATGCGTTAATATAATGCAGTTTGAAACATGGACTTTATTTTACATATGTGTAGGTGTTTAGTTACAGTTATATATACATGATTGTTTGAAATGTTACTTAGTTTCACAGTCAGAATTTTTTAACTTAAAAGTAAGGCTGAGGTAATGCTAGCATGAGAAGCAGCTTGCAGTCAGAAACAAACAGATTTTTCCCCTCTAAATATTTAAATTTAGACTGTCAAGCAGAACATAATGAACCCTTATTGCTACTGTGTCCTTACAGAAGCCAAGGCAGTGAGTATATTGTGCCCCCCTGAAGAAACTGTCAGGAGTGGTGCTAAGGCACATCAATGAAAACGATGTGTTTCAGAAGTCATTCACTTCCCTCACAATCATAGATGCAGTTAAAAACAACTGTAATTTAAAATTAAGATATTTGATAGCCAGCCTCTTGAATCCCCAGGTTTAGATGGACATAGTTCCCTTGAGTTCTGGACTGAGGTTTCCTGATTTGCACACACTGAGGGTGTGCCCAGGCAGTGCCTGGCCAAGGGCAAGTGCTGGGTCAGTAGCAGGTGAGCCAAAGGTGTCATTCCTGGGATTGCTTATTCCTGCAGGAGCTTTAAAAAGGACATCAGCTATTCCTGTGGCACTGATACAATGTCAAGAGCTGATGGCACAGTTAAAGAGGCACTTTGAAGTCAAGGAGACCTTAACATTTACTCCAAGATAAGCATGTTCCTGTGATGTCCTGAATATGGAATAGCTGTTCCCATGATTTCCAAACTAAAATTCAATGTCCTCTTATCTCTTTTAACAATGTGGGTAAATCAGTCAACAATAATGATGTGCAAACTGTTCACTTTATATATCTATTTCTTTGTTTTCAATTCACTTACTGAAAACTGGCAGCATGGAGTGGAACGAAGCAACCTGACACAAGGATAAAAAATTATTGCTTTGTGAAGTGAGAATAAGACGCCATACATTTAAGACTGATTAAAATTTTTCATAGAATCTGCAACAAAAGTTTCATTTTGCTTTTAGTCCATATTTTTTATTGAGTCTTAAAACTTATCATTACTAGAAAAAAAAATAGTTCAAAACACCACGGTTTTTTGAGGTGAAATGTGTCAGCTTCTCAGTGTCTCATTTTTGGGTTTTTTTTTGGGAAAAGTGAATTTCTGCTCAGTCTAGTTGGCATTAAATTTAAAACAAAATTAAAATCCATACTTATTCCTTCTTCTTTCTACTGACCTAGACATGTGCACTTTACAGTCAGACTTCTGACTGTAAAGTCTCATTGCCTGAAGTAGTCAAGGGCTCAGAAAAACTATAGTGTGAACTATACACTGGGAGAGCTGTTTGAATCATCTGTGAATTCAGAGATTTTGTTTGGCTTAGGGCAGTTGCAGTTGTGGGCTATCTCTTTCCTAAGTAAATTCTTGTTCAAGAAACGGGCACCAAATAACAAAGAGTAGAGGAAATATTTCTTCAAAGAGTGGAGTTTTCCTGTTGTCTGGGACAGAAGGATAACACAGATGCCTGCCTTCTGTCCTGCTCAACACACCTAGCAGAAGGCCCTTGAAGTCTTGCCCTCACCATGTTGTCCAAGCCAGTCCAAACTGTTGTTTCACCTCCCATCTAACCCTTGTGCTCCAGCTCTACCTGCCTCTGGGACCCACAGGAGCCTTCCCAAGTCTCATTCCAGCCACCTTCTACTCCACAGTGACAACAGATCTGCTGAACAGGCAAATTATCTGCATTTATGGGGTGAGTGCATGCCAACCCTTGCAGAGACAAGCAGGAAAAGACCAAACTAGATGTTTAAAATCATTGTTTTGAGGTTTTCTCCACTAACAGGAGCCTCTTCTTCTCTCTAACCAGTTTTTTGTCATTTGCAAGATTTGTACGTGGCTGCAGGGAGGTACTTCTACAGGTCAGTTATTAAAATAAGTCACTGTGCTCTGAAGGAAAATTGTGAAGACTTTAAAGTCTGAAATTAAAGCTACTGGATTTTTCAGTTCCTTTGTACATGTGTAGATACTGCACTTTCTTTCCACACTACCTGCTTCTTTGAAGCATGCTGTAATTCAGGTTTTGTATTTCAGCACAGTGTTTGATCTCAAAAACAAGGGTAGCCATCAAACTGGAGGGAAAATAGAGTGAATGTACAGCCCTGAGCACATCCTCTGCAGTGGCTCAAGGTCTGGAATTGCAGTTAGTAGATGGTTTGCAGCCTTGTTTGGGGGGAGCTTGGTAACAGGATTTTAATGCAAAAATAAAATGTTAAACAAACATAATTTTAGGGTAGGCTGAATTTCGAACTGCTTAGCTAGAAGGGAGCACATGCAAATCAAAGAAGCTTAAAATGCCTTGAAAAGATAATATTTACAGAGCTGATACTAAAAAAGTAATTGCTGTATGATGTAGTGTCCTCAGTAATTGCTTAGGACACAAAATATTCCTAAGAGAACCTATGAAATACTAAATTCTTGTAATAAAACCAATAGTTAACATCCTGGGAATTTTCAGGTTCTGGAATATTTAAATACACAATGTAAATGTCATTAGAAAGCAGTAAGGCAGTTTTCATCCTGTCCTTGGCTCTGAACACATAGAGGAGCTGTTTACAAAAATACAGAGGTATGCCTTTTTTTCCCCTCCCTGGCCCACAGCCTGCTGTGCAGCAAATGCTCACATTCTGTCTCAAGCTGCATCAAATCTGGCTTTCCTGAGGGGTTTGTCTACTACCCACAACCAATGAACTCAAATGTAGGTCAGGTGGAAGCTGAAGAATTTTAAAGACCCTTTCTTCTTTCTTCACTGTGATTTTGTAACATCTGGGAATGTCTGTTTAAATAAAAATACTATCAGAAAATTACTATCAGAAAGCAAGCAGAGGTTGGGAAAAATAAGAAAGTAATTGAATTTATATATATCTGTATATGTGTGTATATATATATGTAAACAAAAATTCCAGAATCCAGTCTAAATTAAAGCCAGAACATGTGATCCAGTTATGATGTCATTGAGTTGCCAATATAGAATTGTATTAACTGAATTTAAGATCGTGTGTGCTGTGCCTTGACTTAAATAAGGAAAAGTTCTGTACTGCATAGATGGAGTGCATTAATTTTCTGTTGCAAGATAATCTCAGAAGAAGGTGAGAAATCTGGAAAGTAAGATGAGAGAGATAAAAGGGTTTCTAAAAAAAATCCACATTATTGAAAAAAAAAAAATAGACTACTGAAGTGATCCTGGCATCTACGCTCCATTAAGTGACAATGCTCAAGAGGGAGATGGCTCCCAGGTTATTCCTGTAGCTCAGCTCTTAACATCTGCACCAGGTTCCCAGTGACTGACAGATGTGACAGACAGATGATGCATCCCTCTGGGTACGTGTTTACCTGTGTGCAAACACAGCTCCAGAGCCAGTTTTGTTTTCCTTGGTGGTTAATATGGCATTGGCAAGACAGTGAGTGTTCAAAAGCAGCTGTTCTCATGCCACAGTTAACTTGGTCCAATTCTTTTGGGCTCCTCTGCTGAGTAAAACTGCAGAATATTTAAATGATCCTGTTATTTTTGACAGTGCTCTTAACATCAGCAGGCGCCCTTGCATCATTTGCTATAGTGCAGCCAGCTTCTCAAGCAATGTTGCCTGACTTGTGCAGTCCTCAGTCATTTTTTTCATCCTTGTCAAAAGAAACCTGCCTTGACTTTAACTTCAGCTTCCCTCAGATTTCAGAAGCACTCTAGTGTCACAGATGCAGCACTGTGTTACCTAATCCTTCATCCCCCATCAAAATGTGAAATAGTCTTCATTGGCTAACTGGTTTTGCAGAGTAAGAGCATGATTTGCCTGAGAAAACCTGTCAAAATCATACCCAACCTTATTCATAGTTCTCATGGTGAGAAAAAAGAATTCATTGCAGAAGACTTGAAAATAAAACGTATGTCAGTAAAAGCTGGGTTAGGAAATTCAAGTATGTATCTACAAAAGCACTTTTTCCCCTCAATTTGCATTTTTCTCATAGTCACTTACTTTTACTATGTACTTTTAAAAATCAGCACAAAATGCCACTGAAGAGATTTTAAGCATTTAGAAATCCATTAGCCGTAACCTCTGCAGTCACAGTTATTATGGTAACGATTGTGGGTGATTTCCAAGCAGGAGCAAGAGTTCTGACCTGTGAAATGCAGATCACAGCCCAGTAAGCTTTTCTGCACTTGAGGTGTTTATTATATCTGCAAAGTCATTTGCTGATTTTCATGTTTGATGAGAGGCTCCAGTTGCTGTATCATTTACAGGCTTCCCTGTGTGTTTGTTTAACCTGCTGGAGGTTTACCAAATGGTCTGTGAAGCAGCTGCAGAGCTATATGTCTTTTCCTTCCCACTGACATTGAAAGTTTTGGAATTTGCTCTCATGTGTTTATTACTGAAGATTTCTTTCTTGTCCTTCCTCCTGTTCATCAAAATAACTTTGTTGGAAGGACTTCATGTTTCCTACACAGATAAACAGGAAAGAAATTTGTCTCTTGTAGAAAATCAACAAAGGTCACTGAGCTCTTACTTAATTGAGATTGCTGATGATTTATTTATACATATTCTTTACAGGTCTGCTACATGCTGGTGTTTTTCAATACTGAAAAGGATTAGAATAGAGAACAGTCTCATTTGACTCCTTTTACCATGAAGGAGAAAATGTATTAAGGGCAATACTGTGCACAAGGAATGTGCACTTTTTCAAATACCCAACTGATTCAAGGTCTGAAAATTTACCTGACTTGAAATGATTTTTGCTATTCACACAGCCAGGAGCAGGTTTTGTTGATGATGGTACCAAACACCTTCATTCATGTGTATTTGGATTTAATTGCATATAGTTTTGCTAACCTTTAGCCTTTCAGAGTAAAATGTATTAATTTATTGCAGCTGCATTTTTTTTCCAGAAAAATCAGTTTAGCTATATGTAGTATAGGATGATACACTATTGATATACTATATAGCATCTATAACATCATTTAAAAAACTGTCTCAGCAGTTTAGCTGTTGCATAGACATTTTGGGGCAGGGATGGGCAGTTCTGAGTGAATTGTTGTGTACTCAGCAAATGTGCTTGCAGTGCGTACATGTGCATGTACTCCTCTGGCCATGTGCTAGTTTGAAGCATGAGTCCCTAGTGCCTTCCTTCCAGTCACTGGGATACCACAGGATTTTTCAATGGAGCTTGGAACCTGAAAATAGGTTGGGAAGCATCAGTGCATCTCCTGAGGTTGGGGGTCCCATCTTCCAGGAAAATTGTTTTCCTGCACAATTCTGGCATGCTCTCTAATGTCCACAAAGGGAAATTACCCTTGTGATGGTTGGTTTTGCTCATTTTTATAAAAGTGTTGGTGATGTCTGTTGAAAAATTTATTCTCCTTTAAAGGTTTCAGTTAGAAGAGGAGGCATGGTATAGTGGACATGTGAGGAGAGGGAAACAAGGGAAAAAAGAAAGATGGTCAAGACTAGGTTTGAAATAGGAGCATGGAGACAGTCTCTGAAAGAGACACTGGACTGGCTGGGTGAGCTTGGAGAGGGGGAGGAAAACCATGTACTCTTGAAAGGTCATGGAAGGATGTGCCAAGCAGAAGGAGATTTGTAACCCTGGGATTGTGCAATTGATGGTGATCCCTTCCTGGCTGAACATAAAACTTGCCAATCCAAACAATCACTGCTGTCTACAAGAAGTTGTAAAACTTTGTGAAACCAGCATGACTGTCCCTTGTGGAATACACAACCTATTGCAGCTACTAGAGGTTCTTCTGGGTAACAGAGAAGCTAAAATTTAGTATTGACCTCTTGAAAAATGACTGCATTTTCATGGGATAGCACAGCTGGGCTTTCTTGGGGCAAGAAAAGGGGGTATCTTCAGAAAAATTGATAGTACATGAGAAGAAAATTCATGAGGAATGCTCAGGTTCGCCAGTCTGTTCAGAAGTAAGAAGAGGTATTAAAATTGTTTTCAGGCAATATATTTTTCTCTGAGTGGAAATCTATTTAAACATTCTTCTCTATACTGCTTTCAGTCCAGTATTGGGGGAAAAATTGTATTCAACAGCAAAAAAGATTTCTGCATCATTATGTTGAGATACTTATGGATCCAGTATCTCTAGAGAGGAAGAGCAAGCAGTAAATCTGTGTATACAGACTGTGTCAGTGCATTCAGAAGAGACTGAATAACCTAATTGCCAAGAGCTTCATATGTAAGTATTAAAAAGACTGAGAAGCATTGTACTCTCGAATGTGACACTACTGGATGCCAAGGAACTGTGGCAGGACTACACTGGGGAAAGTAGGCTGGCTCTTATGCTGTCCCTAAACCTCATTCATTCCAAGATGGAGCAGGATTAGATGGAGTGTTGATCTGACTCACGAGAGTATTGCTTTCTTTCAAAAGTCTTGTGTTGCACAAATCTGTAGACAGAAGCATATGACTGGCAAACAAAATCCAGGCTTGTTCCTTTAAGCTCTGAGAAGTTTGCTCATCTGAGAAGTTCGGGATAATTTTTTAATCATTTGCCTGCTTGAGTCTTTTTGCACTTAATAATTTCTTTTTATCTTATAGATAATTAACTTGATGTTTTTAATGTTCCTAATATAATTTCTAATACCTCTTTAAAGGACTTAATGCATGATTTCCATCTGTTCAGGGGTTTTTTAATATCTCTTTCAATTTCTTCAGTGATTATCATTTCAGGGCATGAAAATAGTAAGGAAATAATATACCATCTACAAAGATAACACCAAAATATGCTACCCCAGATCTGGATAGTAGTTTGCCTTTTCTTTTCAACTGTATCAGTGCATCAAAGCTGCTCATTCTCACTCTGCAGCCTGATTTATACACAAAAATCTTAAATTATTTTTTGTTGCTATAAAATTCTATCCATTTTGCCAATATGAAATGGCTCAAAGTATTTTGTATGGAGGATGGAGAAAAGGTTTCTTTGCTTGTTTGCCTTATAGCATTTTCACACTTTCTATTCATTTCTTACAATCAAAAGAGGAAAAGAAATTCTGGTGCTCGTGTGTCTTCCACATCACATCTGTGGTACGTGGGGCAGACAGAGATGTAATGGCACGCCTCATAGTGTAGAATAAAAGTGGTTTGGTTTTTGCAGGATCTGGAAGACCAGAAGTTTATTATAACATCAGTGCAAACTAGCTTTTGTTTCCTTGCTATGTAAAAGTGCAGTGGTAAGAACAAAGGTCTTGTCTGTTCGAGTTTTGATGTATTTATTGTGAATTTCTGGGGCCAAAAGAGGTATTTGTGTCTATCTTAACTAAACATACATCTTCCTGGTATTTATTTGAATCTCAACTTGTATTTGAATTATATTTTAGAAGGACATTCAATCTATTTATGGTTTCCAGTGATGCAAAATGCATCACAACCTTTTGTGGTTAGACTCACTGCATTTATTTTTAGTTTGAGTATGCGCAGGTTCAGCTTCACCTCATTTGTAAGAAAGAGTTGTTTTTCGTCAAAATTCACCTCATCCTTTATAGGCACTTCACTCTGAAATCACTATTTAATCTTCCCTTTGTTAAAGTAATCAAGTTGTGCTTCAGGGGTTGTTCTTCCCAGGAATTTTCTTTTAACTATTTTGAAAACTCTTTCATTACTTTCCTGTCCTCTCTTTTGTTACTCATATACTTTGGGAATTGTGTCAAAAGAAGGAGAGAAAGCATCTGAGTGACAGTCACTACTCCACTAACAGAAAGGTGTACTAAGTACTGCTGTGTTAAACTGTCTTCTTTATACAGTCATGGTTTGTATTAATTATTCTGGCCAGTGAGAGGTTTGATCACCTGGGAGGGTTTCCAAATCACTTTTTGGCAACTTTAATTTTGTAATTAATTTACTGGGCACCTGTTGGGGTTTTTTATATATAGGTGCACACATCCATTCACATCTTTTACATTGGTAGATCAAGGTACTTATAAAAGTTTGTAGGTGATATACAGGCTAGGAGCACGCAGATAGTCTTTTTAATTTATTTATTGTCCTTGTCCAAATTGCAGTTATCTGTGTCACTTTATGTCTGTGTAGCTTGGGGAATCCACTGATGTTATGTGAATAAACACATAAAGAAGGCTCTTCAGTAAAGTCTCCCTTATTACCAAGCTGAAAAGAGAACAAGAAAGCAAAACAAGGAGTATTTTAATAGGGGAAAATAGCAACAAGGCTGAAGTCAGGAGATTTCATTGCTCTTATTCACAGAAAACATTGGTAGAAGGACACTGTGAATATCAGTCCAAGCAGGAACAAATGTCAGTCTTCAATGCTAATTGATTTTATTGGTGGAGCAAAACGAGCCCAGCTTAATAGTTAACTGTAAGACAAGATTCTGCCAAGACCTTCCTCCTATATTAGATGACACTGTGACCCTGAATACTTGTTGGATAAATGATACAGAAAATGAGCACTGACCTTTGAGATAGTAAAGACACATCGTAGACAAATGAGACATGTTAGAGCTGAATTTTAGATATCACTGCCAAATGATGAGTGATCATACCTGATAACACAATGTGACTCTTGAACCCTAAAATATTGCTTCTTTAGAGGAAAGTAAGAAGTAAAAATTGATAGAGGTCATACAGGGAAATCATGCCATTATGCCAAGACTGCAACAAAATCGACCAAATCTATCAAGAATAAAAATGCTACAGTTCAGTTAATAATTTCTAAATAACTTGTATTTAACATATTCATGTGGGACTAAAAGTGTTCTCTTTCAGAAAGATTTCAGATTTATTTCTGAAATTGAAAGTTTAGCAAATATATTTGAAAGTCATTACAAATTTTTAGCTACAAACCCAGATACCTTGTAAGGAGATTTTGCAATTTTATGATAAGGATGGTATGTAACTGAGGAAGCCATTAAAAGCCAAGGGCTTTTTCCTTAGCCACTAACCAAAGGTAATGGTGCAATAGAGAGCATATACTGGGTGGGAATATCCAATCTCGAAGCTTGACTTACTTAATCACACACCACAGAAAATAATAGGAAAGCTGTTTAAGTCAGTCTAGTTCAAGTGCTAGCCAATGAGAATGATAGCTGGATATAATTATAATGTATGGTAAGATGTGCTTTCCATGGCCTCTGTTAAGAGTATTGGGGAAATTGGAGTATTTTTGACAAGTATTTTTGACAAGTTGTAAATACATTTGATAGTCCCAGTTTTCTCTGTGTATAAAATTGGAGTAGATACTAGAACATTTTATTTGTTGATCCCCTGCAAATTTTAATATATCTACTACCCTATAAAATTATCATTGACCAGTAGTCAAAACATGGGAATCAGAAGATGTCAGGGCATCATCTTGTATTTTTCTAATGCATATATACTTAGAATTAAACATTATTAACTCAAATCCATACCAAACAGTCTTATGAGATTGTAACAGCTAACATTAGGCTGATTATCTCTATCTCCATCATAAGCTCTGGGTCTTCACTAAGGAAAATATTGTGAGTGTAAAAACCTGTTGCAACCATTGTTAAATCAAGAAGGGAAAGAAAAACTGGATCAAAGACTCTCTTACAGAGAGACATTTTGTAAGACCACAGGGAGCAGAAGTTTGTTTATTCAAAAACATCACATACTGATTTATGTGGAGAAGAAAAAAATTTCAGAATGCACTTGTTTGTGTAACTTAGCAAAGTTTTATACCAACCTGGAACCATATGAAATGTAAAAATTCCATAACTTTTTCTCTAGGTCTGATTAGCAAATTTTGCTCTCAATGGTAGTGGAAGATCTCTGTGCTGAAGCCTCTGTATTGAGAAAGGCCTGCTAAGTTCCTTAAGTGATCTTTGTACATTTAAAATAATTTAGAATTTAAATATTTTCTTTAAAAATGCTAGCAGTATATCCTTTAAAAGCAGAGGAGAAAATAACAGAGACAAACCCATCTTGTGAATTGTTTGCATGGAGTCAGCAACCTGAAGAAGTGCTCTCATGCTGCAGTTTCCTTCTCTTTGAGTATAGCCTTTATTAAGAGTCAGCACTTTTTCACAGGCAATCTTACTTTAAAGGAAGTATTTTCAACAAGTGTGCTTTGAGTTGTGTTAGCAGTTTCCTCATTTGCATCCTTATTGAGGTTCTGTACATTGCACTGTGCTTGGAATGAAAGATGTCATTGAAGTCTTCAGGTAGTACTATTTAGCTGAATCTTTATCTGTTTCAGTCTATTTGAAGATTTTAGCTATTTCTTCCATCCATATAAACATTTTCCTCTCTGCTTTAAACTGTTGGTCACTGAAAGAAGAGAAGGATCTTCCAATAGACCCAACAGACAAGATGTGTTTTTGAAGTAGAGGTGAACCAGAATATACAGTTAGGAGGTCTTAATGTTTTTGGAGAGGAAGGTAAGATGTAATCTTTGTTCCTTTTCACCCAAAGTTTCTGAAGAGTAAGAGTAAATGTTGAAAGAAAAGCCAAAAAACTTTCCTGTGAAACTTACGTCGTATTTTGGACAGAGGAAAGTCTTCTTCCTATATATAATCACGAGGCTGCTCTGGGGTAATATAAGCCTCTTGTGTTGATGTCGCATTCAGATTTTTACAAAAACCTGCAAACACCTTGAAGTGACCTGAAGATGTGAAATATTCCTATTGTCTCACAGGCTAGTGAGTGTGCAATGTCACTATGTCCTAATATGATGCCATCTCAGTTTCCGTGCTAATTTAATGGAATATGGTGACAATTTAGATGAAACAAGAAATCACATAGGTAGATTCTTGCAGCTGGGTATTTTACTGTTTCACTGCAGTGATTTGTTCAGCAAGCTTGACTATCTAATAAGCTAGTTCATGCAAATGAAGGCATCTGTCTTCATCCCTCTTTGCCATTAGTTCATTATGCATACATTAAACTTCAGGGAATAAGCACAGAGATTGATTAGAGAGTTCCAGAGAACAGGTTAGCAGGCCAGAAATGCCTGACTTACTTTACAGCAATAGTAAATTCTTGTGGATCTTAAATGCTTATTGACATCTAAAGTCATCACTATTTCTGTGATTTGGTAAATTTTAATATAAGCCAGTAGCTTATTTTGCAGTTCTTTAACCCTCCTTTTCCATTGGCTTTAACTGTATTTTTTTTCTTCATCTTGACTATTGAGCAAGTTGATAATCTTTTTGACACAGGCAGGTTCTTTTTTTCCTATAAAAATCTAATAAAAAACCAGTGCATCCTGTTTGTTAGGTTGCATATTAAATTGTCCCCAAAGCCATTCTTGTAACTTTGGTTTTATATCAGATTGAAGTATGCAAAAAGAATGAGTCATTGACAGATCACTTTTTAAACTATTTGTAGCAATACACTCATCCAGCCTGATTTTGAACTACCATCTTCCAGAGGTCAGCATTTCTGGGCTGGGGTTTTCCACAAGTTGAGGAGTAAGCAAACCATAAAGATATCAGCGGTCACTGAGCACAAAGGGCAAAAGGTAAAATGTGTGGGAAGCATTCACTCGTATTTTCCATATTTCTCTTTTTTTCTCATCCATATCTCATTTTCTCAAGGATAGCCTGATCTTCTACACAGAGACTTTGATAAACCCTTTTGTCATGCTGAGTCTCCTTCAATACTACCAAGTAGAAAGACAGGGTGCGCATATCATTCAGGTGTATTTGTTCTGCAATCATTTATGTATATGACCCCTAAAAACTTAAACATCTGTTCCTTAATCTATGTACTTCAAAAAGTTATGCTGTCCCATTCCTCCAAATTTCAAATATTTGAAAATTCACTACCCACTATTTGAATACATGAATGATAGTTTTTCTAAAAATGAGTGACACCATTACTATATCCTTTTCTTATCCTAACTGATTTGGTTTGCCGTGACACTAATGATCTAGCTCTATGCCATAAAAAGGAAAACCACTTGTGTTAACTAATATATTACATTTATTTAGCAACTGTAGATCATAAAAGGCAATGCAAGGTATGTCAGGAAAAATAAATGACAGCTCAAGTGGAGAAATGTGATTCAATGACACTATTGCTAAGATTTACCTGGTAGCAACAGGATGTTAAAACATTGTGGCAAACCATGTCTTAAATAGCAAAAACCTAAGCAGTTCAGGCAGTTCTTAATCTAAAAGGGAAAAAAAGATTAGGAGATGATTTGATTGGAGGTCACAGTTCTGCATCGAAGGGATATCCTGAATGTAATAGTGGTACTATAATGAGATCTTTGTCTCAAAGGTTTGTCTACTCCCAAATCAGATAGACGTTATCTACACATGTAGCAGAGTTTTCATCACTTTCAAAGCCACACTGGATATCTTTCTAAAAGGTAATCTATAGGTGGAGATAGCACCATATCAAGTTTCTCTGCTTGTCTCACTCAGGTGATGAGGGCGAGAATTGTTTTCAGTGGTTCTTTCCTGCTTTGAAATGCACAAATGCAATCAGTCCTGTAATCAATCCAGCCTGATCCATTTTGGTAACTGTAGAAAGCAGAGAAACTGCAACAGTTAGGCTGTGTTTTTGTGAGTAGTGACACATCAGTGTAAAGAAGCACAAATTATCAAGAGTTTTCTTGGTGTTAATTTCTCATTAAAAAGAAATTAAGAGGAAGTTGGAGGTGAATTCATCAGAATTATGGGAAGAAGTTCTATAAATCTAAATTAGTGTCTAAGTTCTGTGCTGTTCTGCACAGTAGGGTTTCTACTAGTGAAGGAGGGTTAATGAAGCCTCTGTCCCATTCAGACAGAAATGTAGAAAAGACTAATGTCATGGGGCTCTGTCCTTTCTTCATCGCTACTGTCAGCAGAGACAAGCAGAGGAGATCAGGGTCACACTGCTGATGCACCAGCCATTCTTGAGTTTAAGATTTTGTTGCTTATCGTGTGATCAAAATTTTTGAAAGGAGATACTTGTTTCATGTGGGAGATACAAGTTTGAGATAACTATGGGTATAAACTTCAGCTTGTAAGTACCTTCTACTACCCATTCCACACTCGAGCTAACAATAATATGGTGGGGAAGCATGGAAGTTTGAGCTCTGGAAAGCCTTGCAATATCTGCTGAAGAGGTGAAGGTAGAGACCATCAAGTCCTTCATCACTGTGCTTATTTTTACCTTCCAATGTCTTTGCTAAATAAAGCTCCACCTTGACAGTTTAGTGAGCTGCTCTGGACCCAACAGATGTTCAGGAAAGTGACTGCCATCATAGATAATGAGGGAGCAAAAAAATGCTTGAACTTTCTGAAACATAGCAAGTGCCTCAGGGTGGAACTGGTCCTCATCTGAAGATAAGGAAGTTGATGGTTGCAGATTTTCAAGTGATCAATGGATAGTATAGATACATGTAGGTTTTCTCTGAAAGAGAACCATTGATGAAAACACTAGAACTTCCCAGTTACCTTAAGGAATAAAAGTACTTTCACTACACTGCATCATTGAGCAAGTTGTAGTTTGCACTGCATCTTTATTCCAACCCTACAACAAGGTGGCATATCAGGGATAATTTTTCTTTTTGTAGGTAATAATACAAGAAAAAGTTTTGTTGTTGTGATTTAACTAAATCTGGATATTCTTACTGTAATATATTAAAGTATTCATATTTACTGAAGCTAAATGTTTTAATGTTTTATAATTTTTTAAAATAGTTTTTCCTCCTGTTAAATTCCTCTGCTTAGTGGTTATTAATAGGGAATGATTGTGTTTAACCTGATTTTTCCAATCCTTGATGTAGAGCAAAAAAAAAGTACAGAGAAAAGAATTCAGAAGTGTTCACTGACAAAAATTCCTAATAGACTCAGCTCTTAGAAGAATCAGATGCCATCATCTGTATTAAGATAACTCAAGTTAATCTCTTTGCACGATATCTGTCAAATTAATGTCGTGAATAATTTTAGGCTGATAGTACTTGGAATGCACTATTGTGCAATTCGATTGCGAATACAAGGAAGAAAAAACCCAACAAAACAAAAAAACTATGCAAGCAGGACTATCCAGAGGGCCAAAAAGCCTGTTGTTCCCTTACCAGCATTTGTCTGGCTTGAAAAAGCATCTAGACATGTGGCCATCCATCTCTTGTTTTAGTCTGCATATCTGCCACAGTTGGCCTGGAGAAACCTCTCTGCTTCTTACACAGCTGCTGCCATGGAGCACTTCTTCCTCTAAGTTAAAAGCAGGGGTTTTTTTGCACCCTCATATGAAGCCATCCTTTGTAATTTGACTTTACAGAGATCATCCTTGTCTTTTCTGTGTGAAGCTTCTTTAATGTGAAAACTGATTTTACACCATGCCACATTTATTTTCATTTTCTGGTGAATGTTCTCCACTACTCCTGTCTACAAGGAGTGGATTCAGATGCAAGCAGGATGTTGTGCTTTGAGCATTTGCCATTGGTATCACAGCTGTGCTGCTGCTGGAGAAGCACTGGGGCTGCACTGTAGGCTGTGGGATGCAAATGTTAAGCCCTGGGAAGGTAATAATGGTTTACTCCAGTCATTGTTCACTCCTGAAATGTAATTAGTGAAGTTATTGCAGTGTGCATTGATAATGGTGTCATATATGTTTCTTTCAATACTCTTCTGTTAGGAAATTGAGGTGAGGTTCTTTCATTAAGAATTAAGAGCCTCCTTTTTTTGTCTGCAGCTGGCTTTCTAGTGGTTATTTGATTTTCAGGCTTGGGATACTTGTATTAAATTCTGATATTTTAGTTAGAAACAGAATTTAAAATATAATGCTTACATTTGTGGTTAAATTGAAGACCTCCTTTGCTGGATGACTCAGTTGAGATTTAGAGAGTGTTGGCTGCCAAGGATTCTGCGAATATGAAAAATGTACCCAAAACCAAATAGCACAAGAGCTAATCTCATTTTAGACAGGCAACCAATGAACCCAGGTGTGAACTGTGCTGCTGTGTCCTGCAGGCCTGGTGCTTTCAGTGAATTATGTGATCATGTCCTCTATATCACTGCTTGTGATGGATCATAAAATACCCTTATTTCCTTTTCTGTGTGATGCCTAGGCTAGGCAGACATTTTCTAGTCTATAAGCACTGGTGGAAGGTATTTGGATTTTAGGTAATATTTTTGCAATGGCAAAGTCATCTTGTAGATGCTCTTATAGGTAATATATACATATATATATATATATATATATATAGAGAGAGAGAGAGAGAGAGAGAGAGAGAGAGAGAGAGAGGAGATCATCTAATGCCTTGTACACAACCAGAACAGGTTGTCAGTGTAAACTGAATCTGTTTTAGACAGTTTTTTGGAAGTGTCTTAGCCTTGCCTATCTCCTTTGCTTTCACTGAAAATGGTACAACATTTCACCTGTACATTTATACAGATTAACCTGGCTGCTGACCCAAGGCAGCCTGCATTGGCAGTGTTTAAATTTGCAGTGTTGTTGGTAAGTGCAGTGAGTTGTGCCTTGGAGATGTGTTCTGCTGCACCTTGTACCAGTTTGTCTTCCACTGTGGGTGGCTTGGCTTCTGAACTGGGACTGGTTTTGGGGATTGTCCCACCACAGGATGGAGGGGAGGCCACAGGGCAGATTGTGACCAGCTTCATGTCTTCAGACTCTCCTCAGTGATGTGGTTTTGTTTGTTTTTGATAGAAATTTAGATGGTTTAGAAGTTAGTGACAGCCAGTCAGGAAAAGGGCAACAAGGAATGGACTGCTCATCATCTCTTTGACATCCTTCTTGTCACACTAAGAGAAATGCACATACCCACAGGACTTGAAACACTGAGTAAATGTGATGTCTCCACTATAACAAACTGCTCTCTGTTCCCAAAGAATTGACTTTATCTTTATGTGATTTCTTACTAAGCTAGGAGATACCTACTGGGATGTAAAGCAAAATGTTTTCTTTGCAGAATTTCTGCTGACATACAAGGGAAAGTCCATTCCAGGACAGCATTCACTGTATTTTCAGCAAACTTACCAATTACTTACTTTTTAATTATATATGGTTTTGGTAGGAAAATGTCAATAACAGCAAGTTTGGAGTTTTTTACTTTTATGTTCAGTTCCATTTATGCAGCTGTTCCAGCTGCACTTAACAAACTTGTTCAGTAGGTGGAGAATGGAAGAAAGCACTTGACCTGATTGTGTAGATTTTAAACATTTTTTGGGGTTTTAAAATGAAATTTTCACAGAAGGGCCTCAATATCTGAAATGAAGGCAAACATTTTTGAGCTTTTCTTTAATATGTACATTAAGATATAAAATTGTAGTAATTTAGAAAATAAATGATAATAATTTTGACTAAGAGTTGTCTCAGCTTTCAAATATTTTTCTGTGAAAAAATCTCTTAAATAATTTAGTATTGTTTTCTTTTTGAAGAAGTGAATATACTCCAGGTTCATAAGTCACATGAGAATTTACTTTCCATGCTGTTTATTTATTGAAAGATATTATTTATATACACCAAAGAGTAGAAAAGGACAAGAAGTCTGCTCGTGTATAAAATACTAGAAGCTTTACTATGTTTCTATTATTATTATTGAAGAAAAATTGGTCGTGGTGTTTCTTCAGTTTTACCTACCTGCAAATTGTTCCATGTATTCACTCTCTCACAGTAAGATTTACCCGGTCTAGAATTTGAGCATCAGCTTTATCTTTGAAGCTTTCTTGTGCTACATGGAGTATTCCTGTAGTCCTCCAGGCTCCAGGGCAGATCACAGTGTTAATGGACCAGCTGACCCAGCTGCAAGTCAGGCACACACTGTCAGGATATTGCAACAGCAAGCCTGGGAGAAGCATCCAGAACAGCAACTGAGAAAACAGCACCAGTGTAATGTTTTCTGTAGAATTCAGCTGCTGTGTATGCTCCTGCTTACAGAACTGGAGATCTAAAGGAAGCTCTTTGGAGCAGAAACCATTCTTTTTCATCTTATGTCTGCTTGTGTGCCTGTTTTTGCTCCCCTTGCTGAGCCATTTCCATGATGCAGTGGGATTCCTGAGGCAGGTGGATGCCAAGAAAGCTGTGGAGTGGCTGGTGCAGCATGGACAGGCATGTACCCAGGACTGTCCTTGCAACAGCAGGAAGCAATGGAAGTGCTAAGGCAGTCCCAAGATGCCCCCTCCGTAGGCTGAGGGAAGGCAAGTCCAAGTGTGAATTCATAAGAAGTCTGGAAATAACTTCTGTGCTTTCCCCTCAGATGCTGACTATGCTAATATTATTACCCGTGTGGGAGTACATGTAGGAGAGAACAGACTCCAGAGACCTCTAACTAATTAGGAGCTTGCTGGTTGGCATAAGTAATGAATTATGAGTGAGGTGATACATGAAGTAGTTTGATTTTTTACCCTTAAATTGTAACACAGCATTGCCTTAACTAGGAAACAGAGACTGACCTTGCATTAGTTGGGGAATAGCATGTACAGATGTGGTTGTGTGTTGGATTGGAAATGAACTCCCAGGGTTGTTCTGATATTGAGCATTTCAATAATATTTCAGTGGGGATTAGTCTGTAATAATAATGCCAAAGCAATGCAGATGAGTAAGCATGTCATATATAGCATTATAAGGTCAGTAATCATGTGTGATTTAAGAAAGCAAAGATGAAAAACAGAATGATGAGGGTATCAAATGGGCCTGGTTCAGATCACTTGCAGGGGTAACAATCTCTTATAAACCAAACCAGCTTAGGTAGTTTAATTTCTTCCTGATATGATTATGTACAACAAAAGCTACAAAATCCTTCAGAGCAGCAAACCTAATGAAACTACTGTGCATGCCTGAATGACCTTCTTTGTCAGTGTGCAAGGAGCACCTCGCACCACCCCTCCCTTACTGTGCATGGTGCATCTTTCTCTCCTGCCTACCAGGGAAGAGTGCCTAGAAGTCATTGTTCTGTTGGCAGAGGTAGACAGAAATTTGTCATAATAGATGGTGAGAAGGAACGAGCCTGGTTATCACTTTCCATGCCAGTAGTTGAAGGGAATTGTATAATTGTTAGCCTGCTTAAAATACTGCTTGGATCATCTGTTCCACATGTACTTTGGACAGCAGAGTATTGCCCAGCATTGGATTGCAAACTCAAAACGTATGTAAAAGACCAAAACACATGACTATATTATGCTTTGGCAAAAGATTAGCCATTGCTTTGCAGTGCAGTGCATTGTTTATGTCCTGTATACACATTGTGGCAAAGTATTTGTTTAAAAAAACCTTAGATGTTTACTGAAAGCCAGATTGTACTACTGAGAATTAAAAGGAAGGATTCGGTCTGGGAGGAGGGAAGGGAGGGGAATTTTCTTTTGGACAGATCTTGTGGTTGGTTAAACCCTGAATAAACATGTGTTACACACTGGCACAGCAGCTGAGGTTGCATCATGAGTACCAATATATTTTATATACATACATTATCTTCAATACATTATCTTCAGCTGCAGTAAATACAGTGACTAACTCTTGTATTAATTATGAATACTTACAGGTTTTTATAAAACTGAAAGCAGCATTTTGGTCCATAGCATCTCTACAGCTATGCAACATGTCTGCATGTTCAGAAGCAGGTAATCACATCTGTTCTTTCTGAACTGTCAAAAAGGCCAGATGTGAGCAAACATGAGAGCTCAACAGCTTCCAGATGGTACCAAATGGTGGTTTGGTGTCAGCCAAGTTGGAGAATGCACCGGTTAGCTATGCTGCTGTCTGCTTCTGACAGCCTGGGTTACTGGATGCATTGCAGAATTTTGTAGTAGTAGAAACTTTATAAGCACAGAGGAATTCTTGTCCAAGCATGCTGTATAATGGTCAAAATGTGAATAACTGAAGTGAGGTGATCATCAGCTGGGATAAATAGAATATCCTGTCAGACACCTAGAAATGAGCAGTAGAGGCTGATGCCACATCAGAAAAAGATTCAGCAGCTAATCCTATTAGAAGTACTACAATGGATTACAAGCCTGTGCACCAGGACTGGAGTCTCTTCTGAATTATTTCTCAATCTGCCACCATTTCCTCAAATACAGAGGTAGTGGTGGTGGTTTGTCAATTCTTGTTCAGGGCAGCAGTTCTTCATTATAAGGTGAAAATGTGTTACAACATCTCCTCAGTCATGTGGAATGATCTTGATAGAGCCTTGTTGCTATTTGGATAGTGCTACTTCTACACTTACTGGTGAACATTTGAATATATACAAGGACCTTGCTTGGTTTTTGGGAGGCTTTTCGTCTTTACATCTCATGCAGCCACAGCAACTTGCTGATGCAGTGCAGACATACTGTTTGTTTACAGTGAATATTTGATGTTTGTATCTGATCAATTCACCCAAAAGCTGCATATTAATACTGAAAAGTAGGATCCTGAGATGGATGGTCCTGAGATGATCTGAAAATTCTGAAAGGATGATCCTTTCAGAATTTTCCATGATCTTTAGGATTTCATGTATTTTTCCAGAATACCCAGGCAGCTGGTGGTTTTACTAGGTCTTCCCTGATTGCAAACAATGGATATGTGGCTTTCCAAAGAGTTGCAGTCCTGCTGAAACTGCATGTGTAGGTTACCTTGTCCACCCATGTGTTATAAGGACATCTCTTTTTGAAAGTTTGAGGCCTTTTGCTGCATGTGGCCTGCCTTTGTTATCTGTGGAATTAACTTACCATTTTCCAAGAATGAAGAAACTGCAGAAGAAGGTGTTTTAGCATGTGAGGGAAATTTTATATACACTTAATCACTATGAAAGCCCTTCACTTACTTTATACCTGTTCTGCAGAAATTGCAGAGAGTTACAGTGGAGCTGTATTTATGTAAAAATAAGGAATAAAACTGTTAAGATCTGATGTATCTCTGTCTGGATTCTTGCTATATTCAACTGTTCTATTAACACTGATGTCTCCTTCTGGCTTCATAGTGAGTCTGAACCTAAAATTATAGTTCTGTTATATCATTGTGTGCTTTACCCTTCTGTTTAATCAGTTGAAGTGCATTATAAAGCTCAGAGGTCAGAGGTAGAGAGCAGAAAATGAGGAAAGATAGCTTTTTTAAAATTAGAAACAACTATCTTTAGTTATAAGTGTTCCCAGACTTCATATTTGTGGGCTCTGTATAGTATACTAGCACATTGGTGTTGTTTTTAATAACCTTTTACAGAACATATGGCTCAAGATTTATCTATATTCAGAGCCTTGTGGACAGAACTTGTAAATTGTAATATAAAAAAATCTCCAGATGTACATGTTATTTCTTACTAACACAGAATGATTTTCTTGGGAAGAAGGTGACATATAGGAAAGGTAACATCTGTGTTACTACTTAAATTTTAATAATGTGAATAATTGTCTTTCAACAGAGGAATTCAAGGGCTCAACAATAGTTGAATTAATGAAAAAAGAAGGCACCACCCTAGGGCTCACAGTATCGGGTGGTATCGACAAGGATGGGAAACCAAGAGTATCTAACCTTCGTCAGGGAGGAATCGCTGCTAGGTAACCACATCTCAAGCTGCAAAATGCATTATAATATGTGATTGCCACAGAAATACGTACTGCATCAGAAAGGTCCCCTAAAAAATATGTGACTGATGCATCTATAATGGCAGCCCATCACACTGGAGAACCTCAGGGAAATGGCAACAGCTGGTCCTTCTTTTTGCTCAAGGCTACTTTGATAAAAACTGGGAATACCAATGAAATCTTTGAAAGTTGTCATCAAACTCATGGTATTTCTTCTAAATTATACATGTTTTATTTCTGGGGGTTTTTTTGTCTTTGAACAAAAATTTGAGAGAAGTAGCATAACATACCGGCGGGGAAAAAAACAAAAGGGGAAAAAAAAGAATGATAGTGCTACCGTAATTTTATTCTTTTTTTTAGTTCTTCATTAGATAGCTTTGAGATTAAAAAGACTCTGAAGTGATAGGTACCTTTCTTACTACTACAGTGGAAAGAAAAATGGCTTTTAATCGTGAGTGAGACAAGTCAAAAGATGAGGGTTGAGTTAAATCATTCCAAGTAACTGAGTAGAATGTATGCTTTTGGCCTTGGCCCATCTCCTGTTGATATGATGTTAGCTGTGAAGGCAACCAATGTCCAAAAAAAATTTTTTTGGACATGGGGACATGAAGATGACTTCCCAGGTCCTATGCCCAAACCAGTCAAATCATCCAGCTCCTTTATTGTAGGGCTGGTTTTGTACCTCAGGAATGAATAATGCAACAATGTTCTTATTTTAGTATTTTAAAAGCTAGAGTAGATTAACATCTTAAAATGCCACTTTCTGTTCTGTTAGAAATATCAACTCGTTTTGATCTAGATTCATGGGAAAAAAATTCTTACAGTTACTAAACAGTAATTTAAAGGATTTAGTTTAGTTCATCAGATCTGTCTTTCACAAAAGAAATATGTACTTTTCACTAGGAGTGACCAGCTGGATGTAGGGGACTACATCAAATCTGTGAATGGAATCAACCTGACCAAATTTCGCCATGATGAGATCATCAGCCTACTCAAGAATGTTGGTGAAAGGGTTGTGTTAGAAGTGGAGTATGAGCTGCCTCCAGTCTGTAAGTATTTCCAGAGCAAAATGAAAGCCTATGTAGAATAGCAGATGTAGTCAATAGTGAGATGAGCATGGTTGGTAGTAGTCATTTTAGTAGTGTTTTTTTTTTAATCTTCTATTCTTAATTCTATTTTTTCCTGTGGCTTATCACAGAACATTGAAGCAGTACAAAAGAACTGGCAGTACAGAGGGATGCTCTCGGATGTTTTAGAAGCAGAAATGTCACCAACAACAGAGCAGAGTTACCAATCTCTGCTTTTTGTTGGTTTTTTGATTTTCTGGGGGTGAGGGTTGGTTTTTGGTTGGTTGGTTTTGGTTGGTTGGTTGGGTTTTGTTCGGGGAGTTTTGCTCAGAAGCTGATGAACTTCCCCACTGCTTTCTAGCAACTGGAGAATTAGTCTAGTTATGTATTTGGGGGTTTTTTGAACCTCCTGACAAGCACACTAAAAAATTTTGAATGTCCTCTGTTGATTAGTGTTTGCTTGTGGAGTGGGAACTTCATGTTCTGAAGCACAGTATCTGAATTAATCAGCTGAGTTCAGAGTTACTTTGCTGCAGATGTTGTTCTTTCATCAGCATTATTTGTTTTGCATTTATTCAACTGGGCTTTCTTTGGTTTTCATCCCCTTTTAGCAATGTGCCACTCTTGTTCACTGAGACTGGATTTTGACACGCTAAATGACAGTAGCGTTTGTAACTTTCCCTTTAATTCTTTGGAACGTCCAGCCTCTTCATACAAGCATAGATGATAAAGTTGGAGATAATTAGCAGACTAGTTGTTTCCATGAACTACTAGTGAGCAAGCTGCTTTTGTTAATTATTAAAGTTTTCCAGTAGTCATGTGGAGAAGCCCTGGCACTTCCTTCCTGGCCCCATACATAAAGAAATTCTACTGTTGTTCCCATGCTTGCTCCCTCAGGCAGAGGACTGTCACAGTTTCAGAGCCAGAAAATGTCAGTCATTTAATAATGATGGATTAAATTTGGCTGAGCACTGGTAATCCCACTCCCTAGTGCTTCCTTCCATTTCTGAAGTGTTCACAGCAGGAGGGTCCAGCTGCTGTTTTCAGCATGAGCCACCTCAGTGTTTAAAGCTGGAAGGTGAGCAGTGCCTGCCCCGTGTCTATTGATGTAGGGTGACTCTAATGCAGGGAATAATGTGCTCTGACTCTGTGATTTCAGAAGGCTGAATAATTGCTTTATTACACTATACTATATTACACTAATTCTGTACTAAATTACAGACTGAAGAGATACTATACTACAAAGATACTAAAGAAAAACCCATGACTGTATAGAGACAGTCAGGACACAGCTTTGACTCAATTGGCCAAGGAATCAAAACTTTCACTGGTGTCCAATTAACAAATCGCTTTGGGTAAACAATCTCCATAACACATTCCACATGTGCAAAACAAAAGGAGCAGTGAAGAGATAAGAATTGTTTTCTCTTCTTCTCTGAGCTTCTCACTGCCTTCTCCAGGAAAAATCCTGGGAGAGAGTTGTGCCTGCTGCTGTCTGTGATGAGTGTCTCGGTCACACGTGTGACCCTGTTGGAAAGGGTTAAGCAGTTTTTTCCCACAGCAGGCTGAGGCTGGGGTGCAAGGACAGCCACCTGAGTGGCTGCCCCCAAGTGGAAGGAAGCTGCTGCCATTCCTCACTGCTGAGCTGTGGGTTTCACCTCTCCCCTGTGGAAGTTACAGGCCACACCAAACAAATGGGGAAGCATGGGTTCATCATGACCTGCATGCAAGGCCACTTTCTGTCAATAGGAATGAAGGCAAAAGTTGTCTTCTCATAATTCTTTTTTTTTTTTTTTGTCAGTAAAACATTTCTAAATGAGAAGAAAGCAACCACATGGACTCAGTAACACAGTTGTGATCTTCAAGCTGTAGCAGGAATTACTGCAGCACAGAGCAGTGCTCTGGAGGGCCATGTTTCACCTGTTTTCCTAAGAAATTGAGATTTATGTAATTTCACTGGCTGGTTCTCCTGGTTCCCTACAGTAACTTTTTTAATAGGGACTGAAAAACTCCAAAAAAAGTACATTACATACAGTACATCTCCTGGAAATAAAAACCTGACTGAGTTGGGAGCAGGGGGGTCCCCAGAGAGACAGAGAGAGGGGCAGAGAGCACTGAGGGCCCTCTGCTCTTCCTGGTGCCTTTCATGATTGGCAGCACACACAGGGTAGCCTGTGGCACCCTTGCCCCTCAGGGTATCCTGACAGGGAAACTCTGGTTATTGCAGGCAGGAACCTTAAATGACACAAGTTTTCATTAGTTCTGCTGCTCACAGAACATGTATTTTATAGAGCTGGGTTGGTTTGGTTTTCTTTTTTTTTTTTTCATTTTATGTGTGTTTGTACTGTTTGCAGTACTTGAGTGGAAGGTGGAAAGTGTGAGTGCATGTGATTTTGCACAGACTATTTTTCCCATTGGAAAATAGTTCTTAGACCCTGCCAAAGTTTTTCCTGTAAAAGCTAATTGCAAACTCTTAATAGCAGTAGTTTCAAATTCTGTAAAGTGGATTATCACATCAAAATGCATGAGTCTGTGCATTAGGCTTCTCACCTCCTAGTCCAGCTGTACACCAGTTCTTTAGTACCTCCAGAGAAAATACTGACTCAACTAGAAACTAAAGAACTTTTTTACTAACTCACCAATTATAAGAGAGCACGCTGCATTTTGACAAAGAAAAAAAAGTCCTTATGATAATAAAATACATTATGCATTGTAATCTAGTAACCTAAGATCAGAGAAACACCCCAAAAATCTTGTCTTCTCTCTAAGCGACAAAAGCAAATGTTTACATAGCTAAACAAGAAGCTCAATACGTACTCTTAAGAATTTTGTATCATTTTTGTCTCACTGTGTATTTCCATGTTTTCTAGCACTCTTCTGTAACTATAAGAAAAACAAAATTATGCCATAATTTAAACAGTAAGACTCAAATTCCTCAACTGTTATATGCATTTATGTCTTTTTTCCAAACCATTGTCACTCTGCAAAATATCTATCCCAAAATTCTCTCAAAAAGAGGGTGAGTTCTATTTAATTACAGGTCTTCAGTCTGTCTGTCCTGTAATTGAATCTTTCCAATTGCATGACTCAATATCTATCTTAAATTAGAAAAGATGTAAATCTGTGTGTATAATTAGAAAAATAATAACCATTAAGGTTTGTTTACTTTTTCTTTTAGCTGTACAAGGGTCGGGTCTCATCTTTAGAACTGTGGAAGTTACTTTACATAAAGAGGGGAACACTTTCGGATTTGTAATAAGAGGTGAGTTATTGTTGAGTTTGAACTCTGTGTTTTCTTGTTAAAAACATAAGTGATAAGTTTTTGAAGCACTCAGAAATATGTCAAGATTTATGGCTTACAGTTTGTAAAAATCAATATATTACATCTTCATACTCTCGTGTTGTTTTTATGAGCTGCTCTAATTTTTGTTTATGAAGAATTTTAAGTAATCAACTATGCCAAGGAAGCATGACAAACTCTGGTCACATAACACCAGATTTTGCTCCCACTGAAATCACCAGGAAGATCATAGTTCTTAAAAAAAAATTTACATCTAGTACTTGTATATATTAGGCAGGAAATTTGATTAACACTGCTGTATACAACTAAAATATTATCATTGACTTGGAGAACAGAAAAAAAGATGCAGCTGTTAATTAATATACCCCAATAATGAATTATTATTTTCTTCAGGGAAAATGTCTTTTTTCTTTAATACATAAATTATTAGTGGTCACTCATTAATCTCAGTATACATAAAGTGCACTTTTTTTTTTTCTCTGTGCTGCAAACATTGCAGAACAATTGTTCACACTGAGATCTTATTTTCAGAGTGAAGGTTCTAAGAAAAAAATCCTCATTTAGTAAGAATCCCTCCATATAAATGTTTTTAAAGATTCATCTATACCTAGAGTAAGTTGATTTTATTTAGGTAAAATTCAGTGGAGGGTCATATTAATGGCTTGGCCATTTTCTTCATTCTTTTAGCCCATCTGTGAAGGTGCATGATGCAAGATGTAGTCTTGCCTTTTAGAAATGAGCTTTCATAAAAAGCATACAATGAAGGTATACTTTCTCTGGCTTTTTCCTTTTCAGGTGGAGCACACGATGACAGAAATAAATCTCGTCCTGTAGTAATAACATGTGTCAGACCTGGAGGGCCTGCTGACAGGTACAATTCATCTTTCTCTGGAGTTCATGTGAAAGAGAAATGGAGAAAGGTGAATTATTTGGGGCAGAAGTTAAGATTTTGAGTGAAATAGATGCATTTAAATACAGTCCTTTGGAATTCATGGGTTTGTCTTTAATTGTTGTAATAGAAATAATAATAACTGCAGCAATAGTAATGGGCAGCCACAGAGGCTCAGCACGTTATGGTGTGTGTGAACCTTAATTTAGAATCTTGCACCTAAAATAATTAGAATAAATTCCTGCAGTAGGTCAGGGCACCTTTTTTTGCATTCTTCAGACAACTGATGTAGCTCTTAATTATGCTTTTTATACTCTAACACCACAATCTTTTTCTCTTGCGGTTCAAAATAATACTGTGACCGGTTTGAGTGTTTTATCGTTCTGTTAAGATGTTTGTACATATCTGCATGTGAGGTCACACATAACTTTACCTAGAAAACTTCTGAGCACAGATTTATGTTTTGGCCATATTTGTATATAATACCATTATATATATATATATATATATATATATATATATATATATGTATATAAAGAAAGAATATTCACTTTATTTTTATGCACAAACTGTATTTTCAGAAATGGCATTTGTGTCCTTAAGCCATTAAAGAAACTCAAAGGGCAGTTTCTTTAAAGCAGATTGATATCTATAGCCTATGTTGACATTTTCAACCTTGGAAACTAAGAAAATGTTTCAAGAGAGCGTTTCTTTTGTTCCCACACTTTTTTCTCTCCCTCATTCCCTGGTTTCCTTGTTTTTCTTCACGATCCTTAAGTTGACAGTGTTAGTATTTAATTTTTTGTTATAATTCTGAATAGGTTATGGGATGTGCCTAGGAGACAGCATTTTAGATTTAGAGCTGAATTACTTCTAAGTAGGAAGAAAGGAAAAATGGAATTATGCAAGTAAAAGATATTTTTAAAGAAAATCAATAAATTGACATTCACATTTTGCAATCTGTTTCAGCACCCATGTGTTTGCACATCGTGTTTATTTTTAAGAAAATATTGGAGGAGGATGTGTTTGTGTGTGTATGAAAACAGAGTTGTGTGGACAAGGTAGAAAGAAAGCATATGTTGAGCAGAAGCTATGCTTAGATGCAATTTAACGTGACTTGATTATTTCACTGTGTGGTAAGCTGTTTTCCAGTCACTGACTTTCCAATTAAAGCAATTTCCTTTCCACTGCGCCCTCTGATCATTCTGGCTGTCAAAGCAAATGTTAAGTGTTAAGGCAAGAGGGATGGATGTCAGGGAGGGCACAAGAGAATCACTCTGCATAAAAATGGTACTATCTCCACATCAATTTGTCTTACTAACAAAGATCACTCCTTTATTCTCCCTCCAGAGAGGGCACAATCAAACCTGGGGACAGGCTGCTGAGTGTGGATGGGATCCGGCTGTTGGGAACAACGCATGCTGAAGCCATGAGCATTCTCAAGCAGTGCGGGCAGGAGGCGACTCTGCTGGTTGAATACGATGTCTCGGTGATGGGTAGGTCCTGGGGTAGAAAGTGGGGCTGTGACACTGGGAGCCAGCTGTGATATTTCTCTGCCTGTTCTCCATGAGCTATTTCAGCAGTGACTGTGACCTGCTATGCTCCTAGTAGCACTGCTATTCCCTTCTGCATTGTATCATTAATCTTGGGTTCATAAGGAGGTGAGCAGTGTTTTACTGTAATTTAGCATTCTGAAAATTCCATGGTTTGTAGGCTGAAACCATAGTGTGGATTCTAGCAAAGTAACTTTTCCAGTGACTAGTTTATAATAAAGGTTAATGAAGTGTAAGCATTTCTGTCACATGAGGGAGGGGAATACTTGATCTAACAAAAATTCTTTTGCCTTTTGCCAGTGCTGCTAGTTGGACAAGACATAATTAAAAAGTCACAAGACTGCCACAGAGAAAAGAATAGGGGAGAGAAATTTTGTTAAGAAATCCAGAGGAGGCAAATGGCTTGAAAAATGAGCTTACATGTTATACAAACTTTGATTGAATTCACTGAAAATATGGGAGGTTTTTTTGGGAATTCAAGTAGACCAGATGATTTTTAATATGAGATTTGGAATTTATTTGTTTCCATTTGTTTTGGAAATTGTCATTTCCCCTCAATTTTTTCAAGATACAGAAAATTCATAGCAGCAAGAAACAGAAATACTCACCAGTCAGACTGAAATATTTCTTGTCTTTTTCACTTCTTTTTCTGCTCAGTTCCACAGTCAGGTTTCTAGCCTAGCAGTAAAGCAGCCTCCTAGGGATTTGTGAAATAGCACTGTCAAACTTCAAAGCCTTGGAAAAGATTAATACTGAAAAGAATAATGTCAGGTATTTGCTTATTCTGGAACAGCCCTCTTTATTCTTCTCTGAGACACAGATTTCTCTTTTTTTTATTACAATATATGTCTCTGTTTACTTAACTGTCAAGAATTGAAGTGGCAGGTTTGTGTAGTGTCTGGCAGGCCTGATGGAAAGTTGTACAGATTCATGTCCAGAAAGGTGGAGACAGCTCAGATGAGCTCTAGCTTCTAAGGAGAACTAGAATTTAGGTGTTTTCATGTGTTTCTTCTTTTTCTTCAAACAACAATGGATGACCAAACCCTGTCTATCATCACAGTTAAATCAATATTCTTTCTACTCCACTTTTTCTAAAATGAACCCCTGGCTGTACACAAAGTTCCCAGCAAACTTTCATTTCAGAGAAAACTCCCATCCCCATTTTCCTTGTATACCCCAGAGGGAGACGAAGCCTCCATTTCGCTGAGGATCTTTCGGACATCTTTGAAGGTTTGTGTAAGGAGGAGACCACGTGATTAAATACTCTGTTGTTTCCTAAATTGCAGCTTGTTCAAGGCAGGAACTTTCTTTTCAGTACTATCTGGATAGAGCTCAGTTCAGGAGGATACAGAACTTAGGTGGAAATTTCAGGCTTTTAACTCTATAGGCAGCACCTACCAATCAGTCTCTTTGTGTCATTTTCTCTCTGAATTAACTCTTTTTGTTCTCAGCACCAAATCTGGATTTACTATTCCTGCCTTCCTGGCAATGAATGTGCTATCCAACAGAAATTAAAGGAGGTAGAAAAACCTGAGACTTGTGGAGTCAGAAGGAAAGAAGGAAAAGGAAATCAAACACTGGGAAATGTATGGAATGGTGGTCTAGCAGAGTCTGCAAGAAGAAATAAGGAGGGAACCAGTAGACTGTTGTTCTAATGCATTGTGATATTACCTAGCCCCCAGTAGGTTTTGAAGTTTTTCCAATCTGTGTGCCCTGCATAGTATTTAGCAGTGGTGTGAACAAAAAATTTTGTTGGGAAGCTCTCTTGTGCAGCTATTTTATGACCATGGTGCAAAGGCTGAAAATCATTCACTCTAATCCATTGAATCCTGGCCAGGAAACCTTTTCTGATTTGAATCTTCTCTTAGTTCTGCTCAAGAGCAGGAAAGTCAAAGTTGGGAGTAATGTGAAAGAGAGAGCATGAATCATGAAGAGAAATTTAAAAATTACAGAAATGTTATCCTTTTTTCTCAACTCTTAATGTTGCCCATAAACTGTTTGTAGCACTGTCTAAGGGTTGAAGAGAATTTGAAAGTAGGCTAAAACAAAGGGAGAATATTGGGTAAGGTGACTTATCAATAACTGATGCTTGAAAATAGATTAGTAGGTTAGCCTGTTTGAAGGGGACAGAAACAATCCAAAAGTTGCACAGAAGTCTTGTGTATTCTGTAGGGTCCTCCTGTTATAAGCTTTCTGTAGAATATATTACTCCTAGAGATATAATTGTAGCACTGTTTGCTTCAATACCTTCTCTTCTGTTAGTGATGGTAATATCCTGTAAAGTAGCATTCTGTGTGGCCAGAACTGGGAAGAGCCATAAAATACATTCTGGTAGCATGAAATTGGAACTTGATTTGAAATGGTTTTACTAGATGAAGGAAATAATCCTGAACTAGTTTTCAACTACAGTCCTGTAGTGTGTAACAGACTTTTCTTACTCCTGTAAGCATAAGCTGTTTCAAAGGTGTGCTCTTTCTCAAAGTTTAGTTCTCCCAGCTGAAGTCTTCAAGAGGTCACTTGGGAAGCTTGTACATTTTATTGTTTCTGGACCCTAGACAAACTGGATTAAAAAAAGCATCAAGGGGTTCTGTGCAGGGTAATCAAGTGTGTTTATAATGTAAGAGATGTGGCTGTTCTTGTTGAACTCTGGGGTTACACCTGTGCTTGCTTCAGTACATCCTGAAGTCTCCTGCTCTACTGGGTCCAAGGAAATAAATTTGTCAATTCAGCTTCTTGGAAGTGATATTTTTTTTTTTAGGCGCTGCTGAAAATATTTCCAGGTTGGTGTGTGGAGTGTATTGCTGTAGTTTCAAAGAGACTTTGTCATAGCAGGAGTTTGAAAATACCAAGATAATCCCTGAAGAAAATTGAAAAACCTAATTTCTGAGAAAGTATTTTATAATGTGATAAAAGTTACATTTGAAGCTGTGGAGGATGCAGTCTTCCAAATGTGTTTCTGTTTTGCAGAACACATTCTCCAGTGTTGAAGTACTGTGATTGCTTACCTTTCTTGTTGATTTTAGAGGAACTGCATGCATTTTTTATCTTTGTGATGCTAAAATAATGCTGCACTTCAGTGTTTGCAAAGGATGTGGATATGGTGACTGGCTCTACACAAAACTATATAGAATTAACATGATCTTTGTGGGCTTTATTACTTTTCTCTGTAGTCCTTACACTTTAAGTGTCCAAACTTTCTGGTCATATGGATCACCTATTTTCATCTAGTGGTGGGAGAGGTCTGTATAGTGCAGCGCTCTGTGCCCTGTGATTACACCTGAGCCCTCATTTTGAGGAAGGGGAGAAGTAGAGGCAAGGTGGTAGCGAGCAGTGACTTGCTGCCGCTGTCAAGATAATTTTACAACCTGAATCCTCTCCTGTGGCAATCAAATAAAACATATTCATTCCAAACTATAAAGTTAGGTTGGAGACTGAAATTCTCACTGTTAGGCAGTGGTCAGATGAGGTATCATAATTAGCTACTCACAGCTGGAGTTATAGTGAGAGTGAGGGTAAGAATGCAACACTAATAATAAGCTACAAACAAAGATTCACAGTGCCTTTGTCTAAAACAAAAAATAAAAGTTTATCAGTACATTGAAGCTGAGGAGATGCAGTTTCCCTTCAGGTTTTCAAAGATCTGCCATGATGCCACTGGGCTCTGTGTGGTCTCTATAATTGGGGTTGCATCTGCTTGGGTAACTTTCCATATTTTCTTTGAAAGGGAGCAATCAGACAAGTTCAAAGGTAATGACTACCCTGAGTTTAAATTCTGACCATTTTTATGGTTCATATCTAGTGTTCATATCTATTTATAGTTCATATCTAGAGTTTATGATCTTTTGAGCAACCTACTTTTTAAGTCTTGGATGCTCGTGCTGGGACAATCTTTGAATCAAGGATACTGTAGTTAAAGAAAACTAACAGCTTTTGCCAGAACTTAGACACAAAAGAAGCTTTTTTTAGTTGTTTGCACTTGTGAGACACAACATCTTTCTCTCTTCAGTGGGTGTTTGTTAGTTCAAACCACTCTATGGTGTTCAGGAGTAAAGGAACATATTGCACTTTCAAATTCCATATGTTTCTCTGGCTTCTTTAACAGTTCTTGCTCTTATTTGAGCCAGGATAGATTTGCTGGAATGTGGCACCCTGTAAGCTTTCTCTACAAAACAGAAATAGTCAGCTTGTTTTCTGTTGCAAATCTACCAGAGTCACCCTGACACAGAACTGCTTGATTTTAACTAGAGCAACACCTTCTATTTTCTGAACTCAGTGTTTAACACTGATAGAACTTCCTAGAAAGGGGAATACTGATGCAGACATTTGCTAGTAAATCTTTTTGCTAGCCTTATCCAAGGCTTTTGCCTCTTTAAATTCACCCATTAAAATAAGCTAATTATTAATTAATTAATGCTGTAATGACCTTATGAAAGTATATTTAAAGAAACCTACCTCACCTTTTAGCAACTCTGCCTGGCAAGAAGATCACTAGGGAGAGAAAATTTGCATAGTTTAAAGATCAGGTGAGATAATCTGCAGTCTAGTGCAGACTTTCAGCAATTTGTGGAAGGTGAGAAAGAGAGGAGAAAAAAGAACTTATGGGCTGACCCTTAAGTTTCATAAAGCAATATCACTCAAGTGCATCCAGAGCTGTGGAGACCCTTAAAAGCTAGAGATTTTACAAGCCCAAAGGAGCAGAAGCCCCAGAGACTCCAAGGACTGACTTAGGATCTTCATAAGCCTTACAAATGTTGCAAGACCTTGCAAATTGAAGTAAAGTCAGGAACCCTGTAGGATTCCACACTGCCTTTTTCTTTCTATTGCTTTGCAAACTTAAAATGTACATTTCTCTTGTCTCATACAGGGTTTTGACAGAACAGATAGGTCGACATACTCTAGCATTTGACTGCAGCTGCAGGTCTCCTGGCTATCACAGGGTGACAGATTCAGATCCCTTGAAATTCTAAGTATGAATTAGTTGCTTAAAACTTCTTCAAGTTTGCTTGTCTTATGTTGCTTCAGAGACAGATAGAATGAAAATTAATGTGCAAAACAAAGGTCATAATAGCTGTATTAATTGAAACATTACTTTAAATACTGTTACACATACACAAGTTATGTTACAAGACAATGCTGGAAGTCAAAATGTTGACTGTTCCACTTGGGAAATGTCAGAAGAGAGACTGTCTGCTCAGCCACTGTCCAGAGGGGTGTGCATGCAGTACAGTCACAAGAGCCACAGGAGAGATAATAACCTTTTATGCAGCTATTCATTTTGAATTTTATTTCTGTCTCCAGTGTGTGACCACAGGCTTATTAAAGGCACTGCCCAGATCCTTGTCTAAATGCAAAGTTATTAATTTCCTGGTGTTTTTTCCTGAGGCCCTAATCCAGCCACAGTTTGAGTGCTTCAGGCAATACGCAGATCTCAAGGAGAAAACCTCTGAGTCCCAAGGTCATTCCATATGTATTGGATCTTTCTTACAGCAGGAGATAACACAGACATAACTCTAACACTTCCAGAAATATCCACTCACAGGTGTGTTCACTAGGTAAAACACATGGAGTTCTTTTGTCTCTCGTGAGGCTAATGAGTGATTCACATTCACTGAGCAGATACTTAAATCTATGTGCTATGGCACATTAGTCTCATCTTAATGTGCAGTTTACTTGTTCATCAAACCCATGGCATGTTCTGCTGTTGGTGCCAGATGCCTGCATCAGGGACACCAGTGTAAACTGACAGTCAGCTGTGAATATACACAATAAATAACTTTTCTCTTTGTAGTGCCAGCAAGGTGTGCTAAGGCACAGGGAAGTGGTTCAAGACAGCCAGCACAGCTTCACTGAGGGCAAGTCCTGCCTGACCGACCTATTGGGCTTCTACGATGGAGTAACTATCCCAGTGGACAGGGCAAGGGCTACAGATGTCATCTCTCTGGACTTCTGTAAAGCTTTTGATACGGTCTGCCACAACATCTTTAGCTCTAAACTGGAGAGAGATGGATTCAGTGAGTGGACTGTTGTTAGATGGATAAAGAATTGGTTGGACAGTCACATCCAGAGGGTAGTTGTTAATGTCTCAGCGGTTAATGTCTCAGGGCATCAGTGACAAGTGATGTCCCTCAGAGGACCAGTGTTATTTAATATCTTCATTAATGACACAGATGAAGGGATTGAGTGCACCCTCAGTAAACTGGCAGGTGACACTGAGCTGAGTGGTGCAGTTCACACACCTGAAGGACAGGATGCCATCAAGAGGGACCTGGACAAGCTCAAGAAATGGGCCTGAGGGAATCTCAGGAGGTTTAACAAGGCCAAGTGCAAGGTGCTGCACCCAGATCAGGGCAAACCCTGGTATCAGCACAGGCTGGGGATGGACAGATGGAGAGCAGCCCTGCTGAGAAGGACTCGGGGTGCTGGGGGAGGAGAGGAGAGGCTGGACATGACCCAGCCATGGGCCCTCACAGCACCAAAGAGAGCCAAACGTGTCCAGAGCAACATGGCCAGCAGGGCAAGGGAGGAGGTTCTGCCCCTCTGCTCTGCTCTGGTGAGACCCCACCTGGAACACTGCATCCAGCTCTGGGGTCCCCAGCACAGGAAAGACATCAGTCTGTTGGAGAGAGTCCAGAGGAGGCCACCAAGATGATGAGAGGGATGGAGCACCTCTCCTATGAGGGAAGGCTGAGAGAGTTGGGTTTGTTCAGCCTGAAAAAGAGATGGTTTTGGAGTCAACTAATTGTGGCCTTCCAGTACCTGAAGAGAGCCCACAAGAAAGATGGAGAGAGTCTTGTTACAAGGACTTGTAGAGACAGAAAAAGGGGGAATGGCTTCAAACTGAAAGAAAGTAGGTTTGGATTAGATATAAGGAAGAAATCCTTCACTGTAGGGGTAGTGAGGCACTGGAACAGGTAGCTCTGAGAAGTTGTGGCTGAAAGTGTCCAAGACCAGGATTGATGGGACTCTGAGCAACCTGATCTAGTGGAAGGAATCCCTGCTTACTGCAGGTGGGCTGGAACTAGGTGATCTTTAAAGTCCTTTCCAACCCAAGCCATTCTATGATCTGTGGTTTCATATGATTTACCCTTGGCATGAGAAGCCTGAGGCTTGTGATGTGTTTCTGCTATCGAGTTTTCTGGCTTGCAGGACTGCTCTTTTACAATAGGGAGAATGGGTTACTCTTTTTAACCCTTCGTCTCTCATGCTGCTACAAAATATGTTGTACAGACTTCACTTAGTCTCATCACGAGCCTGTAAGATGGTTGATACTGATCAGTTTGTCGTAAGCTCCTGCATCCTTACCTGCTTTAATCTACTCTACTTATCTTCTTTAAAGGAAATATAGATACCTTTTTTAACACCTCTTGAGATAAATGTGATAACATGGAAACCTAAGGTAAGTAGGCATTATAGTTTAAAAAAATCCAGCTTTTTGGGCTGGATTCAAGTTCAAATTGAAATTCAAAAAACAGTTCTTGCTTGATCAGTTTTTTGTGTCATCAAGAGATACAGCTGCTGGCTGTGATAGTGAAAAAAAAAATGCTTGCAATTGGTGACCAATGCTGTGGTACCTTTCAGCCTTTACAGAATTTGTAATATAATCTGATACGTAAAAGCAGCAATCAGGTGTTCCCTCCATGTTTCATAACCTTCTTTTCCTTGCAGTTCCCTTTTTATGCCTTACACACCTCCTATCCAACTTATGCACAGCTAGCTCCTCAGAACTTATGGTGCTTTCCCCTATGGGTAGGACATTTGTTTCATTGTGGGGACTGCTGAGCAGTGAAAGAGGTGTGGAACAGGGCCTTGTAAGAAAATAGATTTTTCTTTCCAATGAATGGTACCCCTGGGTTGCATAAGCAACTCTCAGTTTGTTGTTTACCAGTACCTGTGTAAGCTTACATCCTTAAGAGCTTTGACACATTTTTATGTATTGTTACCTGGGTTTCTCTGTCAGAAAAACTTCAATCTTCTGACATCCATACCAGAATAGTTCCTCAAAAGAGTGAGAGCCACTAAGCCTGCTCTCTGTTAGCAGCGTTATCAGACCAGCTGTCCAGCACAATGCCCATGTGATTGATTCCTGGAGGCCAGAAAAGTCTTCATACACACACATGACCACAGGGTTTTGAAGGTGTTTGCTGAAAGTGGAGAACAACTGCAAGGGTTATGGATCCCATGTTCCTTCCTGTCTATTTCATGGAGGCATGATGCTTCTTCCCTCCATTCTTTGCTCTTATCCTGATTCTGAGCTGCATTACTGTCTTTTTCCAGTAGCTGCTTGATTTTTCCTTTCTCTGCTGACCTAGTTTGAGTTGTCTTTTCTAGAAGGTCCTAAATCCCCAACATGCTATTCCCTCTCCTTACAGCCCAGTTTTTTCTGCTGTCTTTTGCCAAGTAAGGCTTAAGTAATTTTCCAATACATTTCTCTCACACTGCTGATTTCTCTGTTTTAAAGGCCTTTTGCAGTTTACATGCCTGTCCTTCTTTAGCCCTTTCTCTTGTCCCCATCTCTTAGCAAGCCATTCCCAAGTTTCTTGTTCTGCTGCTTCTTTATGGATCAATAACCCGCTCATCTCAGTTCTTCTCCTTCTTGCCCAAAAAATCCTTCTCTCCCCTCTTCTTAGCTCCTGATTCCCAGTGCCAGATCTGTCAGGTAGAGAGGATACACAGAGAACATGAATTTTCCATATAGAGCCTAGAGAATTTTCAGGGGGAAGGGCAGGGTAGGTGGGGCAAACTCTGGGTTTTCCTAATGAGCTGTTTCAGCTAAAATAACTAAAGGGAGAGAAAAAAGTACAGTCTGAGAAGGGTAACCATTGTAAGAAAACATCACACCAGATATTTTTACTGTGGCCAAGTTGTAAGTTACAAGCAGTTAAAAACAAGATGTTTTAATCAGAAAAGTATTATTTCCATGATTCCCAAGTCTATTTGCTCGATATCTTTTCTCTGTCTGGTTGTGATTTGCTGCTGCAATTTAATAGCCATCTTGCTAGTAGGTGATTGCAGAAGTGAGGAGTTGTCATGTTTTACAAGGATTTCATAAATCTTACAGGTATTTCTTTTTTTTACAAACTTCTTGATCATCCCTAAAGAGATATAAAAGGAGTTTAGCATAAGTTACAAATTACTCTAACAGGTCCAATTAAAATTTATCTCAAGTGCTTTTGAAACTATGACCTTATTAAAAGCACCTTAATAACATTGTTTTGTATGGGAGAAAAAAAAACCTGTAAAGGTGAAATTAAATGTCCCTGAAACAGAAAATTAAAGGTACCATTTATTGTCATAAATAACTAGAAAGGGGGAGGAATTTCACTTCATGTATAAAAATGCTCTGTTTTACTTACTGAGTTTTGAGAGTAATGGAAAAATTTGTCTTCAAAGACTTGTCAGGAAGGTGAAACCTGTATTTGCTTGCAGTTAATCTAAATAGCCTGCAGTTATAAGAAATCAGTCTGAAATATCAAATGTATTTCATGATGGGCATTCATTAAAGACCCTTGCTAATCTGTGATAGTATCTCTTTACAAAGCACATGGTCTCATGATGCTAATCCAGGGGCTAAGATCCTCAAATGGAAGCAGTCTCTACCTCTTAAAAATATCCTGTTTTGCTTCTTTTTATAAGTAATTAAACACAAATGGTGGAAGGAGAAAATTCTTGCAGTAATCTCTCCTGTCCACCATCCAGGCTTCAAGAATGCAGAGCAAAGGAGCAAAGAACCCTCACAGACACTCTAGTAAAAGATGGGAAATAAAGGATTGATCAAATCTTTCCACTTCACATGAGGGCTATCCAGATACCCCATGAAATGCAGGGTGGAAGAGAATTGGCACCCCTACCATATGCTCATACCTTTGGTCAGCTGGAAGTGGGTCAGTAAGTTGGCTTCTCTGTTACTTAGCATGCTTTTCAACAGAGACTGTGATTACAATAGGATAATGAGGTATCCTGGCTTGTGCTTGTCTGAAAAACAAATTAGGCAGGTAGCTGCAGTACTTAAATTCGGAGCGCAGAGGTGAACGTTTTACAGAAATGGTGATAATTAAGTTTTGTGGAGATTAAAGGATCTTTTGTATGTGCCATGCAATTCAAATCAAGAGAAACTCTGTATTTGGAAAAAATCCAATTAAAAAAATATAACAGCCCCAGATTTGTGTTAGTGCCACTGCAGTCATCTGAGAGACTAAGGAGTAAGAGACAGATCTGATTTTCTTTGTACTAGAGAGAATTTGTGCTGTAACCCCAGAAAACACTAAATATCTCCCAAGACTTTCCCTGAGGGGAGGCATTTTAAAAAACCTGGAACTGAACCACTCCATCCTCTTGACTTTTTTTCATGGGTATGAGACATCAGACTTTCCCTGACAGGTTAGGTCAAGGGGGAAGAAACCCCAGAGTTTTTGGCTTTCACATAACAGACCGGATTTCAAATGTCAGCATTTGATTTTATAAATCATGGCATGGTATTGATGCTGCTGGTCTTCTCAGTACATCCTGTTATTCGTTAGTTGGACATGGAATGTGGGAGAAGCACCAGCTGCTATGTTTAAACTAGAAATCAGCTGCAAAGGGAAAGCAAATAAGAAAGGATGTGTCCTTTCTGTGCTTCTTTGAGATCTCTCTTGCTGGAGGAGTGGCTTTTTTGCTACTTTCATAAACTGACTCACAGTTAAACTCAAGATTTGAAAGATTTTTAAAGAGAAACCCAAGAGTTTTTTGTGTATATATTTTGTGAGGTTTTTTCTTGTCTTTGCGAAGTTCTTTTTAGTTCAGCTCTTCAGGGATTAGAAATGTAAAAATTTAAGATGCCCATGCAGCCTTACTCAGATGCCTTGGTGCATATGTTACATTACAAATTTTAATAGGAATGATTGCATACATTTTACCTTCCACAGTCACCTGCTGCATAGTACTAAATGATCTGAAGAACAGTCATGTGAGAGAAATGTGCTAAAAAAAGGTGATCTCATCTTGATGCAGATGCCTAAACTGGGGCAGGTGAAGCACATTTGTCAAATGTCAGTTTTCTTGGGTGGTTGTAGAGAGAGTTTAGGCTCAGGTGTAGCTACTTCAGGTCTGTCCTAGAGAGGTCTGCATTTTGGTGCAGTGAGCCCCAACACAGGTGACTTAAAACGTCCTCTCCAGACAAATGGATGCTTTCAGCCTTCATTTCTTTGATCCTTGCTTGTTTATCTCTACAGTGGGAAAAGCACCATGATTTTGCTCTAAACTGTGGTTATAAGAGAAAATCATTAATAAACATGGGTTGTAGGGAACACTCAGAGGCTGCAGCATACAACGGCTCTCCCCCACCGCATATGCTCAGAGAAGATTGAGAATACTGTTTAGTAATTAAGGCATGAGCTTGGAAAAAAGGGGAGAAGTGTTCCTACTCATTAAATATTCACTGTCTACCTTCCATATGAGGCTCTTGAAGAAGTATATGTGCTTATTTAATTAAAGAGGGAAGGTAAAAATAAGTACATCCAGGCAATATTCATTCTGGGGATCATTAGGTTTGAAGTGCTTTGTGCCCACATGGTGACTGTAATATTTTCCTTTTAATGTCATTCTGTTTGTAAACAGATGCTTCTGATCTTTATTGGTATATGTGTATTTTTATGATGATTTATACTGATATTCTGCAGATTTTAATCAACTTCTCATTTGGGTTTTTTTACACCTTGCATAAGCACAGTTTTTCTGTTATGGTCAGCTCAGCAGTGTTGTTTGGAATAGCCTTTTTCTGAACACTGTGACCTCTAATTTTTAAAGGTCTTTACAAAGACCTTAGGTAAATTTGGGTGGATTTCACTGGTAAAAGAAAAATAACAACCAAAACCAAAGAAAGAGACTGAAAAGAAACACAGATTAAAAAAGCTTTTCACAGTTTCTCCTTTACATAAATACAGTAATTGCTTAATTATAAATTTTGAGCAATAGAACATCTTCAAAAAGAAACAAGTCCCCAGACTTGCATGAGAGGACCTGGAGCCCCTCGGAGCCTGGCAGCAGGAGCTGCTCTGGCAGGAGGTAAATGTCTTGCCCTGCAGCAGAGGAGGAGCCACATGGGAACCTTGCCAAAGGTGACCCTGGCAGCAAGCTGGCAGGCTGTCTGCTGAGATAGCAGATGATAGAGTGCCCTTCTCATTGTATGGCTATAACAGTTATGGGCCACTTGAGTTTCTAGTGGTTATTGCTTAGCTGGGATTTTGGGAGCAGAAATATGGGGAGTTGGTTTTGCTGGAAATGTATGCTGCAGAGAACAGGGGATATAGAAGCTTTCTTTTACTTTAAATGTGTGAATGCTCCCAGTAGTACTCTTCCTATATTCTTTGGAACAAGTACTGGGAAGGGAAAGGCTGGAAATATATAAGCAATTCTAGATTATTTTTGCAATGAGGTTTGAAAGAGTTTATGTTTAGGACCATGGTTTCTGTGTTGGACTTAAGGGCAATTTACCTAAACTACTTTCTCTGTTTCTTTGAAATGTTTTTGCTGAACTGCTGCTGAGGCAGTACCAAGCAGAAAGAGAGAGCAGTAAATAAACTTGTTTACTGACTCATTTTTGTCTGACTCAAACATACCAAAGTTTGTACAATCCCTGAGAGCAGAAAAACTCTCTTGTCCTTAGTGCAAAAACCTCCAGGTCAGATCTCAGCCTCAACTTTCTGCATGATAGCCTTTTATAATGTTTCTGTGCCAATGCAGTAATTATTTTAAATTTAATCTGTACTAGAGCACAGATTATTTAAGAGACCAAAGTTTCAGGTAAAAAAGTGGTAGCAATAGTACATATTTGAAGGATTAGAAATTAATATTTTCTGTTATGTACAGCACGGTGCAGTTTAATTTTTCTTTTCTTCTGGTTCATAGTTACCTGATAGGCTTTGCAGAGGAGTTTTAGACTAGTCTTAAGGTCCTGCCTGTTCAACCAAACCAAATCAGCTGATGTCAATGTTAGCAGAAGCACACCCAAGGTCAGCTTTCCAAGGCAGAGACTGCAATTATCTTGTGTTCAGAGGTCACTAACACATGTAAATAGTAAGTAGCCATGAACGTATAAGTTGGTATGTTTCAGTACAGAGGAGCCCTGAGCAAGGTCCAGTCGTGCAGCTCGCATACACCAGGCAGTTCAGCCATATGGGAATGGGGCTGTACTTGGCTCAGTCATCCTGTTGACAAGCAGGAGTGGCTGTCACAGCCTCAGCATCTTGCTTATGTGGCTCTGCTGCTTCCAGGGCTTCAGCTCCCACCGCCATGGCAGAGAGACAGGGGCAGCTGAGGTTCTCACTAACACAGCATTGACTTATCCAGGTGTCCAAAGTAGCCATGGCACACCTTTGCTCTGAAGTTTTTGGCACTATCTGAGATGTCCTGTCTGATGGAGACTTGGATAGATGAGCACTGTCAGCTCAATGCAAAGGTTGGGTGCTGGTTCTTCACAGTGCTCGTTTCCATCTATGAAGTGACAGAGTGAGGGGCTTTGTGCTCTGTAGGGTTTTGAAGAGAATCCAATCCCATTCTAATTATTAGTGTTCCTGTAGATGGAACTTAGGGGAATTGTGTCAAATAGGCATAATTGATGGGTACTGCAGTTCTTTATATTATCTATAGTGTGTACTTATGGATATGCTTTCAAGGTTGGCTGACGTAAAATTCAGCACACCAGCTGTATCTTAGTTTGCAGGCTGAGGTGCAGATTGTGTTGCCCTTATTTGTTCTATTTGTTGTGATTAGACAGACAAAGAATCGTGCAAGAGATGTAGAGTTTTGAAGATACCAAAGTTCTTGTGCATTTTATTTTCTGTCGTACTTGGAGGAGAAAATAAGTACAGGAAGTTCTTTTGGACATATCTATCTGTCTATCAGGCCCTGAGAAGTTTTGGATATTCCATAACTGAAAGTGTGCAAGACCAGGTTGGATTGGACTTTCAGTAACTTGGTCTAGTGGAGGGTGACCCTGCTTTATGGAAGGGGATTGGGACTAAATGGTTTTTAAGGTCCCCCCCAACTCAAACCATTCTGTGACTCAATGGTTCTTTGAGAGCATCTGTGCTAATTAGTGTTTTGTATTGCAGGGCCTCAGCAGAGGACTTATTATTTGCACGTTTTTGGTGTCTGTCTCATTTTGGAAGATGGTTTTTGAAAATAATTATTTATAAGTTCCATTCCTGGAATGAAATGCAGGAAGAATTCCATTGCTGCTGATTTCTGCAAACATTTCATAATCAATCTAATGCTATATAGTGTTTCAGGGCAGTTTTCAGGAGCCATCCTTCAATGGAAAGGTGCTATTTGAGGCTCAGGTTGCCAAACTAACCATAAAGGTGTACTTGTAAGCTCCCAAATTCTGAAACCACGTGCTGGCATCAGGGATAGAGATTTTGAGTTCCTAATAGTTCTTTAACTGCCATGTGAATTTTCTGTGTGGCATTCTTTCTCAAGATAACAAAGGCAGAAGGTTTTAGTGCCTGTGCTTATTTACAGTAATAAACTCAGACTATCCTCAAAGAGGCAGATCCTGGATTCTCTGTACAGGCATCATCTACCAAGTTGCTTTTGTGTTGTAAATTGTGCAATAGACAGATTGCGTTTTAGATTAACAAGACACATGTAAAGAAAAAGAGAGGTAAATTAAGAGATTGGGATTTTATACAGCTTCTGAGCAGGGAAGAGGCCTAGTAAAAGTGTAAGCTTGTAACAGTTAGTATGAGGAAGTTAGTATGAAATTGGGGAAAGTATTTTGAGCTGAAGTTGTTTAGGCAGGTTTTATGGTCTGAACATGAAAGAAAGTCTGAGAAAGTCCCAAACTGATTTTGAACATATCCACATCCACAGTCTGGGAGCATTTTGAAGGCAGAGATGGTTCTTCAACTAGTTAGTGATATTTCTTAGCTGAGAATGATGGTGGGGCTAAGGTTGCAAAGTATGAAATTGGTAAAAGCAGCTCCTAAGCTTTTGATTTGAAGAACTTGGCTAAATTAGAAGCATATAAATGAGCTGCAGGAATTAGGCAACAAGAGGAAAATTGAAAGACTGTGCCAGTCAGTTGACAAGAATATTAAATTGCTTGTGGATAGAGAGGATAATAGGTGGCACATTTGTTTAGAGAATAACGTCTCCATTTTCCATTCTGAGGTTGAGAGGTCTCCCTGATTTTGCTATCACTCATTCTGCTGGCATCCTCTTGCAATTATTCATATTTATCATTTTTGAAATTTGGTTATTCTAAAGGTGAGAGAGTATAAAATGCCATTGGTGGCCTTTTTCCTTAGCAGCAATTAATGGGTTTTTTTCCTGTGAACTCTGTGATCTTTCTTTCAGTAGACCAGCAGTTCCAGTGCTGCCCTGTTGCTTGCAATAATGGAAAATACACTATTTTATTTATCTATTTTTGCTACTGTTTTTGCCTCTCTAGTTCTAGTTCAGGTAAAATTATAACAGCTATTGCTCATTCTACAGCCTGCCTGTAACACACAATACCCCAAAATCAAGGGAATGCAAGGAGCACATATATTGTATGATAGATTGTAAGTTTGTCTTGGGAGACTGACACTTCGAACAAGAACAATATTTAATTTTTAAATAGTGGTTCTATTAAAAACTGCTATTCTTTCTCTACAAATATTACTCGTAATACGTTGTCAGCTTAGTCTGTTTTATAGAATCATGGAATAGTTTGGGTTGGAAGAGACCTTAAATATCATCTAGTTCCAGCCCCTCTGCCACAGGCAGGGATGCCACCCACTAGATCATGTTGCCTAGGGCCCAGTCAAACCTGGCCTTGAATGCCCTCAGGAATGGGGCATTCACAGCTTCTCTAGGCAACCTGTACCTGTGCTTTACCACCTTCTGGTCAAGAGTTTCCTCCTAACAGCTAAACTAAATCTCCCCTCTTTCAGTTTAAAACTGTTCCACCTTGTTCTATCACTATCTACCCATGTAAGAGGTCACTCTCCATCTTTTTTAAAAGATTCCTTCAAGTACTGAAAGGCAGCAATGAGGTCTTCCCAGAGCCTTCTCTTCCCCAGCTCTCTCAGCCCATCCTCACAGGAAAGGTGCTCCAGCGCTCTGAGCAGCTTTATGGCCCTCCACTGGACCTACTCCAACAGTTTCACAGCTTTCTTAGCTTTCCAGAAATCCCTTCTAGAGCTTGCTAGCTGTCATTGGTTTTATTTTGCCCATAAGATCTGCGATGAGTAAAAGGTTACTCTGCTAAATGAAGCATGAACAAAGCCAGGGTGCAAACACGATGCAATATTAGTAGAACAGGGGACCAAAGCCAGCACCGTGAATCACACTCTGTGTGTGGTACATTTATGACTTTTAGCCACAAACGTATGAGGAATCAAATAATATTACTCTGAATGAGTGATAATGGTGCTACCCAGCTGTAGGGCATCTTGAATGTTGTTCCAGTGCCCTTTAAACACTGCAGAAGTCTTATTCCTGCCTCTCTTCCTTGCTGCTACATTCCCTCTTGAAACCATTGACCCATGATCCCAATCTCAATTTCTTGATTAGATCATCTTTAAAAATACATAATTATATCCTTTCTTTGCAAAATAGAGATCAAATAATCTTTACAGTACAAGGAAAGTGTATTACATAAATAAGTGACCTCCCATGCCCTCACCTCTGCCCAAAAAAATCAGCATTTAAATAACCATCACTCAGATCTCTGTAAGAGACTTGGTTGGTCCTCCAACTGATGTAAAAAAAAAGAGTGAATGAAAATGCCCCTGCAAAAGGAATTTTAAATGGTAGCAAAGTAGCCTAAGTGCTTTATGATGTAGATGAAGAACAGGGGCAAAAATGGGGTTTTGTCAGCTCTTTTTATCTGTGACTTGGTGAAACCTGGTAAAATAAAAGAAGAAAGGTAAAAGTTAATTGAAGCAGAAAGGAAGGAGAAAAGTAGAGAAAAGCTTCCCTACTTGCAGCAGATCTCTCTCTTGCACACGCATTTCTAGTTGTAGCTCTTGTTTTGCGTGAGATCATGGGAAAGACAGACAGACAAGTTGACTGCCTATCTCTATGGCAATCTCAGAAAATCATAAAAAGGGACATAGGGGAGCCAGAGTATGATAGAGGACTATGAACCTCACACAGCTAGGAATGCAATCTTGCACCGAACTGTGAGGAGTTGGGACAACTTTAAGTGTGTCAGTCTTACGGAGAAAATGTTTTAATGGACACCAAAAAAATGGGGGGCTTGGGCTGGTATTCATGTAAAAGAAATAGTCCTTAAGAATACAAAAACCACACAGAGAATGACAAGATTCATTAAGTGTAGTTTAAGATACTGCCTGGCAGTAATGAATAGTCTGTGGGTGAATGAAGAAAAGTGGATGTGAATGCACACAGAGTCCCTGAGTGCTTTCACGTTGCTCTGCTGTCAGCTGAGCAGTACTGTAAAGGACCTTGCAAAATGGTCTATATGGAAAGCGTCACTGCTAAAACCACACATCTTAGAAATTAAATTCATCAAGTGTGTTAGAAATCCTGCCTGTTCTTTGGGTTGGTTATCTGGTCTCAAGTTTGAACAGCTAGCTGTGGATTTCAAGTGCTGTGTAAGATTTGTATCAGCTTTGATTTTTGCGTTTCAGCAATCTAGCTTCCCTAAGCAGGGGCAAATACTCAGAATTCATGGCGGTAAGTGTGTGGTATTTTGATCCATTTCTGTTACAAAGAGCAAAAAGCTTTTAACGTTTCAGGTCTAGTTTCTTAACACAGAAAACAGGGAGGCTAATCCCTAGCACACTGACTCTGGACTGGCACAACCACATCTGCTGTGCTTTCCTCACCATTGATTATTCTGTCAATCATAGAATGATTTAGGTTGGAAAGAACCTTAAAGATCATCCAGTTCTACCCCCTGTGCCATGGGCAGGGGCACCTTCCATTAGACAAGGTTGCTTAGAGCCCCATCCAACCTGGTCTTGAACACTGCCAAGGATGAGGCATCCACTATTTCTCTGGGTAACCTGCTAAATAGGTACATATGTACAAAAGAGTTTCTCCTATTTTTTTTTTTTATTTTTCCAGGTAAGACAGGGGAAAAAGCCAAGCACTTGGATTTCTTTAAAACATTCTGCAGCTTCTCTGGGCAACCAACCTTGTATGTTATTCTCAACTGAGACTGAGATACCAAATAAAGGCACAGATTTGGTTGCTTATTCTGTGCTTTACACATCAGTTTCATCACTGCTGCTTTTAAGTACCTTCTCCTTGTGTGCTGAGTGCTGAGAGTAGCTTGTTGGGATGTCTCAACCTTTCACTGCGATGGAGTGTTTTGTGTTGGACCCTTTCTGGAACTCACACTGGCTTGTGTACACAAATGCACACACATAGTTCCCCTACATTTTGTTGGGTTTTGTTAAAGAAAGCAAGTTCAAGGAAAGGCTTGCGCGTTTCTGCATTTAAGGATTTTTGAGTGTCCATCTATGAGAGTTTACTCAACAGCTTCTTCAGTGCTGTCCCTTATACATCAGAGCTGTCACATACATGATTGCTGAGCAGGTACTGGAAAAGATTCATTGATTTTTGTAAATTGGAAAAAGAACAGAGAGAGCAGAGGAAAGCAAGAATATAGTCTAAGGCATTTGGGAGTAATGGGGGATTGAAACTGATTTCTTCAATCATGACTTTCTGTAAGTGTTCCAATGTTTTGCTCTTAAAGGCAAGAGTGTCAAAGATCTCAGGTTTTTTTCCACTTCTTAACAATCTTCCTTAACTTCACTAAGATATGCATCTCTAATCCACTAGTCTGAACATGAGGCATGCAGGCATTGGGTATAAAAATTAGGATTACAGAAAAGGAGAAAGAACATAAAGTTTCAGGTGTACTGACAAGAACTGAATGGAGAAAATGGAACTCCTACCTGAGGGAGAGATTGCTTTGCTTAGAATCATAGAATCTTTACGGTTGGAAAAGACATCTAAAATCAGCAAGTCCAACCATACTTGCTATCTGTGGGCTGCAAAGATTTTGTATAAAGGGAACAAAAAAAGGTGTGAGGAGTAGAAGAGCACACTTCTGCAATCAAGAAAAACTATTTCTGTAAAATACGGTCTTCTGTTTTTAACATAAGTGAGACACATTTCGATCTGTGAAGGTAAAGCTACAAAAATGTTAAAACTTTGCATTGCAAGAACTACAAGGTTTGAGGACCTATGCATTTTTTCTGGTCTGAACCAGCACCTTGCCAGTTTTTTTGACTACTATCAGTCAGAGAATCACAACAGAGAAGGCTACAGGGACCTGCTTTACACAGTTTTAAGGTGAAAACCTGGTTAGTCTGTGAACACCTAATAGGGAAGAAGCTTGGAAAATTAGTGTGAGATAGTAAGATATCCACTTGTTTGTCACATCATTTCTATAAAGTACAGCAGCATCCAGAGAGGTCAATAGCAGTCTTCTGAAGCTGTGTGTTTCAATTGGTCCAGCTGGCTCTTTAGAGACAAAATCTATTTTGACATCCTTCCTCTGTGTCAAGATCTTTTAAGCTGCTCAAAAAAATTATTTGTACCTTGTTTTGCCATGACTTTGAGAAAATAAAAGAGCAGCCCAAACCTTGCAGTTGAGAAGTGAGAAGCTGCAGAGCACAGGTAGTAGCAGCAGAGCTCAGTGTCCCTACAGGAGCAAGCTCAGTAGCTGTACTTCCCAGTTTTAAGTACAGGAAGGCTTTGGAAAGGAAAAGCATCATAGACTAAAAAGGTTTGGTTTCCTGTGAATTATTGTCTTTATTGATCACAAGCTATGACTGAAGCTTTTCCCTGTCTAGGGCAGTTGAAGGTATTGTTTCACATGTAGATCCTCTGCTGCCTAATACAAGCAGCTCACTTTTTGGTTTCCCCACTGTGGGAATCCTAGTGTTTTTTTGTCCTCTACCACCCACCAGTTGTTGACCTGGATTTCAGATACCATGGGGATCAGTAAGGATTAACAGATATATACATTTTTGAGGACATAAAGAAACACATGTAATGTGATGTCTTTATCAGGTTAAAAATACATTTTTCAATTTTCAAAATGATTTGTGATTATCCTTTGAGGCAGAGGAGGTTCATAACACTGTTCACTTTATTTAAAAAAATTTCTAAACATTATACTAAATACTATTTATACTATACTAAATATAGTATATTTACATATCATGAAATTATATCCAGAATAAAACCCCTTGTTTCCCGTGATTTAAGCTGTCAAATAAAAAAGGTGTGCTGCTATGTAGCTGTATTAGCATGCAGAAAGCAATGCTGCTTCCTATGGGAGGTTTTAATCAAGCCTCTTGTAGTGATTGAGATGCAATACTCTAAAATGAGAAAAATTATTAACAAAATCAAAAATCTAGAGTGCCTTTCACACAAATATTCATCAGTGTATTCATCAGTATCTTATGTAATTACATAGTCAATAAATCAACATAGTGTGTAAGTGCTTCAGTCATGGTGTAAATATCTTAATGACTGGAACATCTTCACACATGAATAATTTATACCTGTATGATTCATTTTTCATATCCACGCTTTACTTCAGCATGAAAAACTAATTCTTCTCTGTCAGAGAATGTGTGCTTGATTATTGCCTTCTTTCTCTTCCTTGTGCTTCTTTTCCACTGTTAGACACACTCCATTTCTTCTCTTCTGGTTCCTCTAATGTAGTTATCTTATTTATTCATCCTGTCTGCCTTGGTTTGTGTCCCAGTGCATTTCAACAGGCACCTGGGAAATAACACTCAGGCATAAACTGCTTGTGCTTATGCAGTTTCCCAAGTAACTGGAAAAAGGACCAGCATCTTGAAAAATTTACACATTCTCAACAGATATTTGCATTCAGTTTCCTCCTCAAGGCAGCCATTGCAGAAAGAACTTGTGCAAGTAGGTCTTTGCCATTTTCTGGATCAATATGAGTTAAAACCTTTGTCAAGGTATGGATGGCAAACATTGTTTGAGTCTTCTTCCCATATATTTGTAAATGTGGAACTTGTGTGTAGCTCCAGAAACCACTGGAATGTTCAAGATGAAAATAATTGCTTCTCAGTGCAGGAATGGGAATAAGGAATACTTAAATTCTGCTCTGCTGCACGTGTTTATTTGGCTGTTTGCAAGGCACTGCATGAATCCTGCCTTACTTAGACCTTTAACCAAGTCATCTAAGACAGGAATTTCATTATGATAAACTCCTTCTTTAGTTAGTAAGAGAAAGACAGGTAAGTTAGTAACTTTAACTTTAGATAGTAATATAAAGACTGCTGAGGGCAGTTCATCCAGCTCTAAATCTACTTAGTGCTTGAAGCTCCAGACAGAGCTCTATTCTGGGTGGACTCTATTCTTTTAGCTGAGAATTTAAACATCAGTTCAAGTTTGTGGAACAGCTTATTTTGTAGTGCCTGTGAAGGTTGAGCCTTTAAAAATTCAACCCTAGTTGTGTACAGAAATTGTTAACTCAGATTTAATGACCGCTTTCAAAATTGCTGAATCTTGCCTTCAAACCCTCAGATTTTGAACTTGAAAAAAAAAGAAAACCAGCAGGAATCTAAAAATTATTTCAAGTTGTGAGGGAAAAAGGAGTTCTATAATAATCAACTGACACTTTTCTGGTATTGTATGTTATTCCATCCAACCTTTTTTCCATTTCTATATGCAGTTTACCTACATTACACTCTAATGAGGAAGAGCACCTTCACTGAGTGTTCATCACCCCCTCATTCAATTTCTTTTATTATTATATAGATTGTTAGTTTTGTATCCTAATACAGTTTTTCTGTCACTTCTGTGCCAGTATTGCATTTTTTGACTAATTTTTTAGATTTAAGACTGAGTGGAGTATCTTATATCTGTCCTCTCCTCCATACTTGGAAGCCCAGCTGCAGCTCTTTTACAGCTTCAATCTTAGTGTCTTCTGAGACACATCAAAATTGATTGTTGTCTTTGTATCCTCACAGCTGGTTCCAGTATGTTGTGAATACCAATCTCTCCTGCTTGCTGACAGGACATTTGGTAACTTTGATCCAACATAAGTCTTAATTTATTCAGTTTTTTCTTACTCTGACTGTAAGCACCTCCAAAGGTTTCTGATAGCACTTTGTCTCAATCTTTTGATATCCTTAAAGGACATCTTCTCTTAATGTATCTTACTGCACTGAGTTATTGATCAATGGGTATTGGTTAGTAGGAGTTTTCAGCCAGTCTCCAGAATGTACTTCACCCTGATCCCTGCCTGCTTTGTTTTGGCATTTAGGAAGAAGCCTGCTGTCTTTTTGCTCTGTTGTGTCTAGCACTTGTTCTCTGGGGTAGTTTCTCACCACAGTCATTGATCATGACTGTTGCTCCAACTTATTTTCCTGTTTTCTTTATTCAGTGGTGATCACTTACTATCTATGTTCTGTTGTAAGACAGTATTTTATCCAGTGGAATGATGCTAAAAGACTCTTCTGAACTTCCTCACATATATTTTGCTTTAACTTCTACTGTGTATAGGTGTCACGCCTCCTGCACTTTCACCATTTTGTCCTTTCTTTTGTGAAGGATTTCTTGTAGACCCTTTCTTTATCTTCATTTGATTATTAGAGCTGCTATCTACAGACCTTCATCTTCTTTTGTGAAAATTAATTTCGCTTCCTTCTCTAACCTATTCACTGGTTCATTTTTTTCAGATAATTTTCGACTTTTTAAATTAATTCTGTTTTTTCAGCATGTCTGTTTAAATTCCAGGTAATGTTTATCTTCAGTTGTTCTAGAGAATGATTCACTAACACACCCTGTTTCCCTCATCTGGTCCATCTCTGATTCTGACACACTCTGAAACTTTCAGACATCCCGGATTCACAAACTTTCTCTTGCTTTTATCATTTTCAACATCAAGAGCTGGTTATTGACTCCTTGAATTATGCTATTCCAGTATTTCTTGAAGTGGCATGTTATCTGGTCAGAGAAATAGTATAGCCATGGAGATTTTATGTGGGAAAACATGAAAATGGCATAAGTACCATGCTGGTATAATACTGATCTTTTGTTGTCTAATTTTAACAGATTCAGTAGCAACAGCTTCTGGGCCACTGCTAGTTGAAGTTGCCAAAACTCCTGGTGCTGCTCTTGGGGTCGCGCTATCTACCTCGATGTGCTGCAACAAACAGGTCATTGTCATAGACAAAATCAAATCTGCAAGTATTGCAGACAGGTGAGTGTGACAGAGGACTGACACTGCAGGTCCATGCATCCATTTTACTTCTATTTCTGTTTCGTCTGGTTTTAAAGGAACCCTTCCCTTTGTTGAGAAAATCAACTGAACCAGGTCCTCTCAAGGCTGCATGTCTTAAAATTAGCACTTTGTCAGCTGGCTGTTCCAGAGTGCCGAGTCTAAGGCTTCCATCTATTTTAGCTCATCCGTGTAGTATTCGGTGACATAAGCCAGCCCCCGTGTAGCACGTCACTGGCTGCTTGCACTATGCAGCACAGGAGTCTGGCTGTTAAATGTAACACTGTGGTAGAGATCAGGATTTAAAAAAAAGAAACATAACCCACTGGAATTCTTGAAGTAAGCCCACCATATGGAACAGCTGTCAAGGGAAGTAAATTTTGAGGCTTTGCAACCTTGGAGTGTTCTTTTAGGATATATCACTCAATCTTGTGACACAGTGAAATGGAACTCCTTATGTCTGGATTCTTCTACTGATATTTTAGAATACAAGTGAGATATAAGGAAGACTGGCTTCTGTATTTTTAAATTGTTTTGCTGTAATATTTCCACTTCATTTAAACCTTCAAATAAAACCATTTAAAACATTAAAATTATAGCTAGATATTTTTCCTCAGTGGTCTGATCCTCTGCAACAAAGTTGTAGGATCTTTCCTGGGGCGTGTGTGTGTGTGTATGTGTGTGTTTATACATATACAAGATATTTCTATATTCATATCTCTATTTAAATTTTTTTTATATATTGCGTTTCAGCAGCAAATTCCTCCTGCATGTCCCCAGTCACCCTACCTTGTAACTCCTCTTTGGCAACGGTGCTTTTGGTAGCACCCACTTGTAGCAGTGAGTCTACAGCTCCTCTGTGGGCTTTTCCCTACAGTAGAAACTTTGAGAGTGACGGCCATTGATCCAGGGGTGTTCTCCAGTTCAATGGTGCAGGATGCTTTAATTTTCTCCCTCTGTTTTTTCCCATTTCGCAGGGGGTAACCAATTAAAGGAGCTGTCCACTTGACTGGTACGTCGGGATGCTGACTGCTGTGTTTGCATTTCTCAACTCATCCAGTAGCCAGTCTCTTGAGTGCAGCAAAATTTAGCAGATAGCCCCCTCCCCACCCCACTCCTAGAGTCACCATGCTAGCCCTGGTTTCATTATTTGTTTGACTACTGCATAATTTCATCATCATTTACAGCTTTTGTACTAATAAATGTTTGAATTATAACTCAAAAAATGATGAACTGGGTGCTTGTGTGAGGGATATGTGACCAAGTTATTCGAGTCTCCTTAAGCTCTTCTCATTTTATCCTGCTGCCATTTACATATATTTTAGAGTCAGCTACCCCATTGCAGTTTGCAGTTCTGTGAGTGATGTCTTGGCATATACTGTATTAACGGAATTGTTTTTAAGGTTTGTACTAATAGAGTTAAAGTCTGACCACTGACAGTGCCTACAAAACACAAATGTCTCTCGAAAAAAAAAAACATGTTCATAGTTGTCATGACCAGTTTGAAGGCAGAAAAACTCATTGTGCAAGAAAATAGCATACCTGATCATACCAAGTTTTTCCCCTTTTGTATAGATGTGGTGCATTACATGTAGGAGACCATATTCTGTCCATTGATGGCACCAGCATGGAGTACTGTACACTGGCGGAAGCAACGCAGTTTTTGGCTAATGCAGCTGATAATGTCAAACTGGAGATCCTTCCCCACCACCAGACACGGCTAGCACTGAAAGGCCCAGAGCATGGTAAGAGAATCTGTAGCACCAAATACCTCTTTCTCTTGCTTTCTTGTGCTTTGCCTGCCCATGCTGAATGATCAAAGCTATCGCTGCAGTTTTGTCTGTAAGTGTTGTTTCAGCTCCCCACGTTATGCTTCTGCAGTTTCTGAGCAGCTCTGTGTGTTCTTGGTCTTAATGAACCCTCTAGATTCCAATGGCCAGAGAGGGAAACGTTTTGCTAAGAAATACCTCTACAAACTTGCAAATGTACATAAAGACACCTGTTGACTCTACTGTTGTAATTGTTGGGGCTGCTACGAGATACTTCAGTAAATTAATCTCTACATTGATTCTTAAATTTAGAGTGGGGAAGTAGTACCACAGCCAACTTATTTTCAGCATATTGATTTGATAGTTGTGGTCAATTAGTAACACCTGTTCTCCCCTAAAATACATAAATCCCTCCCTTACTTTCTCTTGTTAATGGCATTATTATTTATTGCCATCATCTTTTAAAGTGCTTCTGAGATTGCTTCACAGGTTCACTGTCAAGGCTTATCAAAACTGTTTGGAAACAGTTTCCTGCATTGCAGACCTTTTCACTGTGATTCTTATTTCATACCAATATGCTTGAATAGAATGGCTTTCCATTCTCAAATCAAATGTTTGTAAAATGTCTTAGTATTTGAAGATGGAGGCTGCCTGTCTTGTCTTCTAACTAACTGGGAGAAAGTGGCTAATTCACAGTAATCCTTAAATTCAGTCTGAAATAGCACATGTTGATAGACATCAAAACAGTAACAAGGGTTATCAAATACACAGAAAATAGGTACATGTGTTGCAGCATGAACCAGTGGCTTAATTTTTCTGAGCCTATGGTACTGTGCTTCTGCCACCTCTAGACCAAGACAAGATTTCTGAGGTCTCAAAATGTCAGTGATGGTCAGTGTTCTGGGACATCCATGCAACTTCCAGGTTGTCCCTTGATAAATGGTGTTCTAGACAGTTTCTCAGAGTAGGGAATACTGGTCTAGTGACAGAGCAGACATTCGTTTCTCCTAGACCAGGGTGAAAAAAAGTAACCTTTGCAATTACATGTTCTCCCTGTACTCAGCTCTTGCCCTTTTCTACTTAAGCTGCTTAGAGCCAGAAGGAGCAGAGTGATACTGCACAAGCAGAATGAGTTGGAGCCGAAATTTGCAGTGTATGTCCATTCCTTTCAGTTATGACAGTACATTGCAAACAAATCTTCCTCTTTTTTTGAAGCAAAGATGTCATGCAATTAATTTCTGATGGTTAAAGAATTTTAAGACTGTTTTTTGGGGGAAGACAAATGCTGGGGCCAATGATTTGTGTAGATAATTGTATTACTTGAAGTAGTTGGTTTGTTAACCAACATTTATAACAGATTGATGCTGTTAATATTCTAGTAACCAGTGTAGATGCTTAGAAAAAGAAATGCTCTTGCTATGCCAGAGTTAAGAATTGTCTGTTACTAAATCATATTTAGGTGATCAGCAAAAGATGATCTATAAGAGCATCTTTTGGGGGAAAGTATCCCTAAAGTAATAAAGTTGCTTTCTTCAGTAAGGCAGAATAACTAGGATGTTTACAGACCGTTTCAGCTCCACATCAGGTGGTGCTACCACAATATCATGACCAATTCAAGATGTAACAAGCTTTATGGAAGCAAGTTCCCTCTAAGAAACAACCTTTTATCAGGTGTGGTATGACCTAGAGGCTGCAGAGAGTGAAAATCTCCTTTGCTTTGTCTGCAATAAGCTGAGTCATTAGGGCTGTACCTGCTGAGCTCAGTTATTGGTCTTGTGGGAATATGTTAGGAATTTAAAACAGGCAGGAAAGTCAGTATATAAAATAAACTGAAATTTTAGCCCTAAAATAAAGTGAAGAGCTCTAAAAAATATAGGATTCTTCTTCATGTTTTTTTTTCTTTACACTCTGCTGCTGACATTCATTTCTCTTGCTGCCCCATTAGTTTTATGTTTACTATACACAGCCCTGTACTGGAAAAGCTGAAATTACCACTAAATTACTATGGTTACACACAAAAGGATTTTCTTTTACAGAACTTTTGTTGAATTGGGACTATCCTTCTACAAGCTGAGCAAACTGAATTTGTGTACTTTCCCACTTTGTAGGACATTTTTATCTCTACTCTCGGCATGAAAATAAAACATTAAGAAAAAATCTCAAGGACTGCCAGATAATTTCCTGCTGGAAGCAGTCTTTTTAATTAAACAAGGCTCACAGCAGCTTGAAAATAATGAAAATCCACCTGGCCACATTGTTCTTATCAGATTTTAATTTTTTTCACTGTAGTTAAAGTTAAGAAATCTTGCTGTCTGTGCACGTAATTGAAGAGACGATTTCATCTGAGAAGACATTCTAAGTCTCTAAGACACATAAGGCCATATCAGACTGCTTCTGGTGTTTCCAGGACTTTTCTGGCTAACATGAGATTTTCCAAAGTTCCTGAGGGTGGTGGTCCTAGCAGGTGAGGAACCCAAGGGGCACAGATCCAGCCTGGTGCTGGCATTGCACCTCTACCTTACTTTTGATACCTGATATTGGGGCAAAAAAATAATTCTTTTGATTCAAGTACATGCTGGGGCACAGTGTTCTCATGGAGGATTGCAACTCCAGGGCAATCTGACTGAAGACACAGGGCCAGGTCAGGCAGCTCCAGGGCCTGCAGGGTCTCCACCACTCCACCAGGCTGCAGGGACATGGTGAGCCCCTGTGCTCCCCTTTCCCTGTCCCTTCCCTGGTGTGCACTCCATAGATCCACCCTGTAGACATAGGCATCGCTCTTGAGTCAGAAGGGCTAGTACAGCCAGGCAATTAGCACATCAATGCTCATGTGATACAAAGTGAAACCAAAGGACAGCTTTCCTTCTGCCGGAGCACAGGGCTTGCTGTAGTGGCTGCCCTTTCCCCCGCCTTGTTTTATTTCATGGAATAAGACATGAACATAAGGTGTAGGTCCAACCTAAATGCTCAAGGTTTTGGGCTCCTGTTAAAGGCCAGCATGGGGACAGACAAGTGTGCAGCCATTTTAGCAGACTTTTAGCCATTTAGCCATTTTAGCCATTTAGCAGGTAGCAGAGGGACACAGGTAATACAGCTCATGGGACAAAGACAGCAAACTCTATGTTTTATAGAAACAGATTTAGAAACAGTTTAGATTAGATATTAGGAAGAAATTCTTCACTGTGAGGGTGGTGAAGCGCTGGGACAGGCTACCCAGAGAAGCTGTGGCAGCCTCATCCCTGGAAGTGTTGAAGGCCAAGTTGGAAGGGGCCCGGAGCCACCTGGTCTAGTGAAAGGTGTCTCTTCCCATGGTAGCAGGGTTTGAACAAGATGGTCTTTAAGGTCCACCAAATCCAAACCATTCCATGATTCTGTAGTATGGGCAAATCCCTTGGTGTTTTAAGACGAAAAATTCAGTGCATACTTCCCAGTTTGAACTGTGCCTTTATGGTTCAGCAAGGATACAGACATGCTGAATTTAATGATGAATATATTATATTTAATCAAGGGAGACTTCAATCCTTTTCCTTTAAGATTTGACAACTGAAATGCTTCCCATTCTCTTAGTAAATACCAGTCTTCACTTTCGGCACATAGAACCCGCAATTAAATAATCAAATACAGTCTCAAATTTAATCCAGTGAAGGATCATTTTAAAGTTTTGAAGATCAAGTTTAAAAAAAAACCAACACAAAAACCACAAAACAAAAATACAAAATTGCAAATCCAACTAATCAATAAGAACTCTTTTCTTTATTAACCAGGTTTCAGGATAGTTTTCCTGCTTCTGGCATTGGGAAGTCATTTACTGCACAGAATAGCATAATGCCAGCAATAGATTGTGGCAAAATTAAAATGTCAATACAGTAAATTGAAATAGCAGGGAAGTATCTCCATTCTAGGCAGTGCCATGTAAGGTATCTGGTTGGTCTTTTTAAAATAGATTAATGCAAGCAGAGAGTTATTAGCCTTCAGTTAGTGGTCATATGTAGTATCATAGTATTTTCTGAGAAAGTTTGCAATCTTAGCTCTGTAGCCAGAAGGAGATTAAAAATCGATTCAGTAACCATAATTTTTGAAACAAATATAAAAAAGAAAGAAAAAACTAAATCAGAAATGTTTTTCTGAGAAAAAATATTATTTCTGCTTCTTAAGTTAGAACCCCCTGATAAAAAGACAAGACCAGGTTATTTGTTATATTTTATTTTATTTTATTTTATTTTATTTTATTTTATTTTCAATTTGTTTTCTTTCTTTCACTTCTGGTTTATAGTTTTGGTTTTTTTTTTATTTTGTTTGTGCAATTCAGTTACTTTTACCTCTTCTCTGGTCCTTTTTTTTTTCTGATTTTCCATCATCCCTTCATGCGGGCAGTGAAGGTTGAAAGAAGCAACAGGCAACTTACCTGGGATTCGTGTGCCAACAGCCAGAGCAGCCTCCTCACCTACCACCATTATAACACCTACCACCCTGACCATTGCAGGATGACAGCCTTGAAATTCCAGAAAGCGCCTCCTCAAAAAAGCCTTCGTAATGTTCACACCTTTTCCTGCTGACATACTCACTTCTCTTCTTCTTCTTCCTCCTCCTCCTCTCTCTTCTTCCTCCTCCCTCCCTTCTTCTTTCACTCATACTTTTCCCATTTCAGGCTCTAAAACCTTTTCAGTTTTATGGATGCTACACTCTTTCATAGCCATGCTGAGGTTATTTCTGACATTTTACACCTTTTCTTCTCTATAACAAAGCAGCCTTTGTAGATAGGTAAAGGCTTGAAAATTCTGAATTAATCAGCTCTTCTTCTATGTATGAGTAGACCATTGGATTGGAAAAGTGTATACAAAGCATTATTTTTGAATGCAAAGCATTGCTTGCAAATCTTTGTCAGAAATTACCTACTACAAAAAGGCATTTCTAAAATCAGTGTATCTAGATATATTGATTTGCATTATTTGCATTAGTCTGGGGATATGTGTTGAAAAGTTTAATTTCACATGGTTTTCTTAAAGTAAGTTGTATACTATGAATATATCTTTTGTGTCTACATTATCTTTGTTAGCTTCCAGCAAGTGTTGTCATGAAATGCTGGCTTTACTTTTTCCTAGGGTCACCTGTGTGGTTTAAATGTCTTTGTTGTTGGAAGTGCACCAAGCATTCCTGTGCGTCATACACAGCCTATACATAAAATGTTTGATTCATTGATGAGTTACAGGCATGTGCCGCGCTCTTCTGTGAGGACTGAGTGCTGTATGCCAAGTGTTTGATTTCTTACAGCAGCTCTGGTGTCTTCATCCTTCTCTCCTACCTCCATGAGTGCATACAGCCTGAGTTCCCTGAACATGGGGACCTTGCCTCGCAGCCTCTACTCCACCAGCCCACGGGGGACAATGATGAGGCGGAGGATGAAAAAGAAGGACTTCAAAAGCTCCTGTAGGTGGTAACTGCATTTCCTCAAAAATGTGCAGTGAATGAAGGGGTGGAGGAGGGGGAAGATGCAGAGAAAAAGCACAGTACCTTAATTAAACACATATATTCTAGACAGAAGAGAGAGTTCCTGGTAGACATATGGAAACACAAGGGTAAAAATATTTGTCCAATGCTAAAATGAGATGAGTAGATGCTGTCAAGCATAACTATCTCATCTGAAATTTATAAAGGAATATTTTTTTCAGACAGTGCTGGAAGAGTTTGTTATACCATTACTGAAGTGATATTAAAATTCCTTTTTTAACTCTTCCTATGTTCATTAGGGAATAGTCAAAAACAGATTGCTGGTAAGCTCACCAGCTGCCACATTAGGGAAGGCAGAGCTTGCCATGGCACCTCCTAGGTAGTTCTAATGTTTACATCTACACCATGACCTGTACAGTTATTTTGGTGAGGGAGAGCACGTTACAGTGAAGACTGAGTAGCCTCATTTGACCACTCTCTGGGACTCAAAGCATGGATTGCCTATGAGTCAGTCATTTCCCAAGCCAGAACAGATCTATTCAGGCTGTTCCATTTTGCATATTGCTAAGCATTCACTGGGCTGGAAAGAGTGTGGCTGTGTCAGTGCATTTTTTCCCAGACTCCATGAGAGTGCCTCCTCTCTTTTGGTTTGTCTGTCTTTGTGCAACCCACAGCAACTCAGTTCCTCCAGAGCAGGGAGGTGAGAACTGCTCTGTAAATCATTTGCTCTAGGTAACAATGCTCAGAAGTCCACTCTGAAAGAACTGAGCTGCTGCACATTACAGCACTGCTGCTGTATTTTAAAGATTCCCCATGGTCATAGTAAAAACAGAGCAATCCAGCAGCTTCCAAGGCCAATCACTACAGAATTATGAGAACACATTAGAGAGGAATTGAGGTTTTGCTTTCTTGCAGTTTTTGTTGCTTGCTTGTTATTTCTTCTGTAAAGCACATATTTTTGCATAACATTTGCCTGTAAGTGCATTTTTTGTTTTTAATCTGATCAGCCATTTTTCACAGCTCATCTACTGACATGTTAGCTTCTAATGGGTTGGGTTCTTTTGGGTCAAGAGGGGATACTGTGTCTGTCATGCTGTGGTATCAGTAGAGGTCCAGCTCTTACACCTTCTCCTCTGCACGTGAGAACCAGTAGTAGTGTTACACTAGTAGTAATTGATTTGAATGGTAAAATCAATGCAAAAAATTGTTCATCAGTTGTGCTACGTTTTAGCTGTTCAACAAAGGATGAAATCCTCAAAGCTAATCCTATTATGGATCTTGGACACAGCTGTAACTTGTGTTGTTCAATTTTTCAAATAATTTTTCCTTCAAGGAAGCCTTGTCTGTGTTACCTTGAAAGACTCAAAACAAGGCCAGTGATGTGGCATTTAGGGGAACAGTCACATATGTACTGCAGCCCACCTAAAAGATTTTTCAAGTCAGAAGGCCCTGGGGATAACAAGCTGCTATGAGTAAACAAATCTCTAGATAGGAGAAGTTAGGACAAGGCTTAGTTGTGCAGCAGTTTATTACCCATTCGCATTGTGAGGTCTCGATGCAGAGCATTACAAAGTACCTGAAACTGGCCCCATCACTGAATGGTCAGTGCCTCAGTACAACCTGTGACTGCATCAACAGCCCTGAATTGGAACTGGCTGTGGAGGAATTGGCTGGCCAGCCAGACTTGTTTGCTCTTTTTGTGAGTTTGCTTCTCAGCCCATGCAGAGTTCCTTACTCTGTTAGTAGACTTATACCCATACTTGTGACAGCGATAACAGCCAACTTTAGAGACCCACACCGCTCGGAATGTCCTGCACTGGACCAGGATAGAGAATGTCCAGTCCTGTATCTTTCCACTATCCATCAACAAGATTTGGAAAACCTCTCCCTTTGTGGGAGACTCATGAGAACCAGGTAGATTGACTGCTGTGCTTTTCATGGAAAAGGAGTAGCAGAGTCTTTAATTTTTAGTGGGATTTTTTTCTTTAATCCAGTTGGATCATTTGAGAGTTTTATTAAGGTAAAGTTTATTAAATCTTTTAGAATGTTACTTGGTAATAAAAATACGTAGGTTGCTATAAAGTTTACATTGCCAATTATTTAAGAATATTTGCACAACATAATGTGATCATGGCATAATTCATGAAGATGAAGTATTGATGGCACGATGGGTTAAAGACTTATATGGTCATGATTTAACAATCATTGCATTAGTCATGCAGATCCTTCTAAATATGTGGCTGTAAAAATTGAGGGCATGCCCTGCTGCCACAAGCTTTTTTTTGCCACTTGTTTTCAGGTTTTATTCTTCTTCTGCTTTTGTTTGTTTGATTGTTTGTTTAAGGTGTGGGATTCATTGTGGAAACACTTAGATTATTATTTCATTAAAGTTTAAATCCTGAAGTATTTTGCATTAGGTCCCTATTAGTGGTTGGAAACGAGCCATAATTTATACCAATTTACTTTACCAGGATTGCATATGTGGTAGAAGTTCAAGAGGGTTTTAGACATGCGCAGGTGCTCTTTTCTCAACAGCTATCAGGAAGAATTGCAAACATTTTTCAATTGCTTGTAGGTAAGAGTGGGAGACTGGAGGCATAATAATCCACAGATGCACCTTGAAGCACATCTTGTTCTGCTTCTTGTATAACTGTGGACATAAAAGTGCATCATCTTCAAATTTATGATCATGATTTACATAACTGCAGAGCATATAGCAAACTAGCCCCCAGGAATGTTGCTAAGAGTTAGATGAGAGCTATACAAGTATGCTGGAATATACCCCTAGCAATAGCAAGCAGTGTTCACTGGAAATACAAATACATCCATGTCCCCTTTTAAAATCAACAGCGCTGCTTCCTGGCCTGAAAATTCTAATCCATCAAGGAGCCAAAAAATGTCACTGTTTCTTGCTGCAGTTACTGTTGAGTTACAAACCCCAACATGCTCTAAGTCATGGGTTTTGGTACCTGTGACATTTTACATTTTGGGTACCTGTGGCATTTAGAGTCTTAGGAGATAGCTATTGTTACCTGATTAAGAAAGGATCATTTTCATCTCTGAGGGGTTTTTTTTTGTTCCTGTTTCTCTTTCCTTTTCTTTTGGAGTGGAAGGAGTTCCTAATTATCATACTTAAGTGTTGACATCATCAAAATGTTTATCAGAGTGAGTTTTAAATCCCACAGATAGTGACTTAATTTCCCAATGTGAATTAAAACTTTTACTGTCTTTACTTTATTTCAACTGAAAGTTGAAATAAATTTTATGAGATATTTAGTAGGACATTATAAAAAGAGTAAGAAGGTTACAGAGTCAACTAGATACCTGCTGCATGGAGGGAATAGAGGCGTAAGCGATGGGAGATAGAGATGAAGTTAACAAGTAATTGTTATATGACCTTTAAGAAAGGGAAAATTGAACTTTCCTTTGCCCTAAATTAAGATGTTTCTAGAAGGTGTCCTAGGTATTATATTAATTTATTTGGTTTCATTATATTTTAGCCTTTGCAGCAGTGAGGGCTGGAGAAACCTATTTCTCAGATGCAGTAAATGCTAAAGCTGTTGGAAGTTTCTAAGAACAGATTTTTAGTATTTGTCTTTGTGTATAAGCATATCTTATTGAGTGCAGATAAAAGAAAGAGTAAGAAGGAAGCTATTGAGTATCTGAAATGGTGCACAATTCTTAGAAAGAAAAGTTAAAACAAGATATGAGGAAGAATTCAGTTATTTGGAAGAGACAGTTTTAGAGTGGGAAGGGGCTTTGCTGGGAGAAAGCAGAAAATTGTGAGCTTTTTGGCAAGTGAAAATTTTGCAAAGATCTGTCATTGCCAGCTGTGCCACATCAATCAGATTTATACTAACAGTATATAGAGCAAAAGGCCAATGCTTGCAGCCCCATAGTGTGGGGAAATACTTATATAACCTCTGACATCTTTTTACAGTTGTGCTAATACTGTCTATAATGTCAACATTTTTTCCCCCGCATCTAAGAGAAAAAAAATGCACAAGTAACCTATCCCTCAAGTAATCTATGAAATTTTACCTAATTCTTAGCAGACATGTGTATGAAATGAAAGGCAATAGTTTGTCTCTGGGGGAATTCAAACCATAATACAATAGGCGTTTAGACAGAGGTCAGGGAGGCAAAGGTGCAGTCCCTCCTTTTACAGGTAATTGTATTGAATCTCAGTGTTGTTTTTGTCTTGATCTGTACTGCAGCCTTTCAGAAAAAGTGTGAGTAAAGCCTGAGTTTCTCATAGAAGGGTCCCTCAGTGGCTTTGAGAGACCCCACAGAACCTTTTTTCTCACAATCCCTTGATTGTGAGATACACTGGTTGGCAAAACAGGGCAGTTTGTTCAACTTCCTTACATTACCTAGTTAGCCTGACAAATTGCTGACTTATGGTAAACATGTACAAGAAGAAGGCATCCTTACTGCTTGCAAGCAAGCCTGATTCATGTGCTTTGTTGCTAGCTACAGTGAATGGCTGTGAGATGTTCAAAAGAGGAATCTGCCTGAATAACAGCTGGGCTTGTGCTTCCAATTGCCTTAGTTCCTGTTGAAGTTCTGCTTATCCTAATGCAAACAGAATTCAAGGATGTCCTGAGATTTTTGGAGTGGGGATATCAAACACATTTATTTTACTCAGAACAAGAATTATCTTTTTGCATTCCAGCATACAACCAGATGTTTTCTATTATCTTATATGCCATAACTGTTTATACATAATTTATAAACTCTAGCCTAAATTGACTTTTAAAGAGACATTTCATTGACTAGATTTATTGTAAAGAACAATTTTCTCAAAAAGCAATGAAACTTCTGGTGTATATGAATGTCTTTCCTCCTGGTCTGCTCTGTTTTATAGTGTCTTTAGCCTCTAGCACTGTTGGTTTGGCTGGGCAGGTCGTCCACACAGAAACCACAGAAGTGGTGCTGACAGCTGACCCCATAGTGGGGTTTGGGATACAGCTCCAGGGTAGCGTGTTTGCTACTGAGACCTTGTCCTCTCCACCTCTCATTTCCTACATTGAGGCTGACAGTCCGGCGGAAAGGTGAGCTCTAGAACTGACTGCTGAGTGCATTCCATGGGCGTTCCTCGGGGCTTTGGGCTTCTTGCTCTCTTTCAGTTTGTGACAAATCGCAGGGCCTTGCTCAGTGGAGTGGGGCAAGTAATACACTTTCTGTTCTGACAATGGTGTTTCGTGCACTTGGTCAGCTATAAAAGAATGACAAGCACCGGTGTTCTGATCATACAGAGTCCTCCAGAAGGAGACTGGAAGCTATATTCACGCAAAACAAAACCAAAAAAGAAGAAAAAAATCAGAAAAATCAATGAAGTCAAAATAGTGATAATTGAGCTTGCCAGGGGGGAAGCTGTATCCAGCTCTTTTCAGTTTTGGTACAGAATCAAATCTTGAGGAGTACCAGAATTTTGACTTACTAATTATTTCAATTATATTTTTATGCTTATATATGTATTTAATCGTGTCATGAGAATGATAGCAGCTGCACAGACAAGCACCAGCTGCCATTTCACCTGCAGCCCAGGGTCAGAGACACAGATGATGTCCATGGGTGGGAGGGAAGCATGAAGACCCCTCTTCCTGGGTCCCAGCACCTAGAGGACACAACCCATACTGGGAGTGCTAGATAGTGTTGTGGTGCAAAGGGGCAGCAGCTTCTGTGCCTAGGTAGCTTGGTGAGCTGCTATGCCATAATTATCCTTCAAGGTCTGGTTGAAGGTGTTTGATCAGGTGGGTCATATCAGAAACTGTGTGGCCAGCCAAACCAGGGCAGTGATCATGTCCCTGTCCTTGGCTCTGGTGAGGCCACACCACAGGTGCTGTGTTCAGTTCTGGGCCCCTCTTTATATGAAAGACATTGAGGTGCAGAGAAGGGCAGTGGAGCCAGTGAAGGAGATGAAGAACAACTCTAACAAGGCTAGCAGCTGAGGGAGCTGGGGGTGTTTAATCTGGAGGAAAGGAGGCTCCAGGGGAGCCTTATAGCTCCCCACAACTATCTGAGAACAGGATGTAGCCAGGTGGGGATTGGTCTCTTCTCCCAGATAACACACAACAGGACAAGAGGAAATGGCCTCAAGTTGTGCCAGGGTAGGTTTAGATTGAATATTAGGAAAAATTTCTTCAGTGAAAAAGGTTGTCAAGGACTGGAACAGACTGCCCAGGGAAGAAGTTCAGACTCAATTCCTGGTGGTATTTAAAAGACATGTAAATATGGGAAATCAACACAGAAAGGGTGGACTTCTCAGTGCTGGGTTAATGGTAGGGCTCAGTGGTCTTAAAGCATTTTCCCCACCTAAATGATTCTGTGATTCTGTGATACTGCTGGTTCTGGTAACATGCACATCTGATGATTGTTTTGTATTGTTTTGTACCAAGGTGTGGGGTGCTGCAAATAGGAGACAGAATAGTGTCAATAAATGGTGTCCCAACAGAAGACAGCACATTTGATGAGGCTAATCAACTGCTCAGAGACTCCTCTATCACCAACAAGGTCACTTTGGAAATAGAATTTGATGTTGCAGGTATGAATGTCCTGTTATTCTGTCTTGCAAGAAAAATGAAGGAATAGATCCCAAGTACATTGCAAGTGTTAGGAATCTGGGGTAGAGGTTTTCTTCTCACATCTACACCATTCAGTTTTCAAGTGACTTATTTGAAACGTGGTTTCTTGTACAGCTTTCTCATTTCACACAGCCCTGCAGTCTATTTTGGAAAGCAAATAGAAATGACAGGTCCTGTAGTAAGATCTGGTGACTGTCTCTCCTCTGAGTTATTTCCAGACATTTTTCTGGCCTGAGATAGAAATGTTCTGCTAAACAGAGACAAATCCTCTACAGGCCAAATAATAAAATGTTTCACAAGACAGAAAAGTATTAAAAAGGGTGGATAAACAAAAAAACTCTGGAGGTGTTTCACTCACAGTATCTCTAAATAAAATAATAGAAAATTAATTATCAATGGCCAGAAGAATCATTGTTAGTTTTTCTGGTGAGTATTATTACTAATGGCATTCATTTATTCTGTAATGTGTTTAAGCATACAGAATATACCCATGAAATCACAAACTGTGTATATCAAGTACACATTATGTGTGTGCACCACTGGATTCATTTTCTTCCCACTAGATGTTAAACCCATGGCAGTTACCTTAGTGGACAGTTAAAAATAAGTGCTAGTCCTGCAGCAGCAAAGGTCAGAAATCCTTATGACTCAATCTCCTGTCCTTTTAATTAAAAGCTGTCTGCCAGCAGTGAAATTTTCCCGTGTGCTCACAGAACTTGCATATGAGCTAAAAACCTGCAGTCTCAGCTGGCTGCTGGCCCGTGCAATCTCTACAAATTCAGTTAAAGCTTAAAAAAAATTGAGTAACCGTGAAATTACCAGTAGAGTTATAAATCATAGCTCCTTCATTTTAGCACCTGTGTTTTATCCCTGCCTTGTGACTCTGGTGTGATTTCATCAACTTACATGCATAGTTCCATGCTCATGGAATTGCTGTGCCTTATAAATTATCTAACATTTTAAATATTTTTTATAGAATCAGTTATACCAAGCAGTGGAACATTTCATGTGAAACTACCAAAGAAGCATAATGTGGAACTTGGCATCACCATAAGTTGTAAGTACAAGGGCTTATTTTTCAGACCACGTTTATGGGATAATCTGCAGATAGTAGATCTTTGAGCTACAAACTAACATTTCTTTTGGTATAAACTTATTTTTCCTTTTTCCAGCTTCTTTTACTGCTTTTCCTGTTTTGAAATACTGTTCTGTAATATATTTATACTCCCCTTCAAGTAGTTAACAAAGCCAGAAGTTTGCTAAATCTAATGTTTGACTTACTCCTTCACATATTTAACTCCAATTAAAGTTATTTATTAAAAAAAAAAAAAAGAAAAAAGAAAGAAATCAGCAGAATTAGGTCCATGCAAAAGTATTTCCATAGCTGGGAAGTTTATAGCCTGAACAGAACCCCACTGAAGGGTCTCACAGACATGAGGATCCACATACCTAGGGTTATTTTCTACTTCAGAACACAGGTACATCCTCAGTCTCGAGAACTTGCGGGCAGTCCTGAGTGTGTGAGTCACAGAAAAATCCCCTTTCACTGGGGATTGCGGAGATCGCTGAAGAAAGTCACAGGAGCCTGCATCAATCTGTTTCTCAAAAAGTATTTGTTGCTGTGGTTTGAAATTAAGTGTTCCTATGTTTATTTTGTGAGGAGAGAGTAAAACAATGTGTTAGAACTGGATTTTGACCCGATGAACTCCAGCATACTGAATTCAGCTCTTGAGGGAAGGAAAAACAATCCATATCAAAGTTAATGGGCTTGACACTGCAGAATCTGGTGTCATCAGAATTAACATTCTTTTATGGCTGTGGCCTTTCTTAGGCTATTAGTCTTCCTTTAGAGTTTTTCATGTGTCTTGGGGGAAGACTGTGCTTTGTATTCTCGAGGCTTTTACCAGCAGAGTGGAATATGGTTAATCAGAAGTACAGCAGTGCTTAGGATTACATCTCAGGAACAAATGAGAGACACTGCAGGCCCATTTGTTTGTGTTGCACACTTGAATGAGTGTGATACTGTTAGACTCTGTAACATGTGATGTGATATTTGAAGCAAAATCGTAGGTCTACATGTATCTGTGCAAATGAAAATACTGAGAAATGATAAAACCAGGAGCGAGGCTGTTCTATTTAAATGTTATTCTTAATATTGATAAAGGTTTGTAAGGTTGTTGAAAAAATATGGTCTTACTAGTAATTTGATTTGTGTTGTTTTTTGGAATGCAGACATCTCCTTTTTTTTGTCTGTAGGAATAAATTTTTAATGGAAAGCTAATGTTCTTGGAATTTAGGTTTTAGGACTCCTCTTTCAAACTTTGCATGCCTTACTGATCTGGAATTTAATTCCAAAAAATTAATGCTTTATAAAATTAGTGCTTTATATAATCAGAGTAACATGTGGTTGCTCTTAGCTCTCTGCTCTTGTGAATATACTGCAGTATCTTTATATTTAAATTAAATTATCTCTTATATATAGTCTCATGGATAGTATTTCATTCATATAAAATTTATCTAGGATAAATTATTTACATGGTTTTAAAGGGTTTATATTAATAACTGGTAGAAGTCTTGAATTGCTGCATGTCATGCTTGCTTTTCAGTCTTTTGCTCTGTTTTACCTAATTAACTGCTAGATAAGGCAATATGATTTGAAGAATACAAGCATTTTTTATTCATTTTGTCAAATTTCTGTCAGGACACTTTAGCACATTAGCATGCCATTGATTACTGATATTTTCAGAAAGCCATATGATTTCTTTTAAGAAACAAATACTAAAGGAAACTTGGCAGAGTTGATATGTCTTAAGCAGGGGGGATGGAGATGATCAGATTCATTCACTTGTGGGCTTGATATCTTAAAAGGGCTAGAGACCTGTTTCATCCTCTTCCTTCTCAAGTTAATGGAGTTAATGTTAAATGAGACAGTGCTATTAAAACATTACAGGGAAACACCTTTCTTACTTTCCATATCCCCCATTTAGTTTGGGGTTTGTATAAGAGTAAGGAAATTATCTAATCTGACAGACAGGACTGACATTTTTTGTCAGAGAGGAAGTGCAACTTCACTTTGGGCTGGCATGTGAGCATTTGTCTATTTTTAAGTCCAAGAGTTCTTCTAGGTCAGCTGTTAGGAGTCAGAGATCCTAGAAGAGGAATTTATTTCTCTTTCTTGAAATTGTTTTCCATGTTAATGAGCACCAAGAGTGCTTGCATGGAGTTACAACCAGGTGCTTTATTGAAGGCATATCTGAGGTAACACACAAAACTAAAGACAAATAAGATAATTCATGGTCTTTGAAAAACAAGACTTGTAATAGGAGAAGAGACTTTCTTTAGTTTCAGATTTATTAATTCAAGAGAAAAATAACAGAAAACATTAAAGATCCCCTTAGATAGCATCCCCTTCTGTCCCCTTAAAAGCAGGACAGAAGAAAGTTTCATGAGCATCATTGTTAATATTAATCCAGGGCTCTGAGTTTTGGATAGTTCATGTCAGTTATCTCCCAGTATAGCAGTCTTGCCTAAGTCCAAATGATAGGACTGCAATGTGTGTATGAAGGCAGACTGCTGCCTTCAAAAACACATTGCAGTCCTATCATTTGTCCCTTAGCTCTGCAATATCTGTCTAATTTTATCAATGATAAATACTGAATATAGACCTTATTTCATATTTTCATATTTTGCAAATATACATGACTTTATATTTAATGCTTCACATATCACTAGTTTCACACCCAGTTACCCGATTAGAGCAAATAGAAGGTCTCAGTTCTTAAAATTACATCATCCAAATTAAACACAGGAGTGTTCCTGTGCATGTGATTATGCTTTTGTAGCAGAATCATTCCCTAGAAGAAGGAACATTTACAAGTAGTGCTACTAGTACTCAAAGCTGTTTCAATTTATTTGCCATTGACATTGACTTGAAACCGTATAATGAATATAGATTTTCTTTTCAAAGACAAAAACCTTTTTTAAAGGTTTTTGAGGCAAGTGGCTACTTTATCATAGACTAATTATTTTTTTGTCAAGAACATTGAATGATGTCCAGTAAAATGACTTACTAGTGGATTCTGGTAATTGTAGTTAACAGCTTTTTTTTTTTCCTTTCCTTTTCTTTTTTTCTGTCTTATGTGAGATTCTGATATCCTTTCTAGTAATGAACTGCAGCACCTTGCTTCATAAATAATCTCTCTGAAGCTAATGGGACTATTCAAGGAATAAGAAGCTGCAAAGCTGGTAAGAATATCAGAATCTCACCCAAACTATCATCAGTTTCTCTGAGTCACTTTGATTAGCAGCTATACCATAGTCAGCTTTATTGGTTTTGTATTTCATTGGAAACAAGCTTTGTAAATATCTAAAGATACATTGAGTATGAGAATTTATTTTCTAAAGCATGCTTCTGTGTATTTTGGGATTTCATCTGGCAAGCTCTACTTAATTTTGAAGCATTACAGGTAATTCTTTTCAAGATAGAAAAATATCAACGGATTTCTCAGCGGCTCCACATGAACCAATACTTAAGGAACAAAAGATCTGCATCCGTGTAATTTTAAAAAGCTTCTTTATTTATTAATCACACTATTCTTAAAAATGTCTAGTAGCTGTAAACCAGCATTGTGGATAAATGGACTGACTTTGTATAAAAAGTATTTTTCCATCACATGAGCATCTTCCTTTGTTTGTTCAGTTTGTTCAGAGCTTGATCAAACTCCAAAGTTTGAAGTCAGGCTGAAAGTAGTGGGTTTTGTCTGGGTGGTGGGTGAGATGTCCACCCAAAATCTGTTGAAGTCACTTTGTGGGGGGTTTTGTTTGAGTTAGCAATGTAATAAGCAAGGAGCATTGTTTGAGGGTGTTTTTAAATGTACTGGAACAGCTGATACACAGAACTGATAACACTTCATTGAACTTACTTTCAAGTGGCTGGGTAAGTGTAGTAGAATAGGGTAGAGAGACCTGGGGTGGAGACCAGATCAAAGAGCAATTTAAAGAGACAGCAAACAACTTGCTTAAGAGCAGCCATTTAGTTGCAACACTAAATTTAGTACCTGTACAACGTCATGCACTCTTCCGTCCACTTGTAGTTATTCATGCAGACTCTAAGGTCTCTGCAAAAGCTGAACAAGACTAAGCTGGAACAGGGGGGAGAAAAGATGAGATCGTCATTGGACAAGCAGAATGGGGCAAGGAGAGGAAGCAAGTGGAAAGCTGTAACAGAGATGCAGCAAATGAGGGGAGAGACTGAACTGTGATCAGGATTAGGGGCAGCTGGGACTTGAACAAGAAGGCTGGACATGGGTGAGTGGTAAGGTGCTTTACTTTTAACAGCCTCTTAAAACCAGAAATAATTCTGAAGTGGAGACTGGAAGCTGTACAGTGTCACTTCAAGCTTGCATTATTGATGTGGGTCTGTCAACTGGTCAAAGACTGCTTTCCCTCTGGATCTCTGGTTTCTCTGCTCTCTGGGGAGAGATGAAACAGTGGTGTGTAACAAAGGGGATGGAGGCTGCTTAATGAATGGGATGGAGGATTGCAGAAAGACAAAGGAGGCAATCTCATGGTCAAGGTGTTTAATGCTACCCTGGAGAAATTAGGATGGTTTTTCTTTTCTCTGCAAAAGACTTGTGCTGCGACAAGTCATTCTGGGAGTGGGGGTGGAGATTTTCCACAGGTGGCTGCTTGATTTTATGCAGAAGTATTGAGATCACGGGGTTGCACTTACAGAAATGCTACTTGTCAGCAGCTGTTGCTGAAAATGCCAGTAGTTGTATTTCAGACATAGAAGCTCTTATATTCTACAAACTATTGTGAGACATAAAGGCATGGATATCTCAAATTGCTCACTGAAAACTGTCATACTTTGACCAAAATTTTTCTATGTTTCTTCTGCTTATCTGTAAAATCAGGGTAGTACTCAATCTTCTTGCTGGAGACAGCATTTGTTCGCCAGTGTTTGGGAGACAATCTTAGCCTGTGGTAATGTGCAAAAAGGTCCAAAAGTTCAGGAGGAAATTCATGATTGCAACACAACTTGAATAATTTGTAGGAAGTATGCCATGCGCATTGAACAATACCAAAATGAAGTGTGGTGTATCTGCTTCTCAGCGTGGGGGGATTCATTCCACACAGAGCTGTTTGGTGCCTACAAAAAGGCTTTCATTCTCCAGACCAAATAATAGCCCAGGAGAACTCTTAAAATGCTGCCGGTTCACACTTCCTCAGTTTGAAACGGTGATAACTTTGTGTGCAGCATCATAATCTTTACATCCACATGTGCTTTGTGGCTCTGCTCTTTGAGCTGTGCTCTTTCCCTCATTTTGGTTCCTCCTCTCTTCTTTTTACAAAATAATGGACTGTTTCCTTAGTTCTGATAATTTTGTAATACTTATGAAAAGTATTTCAAAACTAAAACCGTAGTCTGCAGTGGGTAGCCTATAACCTGAGAGTAAGGCAACCCAGAGGGTAAAAACATGGAATTAAAAAATCACCAAAGTGATACTCTAAAATTTTAACAAGTTACTAATTGATAAAATAAATCCAAAGGATTCAAGTAAATTATGGATTTTTAATGTATTTGACCCATGACATGAAAGTATAAGAAACAATCTACGAAAATAACATATCTTGCAAAAAGTGAATTACTGTTCTCTAAATTGCAACATAATCATTTCCTGAAAGCATTCTGGTTTAGACAAATTTCTAAAAATTCTTCAAAATCCTTGTATGTCTGTTTTCTGGACTTTCACATTGCATTTGAAATATGGCTCTTCAGCAGTTCTTGAACAGTTCCTTTGGACATTCAAAGGCTGTCTCAGCCAGGGCAGCTAAGGTTAACAAGACCTGTTAGCATATTGTGTTGGAAATGTCATTATTAATTTACCATGTGGTTGCTGTAGGTGTGCTGTCATTTTGCATCAGAGAGAAGATTCATGAGCTGCTAAAGTAACTGACATCAGGATTTTGTAGGTGATCCTCCAACAAGGACAGTTTTTGGGTGATTGTCAGTTCAGGCGTGGGAGCCTGCTGGAAAGGTACCTTCTGTGAAAGGATGCAGGGGCTCAGTTCACAGAGCAGAAATGGTGTGGGGCAGTTGAAGAATACTAAATGTGCAAAACTGATTAGTGCTTTCAGGAGAGCTGAGAGCATTATACCACATGGCAATGTTTTATTATCAGCACACTCTTTGTTAGGAGTCCCAAAAGTCTGTCTGTGTTCACCACATGGAGCACCTCCAGGGAAGAGCAGCTGTAGGTGATATTCTTCCCAGAAGTAGACAGCATATGCCACACAGATGTCTAACAATGTGCCTTCCTCACCCTCAAATTCTAAGGTGATGCTTGCCATATCAGATCTACAGTGCAGTCTTCTGTCAGCAAATGGATGAACCCTCCAAAACAATGCATTCAGCGAAGCCACTTCAAGAAACAGTCCTCTGGAAGTAGATAGTGATCACTGTTGACTTCCTCTGGTGTATTTAACTGCTTCCTAGGCAGCTAAAGGTCAAGCAAAATTGCAAAGCAAATTTCCTGACCAAGGGAAACTTGTCAAATACTTTTGCACAAGTTGGTAAAGAATTGCAATGCCTAGTGTTGAAGAGCAGAGCATGTTTTTAACCATGAGAGACAGAAAAATTGACCATTAATGTCAGATCCTTCCAGAAAGAGATAAGTGTGCAAGGAGAGTGGTGGGAGTTTTACTAAACTGACTGGAATTGCAGTTTCTAGTAGGCATCCCCAGTAGAAAGCTGGGAAAAGTCCACAATTCTTAAGGTCCAGCAGCAGTACAGGGGGGCAAGGTTACTCTCTTAGAAAGAGGCACAGGTTGCTTCAGAGGAAGCAGTGAGTTACACTGAAGCAAACATTGGTGTGCTGTAAGCTACACCTGTGCAAACATGCCAGTAGTGTATCAGCCCAGTGGGGTGTGTGGCCACTGTCCACAGCATCTCCTTTATTGAAGTGGATTCCTCCTTCTCACCCAGGACACCTTACCTTCATACCTCTGCCTGAAGCACTGGATGGGACACAAGTGCATGGAAAGAATGTGGACTAGCCCACTCTAGATATTTTGCCAGAGCAGCTCTGTTGGACAGGATATGGTATTACAGGAGTTATTCTGGCAAAAGATCACCATTAGTAGTTGCCCTGAAAGATTGTAATACAGAAAGTCTTCCTTATGTGTTACAGCTGTGCAGATCTTTGTGATAGATCACTGGAGCTGTACTGGGGGGTGTCTTCACATGGCTCAGTCCTGGTCTAACCCAGAATTCAGACATATCAGGCTAAGTTCCCTTTGTACCGGTCACTGCAATTCTGAAATTTTCTAATCTTTGAGGAGTATCCAGTCTTGCCAATATGCTGCTGGTGTTAGTTTTTACCTGAAGTTCAGATAATTTAAGGGTAGGGGAGGAACATAATACAAGTAAAGAATGTGTATGAAGTATTGGTTTGTGGTCAAAATTAGTCCATCTGCATTATCTAGAAACAAAACCAAATGCCTGTATATATTCTTTATTACAGCTCCATCAAGCAGAAAACCAGGGGACCCTCTGGTTATTTCTGATATCAAGAAAGGAAGTGTTGCTCACAGGTAAGACTCCCAAAAAAGCTCCCAATAAAAATCTGTTTATGTGTGTAACCAGCCAAATTCAAATTAAACAGAGAGAGCTTGTAAGAGACTGTGAAGAGGCTGCGCTATATTTTAATAAAACTTTTGTGAAAAGTTAGAAAATAGAAGGCATATTAAGAAATAATTGTCCTAACAATCCATCTTGTTTCTATAATAATGTTTAGATACTTTTCTTTTAATGTTACTTGAGTTTCATGTCTGCTTGTTTGCAGGACTGGGACACTGGAACTGGGTGATAAGTTGCTGGCAATAGATAATATTCGACTGGACAACTGCTCAATGGAAGATGCTGTCCAGATCCTCCAGCACTGCGAGGACCTTGTCAAGCTAAAGATCCGCAAGGACGAAGATAATTCTGGTATTAGCAATGGCTATTGCAGATTGGTGTGGATTTTCAGGATTTCTAGAGCATAGGGGATTTATTTTCCATTTTAGTGAAATGTTTTTTTCTGAACATGTCTGGTTTATGCTAATGATAATCAGAAAATGTCACCTAAAAAGAATTTTAATGGTACATAAAGTGTTGAATTTTCTCACTGGCTACATTGCTTGCACTGCAAAATTAGGTCTCTAGTTTACTGAAAAGACAATTGGCCCTCAGGTGCAGCCATATAAAGTTGATCTGTTTCTTACCAGCATATTGGGATTTTCTCTGCTTTTAAAATTGGAATCATGGTTAGCAGAGCATGTGTCCTTAGGCTTCAGTTCTCCAGCAAAGTGGTGTAGTGTGTGCTTTGTCCATAAACTCAAAAATTTGACTTTGGTATGGCTGTTCACATGCTCAAAGGTAAGTAGTACTTTTCACACTGTGCTGGATATCTGATGGCTGCCATGTCTGATCAGCCCAATGGAATAATGGACCTGCCATAATTTTCTGCACCTACACCTATTAATAGTCTTGTGTCTTCCCCACTCTGGATTCCATGAGAGCAGAATTTCTACCTGGAGATTATAAAGTGAGTTCTGTTATGCACTGTAGGGCAAAGGAAGTAAGACAGTTATAACTACTATTACTGCTGGTGTTTGTATTACAGTGTTACACAAAAGCACAAACTGGAGATTCACTTCTCTTCAGCTCTTTACAAAAAGAGCTTCTCACAGCAAAAAGGCACAACCTGCCACACTTTAGTATTGAAATTTAGTGCAGCTGTTGAAGTGCTGTTTAGAATTGCACTAGAAGACACTTTTCCTTTTTCTTTCCCCCTCCTAATTGATTTTGAAAGCAAACCAAGTATCTTCTCAGTATTATAGTACAAAGCAAAGGCAGGTGCATTTAGTACCTTGTGCAAATTGTTGCTGTAATTGAAATGGGGATTTCGGTCTCCACTTATGGAAAATAAGATCTTTGCTCTCTTAGGTATTGCACACCATGGTATCTGGTACAGGTTTTAGTCTCAGTGGGATTCTTATACCACAATTTCCTTTTACACACTCTCATTGCTTGATATGTATCTATATCAAGATTCTCACACAACTACAATGTTTTATCCAGACATGATTGGTGTAACTGAACAGATTCAAGTGTGACTGGACAGCTACTCAGAAACCTACTAAAAAAAATTCTTTGTACAAATTATTCTTGTAAGAGTTGACTAAGTGTCAAAGCGTAAACGAAAGTATTTATAGCAGATTTCAGGTACTTTGAAATTTAAAATGAGTGTCTCCTCAAATGTTAAAGAAAAATATTTAGTGGTATAACAGTAGCAAAGGTGTAATAAAAAGTATATCTCAGTTAAAACAATTCTTTTTGTGTTTGCCATTAATTTACTTATGAAAGTTTTTTTCCTCACAAAGGAAGAAATGTGCTGCTCAAACTCAACAGAGGAAAATAATAAATTCCCTGAGAAAATAAAAGCCTAATGCTGATTGATGAGTAGGCATGGAGCACTCCAAAATGTTTTGTAAAGCACAGAATAAGATTAGGATTTAAACTTCTTTTTACTTCTCACTGTATGCTTTTTTGAGGAAGGTGAGGCAGGGAGTGGGGGTCTCAGACTGTGTTCCTCTGAGCCGCCGTGCAGCTGAGGCCACAGCAGGGTGAGGCATGTCAGGGGCTCCCCAGATCCTGCTGCTCCTTGCCCTTGTCACTGTATTGCTCTGATGTTGTTCTGATGAGCAAGAGGCCACTGGGCAGAGCAGAGGCACTGCAGCACAGAGGACCTACTTTCATTAAATGTGGTTTCCAAGAATTAGCCACAAGAATTGCATCACAACAAAAGAAAGATGGAAAATCTCAAAAAGATGAGACCCATAACCGTAGTACTTCAGTTATATCTTCTCCCCAGATGGAGGTATGTTTCCAGCAATTTTTCCTTTTCTTCTTGCCAGCTTCCCAAACTGAGGACAATCTTAAATCCTAATCTTAATGGCTAGCTACCTTTCTTGAATATTACCATTCTTTGCTTTCACATGGCAGAACTGGCCTCCTGGTGAATTCAGGCCACATGTATGTCCTTTTCTTGGATAGCTCCAACATTCTGCTCAGCATAACATTCTTCCAATAATTGTCTGACCTACAGCTAACCAGAAAACAGACATAATGGACCAGTCTTCTTTCCAGTCATTCATCTTCTTTCCAGTCATTCACTGAGATCTCTCTCTTCCAGGTCTCATGTGGAAGGGCTGCTGATTGTTAGTAACTTTTTATTCACTTTGTGTTTATAGCAGAGAAATGTTAATGTTGTGCCACTTGTTAGCAAGTGCTGGCTATTACATATTCAGCTAGCTTGGTGTTACTTTCCACCTTTCACTTGAAGCCTTGTACCATGTCCATGCCACATCTGGATGAACAGTGCCAGCATTTGACCCCAGGGGATTTGTGGTTGTTCCCTAAATGCTTTAAGCAAGCAAAGCTGCCCCTGTTCTGCTGTGCAGTGGCAGCTTGCATGCCAGCCCGCTGTGAGCCACAGGGGCTTCCAGTGACATCTGGGGAGCTGGGTGCTTCTGGAAAGAGCATGGCAAACAAAGTGCAGTTGATGTGAACTCTGCCACAACACTGATGGCAATGCCCCAGGTAGGCACAAAACCCCTGTATTCTTTGCTGAATGAACACCACTGATTCTTCTCTCCTTCATGTCTCTGTGTGTAGCTTTTTCTGTAGGTGGATAGCAAGGAGGAAATAGAAGGAGAAGGTGGGGGGCTGAAAATCTAAATTTTCTGAAAATTGGGAAGAAACTTAAGTAGCTTCAAATGTATTAGTGTTCCTGCAGTTCTGCCTAAAGTACCACGTTCAGTAGTAGAAGGAGACAACTCTTTGAGCCTTTGCTAGTGATGTTGGTTTGGAGGTTTTTTTTTCCCTTTCTAAGCTTTTCTATCTACAGGAACAGGAATTATAACATTTGAATTTTCTAAGTTGTTTTAGTTTCAGTAACATTTATGGAATGTGCATGCTAGACATTTTCCACATTCACTGAACTGCTTAAAATGTCATTATCCACAGATCTAAGAGAATTTGTCCACCAGACCAGTTGCCCTGGCTGAATTCCAATATCAGAACATGAACTAGAAAGCATTTGTTATTTTGAGGAGAACTCTGTCATTTTAGATTTTAAAATATTACTTCACAACTCAAAGATGCTGCAGTTGATTGCTCTCCTTCTGTGGTTAGGATTTTTTTAATAATATGTAAAGAGCATTGTATAAATACAGGCACATATTTTGTTGGTGCAATGCCTATTGAGTGTTGTTTAAGGAAATACATTGTATTTAAGTTTACTCAGTGATGGATTCTTTTCCAATTCTGATAATTGTTTGGTGAGATAAAACTTCAAAATAATGCAAATTACTTCAAGTAATATCATGAAATAATATCTAATGGACTTACTATTCAGTTTAGTTGATAATTCAGTATACAGAAGATATTTTTGATTCTGTTACAAAAAGCTCAAAACATGTCCATCAAAAACGTGGACTATTTATGAACACAGCTGCTCATCTTATAATGACTTTTGAATTTAAGAAAGTTTGGATTTAAAACTTCTGAATTACCTTTAATTTTAAATACCTTCTATTCAGTTCAAGAAACAGATGAGTATCAGTATTTATACCATAGTAACTTGCCTTTTCTCTAATAATGTGACACTGTGGCAAATAGGGACAACAGCCTCCTGGTCTGCAAGAGGCAGAGCCTGGCCAGCAGGTCAGAGGAGGTGATGCTTCTCTGCTGCTCAGCAGTGCAGAGGGATTTCTGGAATGCTGGGTCCAGTCCATGGGCTCCCCAGTGCAAGACAGACATGGACATACAGTGGATGAGGTCCAGCAAAGGGTCACAAAGGTAATGAAGAGGCCAGAGCATCTCTCCTCTGAGGAAAGGCTGGGGGAGATAGGACCACTCAGCCTGGAGAATCTTATTAGGGTGTATAAATATCTGAGGGGAGGGTGTAAAGCAGACAGAGCCAGGCTCTCCTCAGTGGTGCCCAGTGGCAGGACCAGAGGGAATGAACACAAACCTAAACACATCGAGGTTCTGTTAGTGTCAGTGTTTACTTTGAGAGTGACCAAACACTGGCACAGGTTGTACAAGGAGGTTGTGGGGTTTCTACCCATGGAGATATTCAAGAGCCACCTGGACACAACCCTGGGAAACCAGCTGTAGTTGGCCCTGCTTGTCCAAGGAGGTTGGACAAGGAGGCATCCAGAGATCCTTTTCAACTTCAATCAATCTGTGATTCTGTAATGAAATAGCCTTAAGTTCTAGTTTGATAGGAAGGAGATCTAAAAATTTTAAAGACAGTGAAATTTAGTCTTAACAGAATGAGGAGAGTTTTTCTATCAACTTGTGTTCAGCTTTTGGCAAAAAAAATTGCATAATAGGTAATTTTTTTTTGTTTTTTAGAAAATAATCCGGTAGAATATGATTAAGAATTGTATCTGAAATGTGATCCTTTGAAAGTGTTGTTTGATTACCAGTCACTAGACTGAATATGCTATTTTTTTCATTCCTTCTTTCATAAGAAACCAATTGCATCCCTTTGGCATTTATTGCAGATGAACAGGAGAGCTCTGGAGCAATTATTTATACTGTTGAGCTCAAGCGCTATGGTGGGCCTCTTGGAATCACAATCTCTGGTACTGAAGAGCCCTTTGATCCCATAATCATTTCCAGCCTTACAAAAGGAGGATTAGCTGAAAGGTAAGTTGGAAAGAAAATTATTTTTAATATCTCTCCATCAAAATAGAGGTTTGTTTTGTTTACCTAAAACCCCTGATTTTCCTGGGTTAGCAATTGACTTTTTTATAATTCTCCAAATCTGAGTTCATAATCTTTTTGCTGTTGTTATTTGATCATTGCCAAGCTCCAGGAGCATGAGCAGGATGTACATATGATACAAGGCAGAGGATTGTGGATTATTAAAGATCACCAAGGAAAACCTAATCAATCAAACTGAGCAGTTTGAGTCACAGGAACATTTTAGCAGTCTTTTAAAACCAATAGGGTTGTATAATACAATAAATAAAGAAAGCACTTCATGTGTGCAAGTTTATCTGAACTCATCATACACTTATCTGCTACTGCATCTGCATGTGCACTTACATACACCATAGGAAGGGTTATCAGAGGCACAAAAATGCTCCTCATGGTAAGTGATAGATAGAGAAGAATGAAAATGATCAGGATTTCTGTCACCTGTCATTTCTCAGATTGGATGAGTCATTGAAATTTGGTGGTTTCACCTTTGGTGGTGGTTTCAGAGAGAAGGTTCAGCACACAAAACATGATACTGTGCACAGCCAGAACCATTTACACAAAAATAATTTATTTTCTTTTCTTGATTGACCCATCCTGAAGGCCAGGTTTGTGAAATAGCTGGTTGCTTGCTTACACTGCTTTTTTTGATGTTATGAGACTTCTAGAAACTTGACTCATTTTAGGATTTACTGAGCTGAGATTGCTCTTGAGCAGGTGGGCTGCAGTGAGTTTCATCCACAGGTGATTAACTCAACTGTCACAGTAACACAGAAATCCACATCATGCCTCAGCTCTGCTATTGTCACTACAACAAAGGTGACTTGCTTTAAGCATTTCTAACAAAAGAATTACTCTGTGACACAGCAATAAAAGCAAAATAAAAGAAAGAAAGGGAGATGAGATTTTAATGCTCCAAAATGCAAAGAAATTGCCTTTGTTGCCTTTTACACTCTATTCTCAATGTTTTATTTCTCTCTCTTATTGTAGGACTGGGGCAATTCACATAGGAGACAGAATCCTAGCAATAAATAGTAGCAGTCTGAAAGGAAAACCTTTGAGTGAAGCCATTCATTTGTTACAGATGGCAGGAGAAACTGTCACCTTGAAAATCAAGAAGCAAACAGATGGTGAGTGGGGCCAAGGGTACCATCCATGGTCTTTAATGCACGTGTTACTGCAGATTAACAAGCATTTAGCCATCCATGGAAAAGCTTAGTGTCAGGAGTAAAAACCAGATTCTCAGAACTGCAGTAAAGCAAGGATCAACACCTTTTTTTTTATATAATCCTATTCAGCTACCAGTCCCAAGAAATTTTCTGTGCCTGTGGGTCACGTGAGTGAGCTGAGTGATGCTGAAGATGAAAGCTCCGCTGCACAGAAATCTGGCAAGCTCTCAGACATCTATTCAACTACAGTCCCAAGTGTGGACAGCGCAGTGGAGTCCTGGGATGGCTCTGCTATTGATACCAGCTTTGGAAATCAAGGTACTGTCAAAAATACAATCGACATTTAAGGCAGGAATTATTGCCTTCATGGTTGACCTTCCTTTGCCCTAAGCAGAACTTTTTTATCTGTACTAACTTTTAACCCTGTACTTTATAATGTGCTGCTGTCTCATTATGACCACACATCTCGGCAGGCAGCATGATTTCTTGCACTTGGCTGGCCTCAGATTCGTTCTTTCATGAGGATGTGATGTGTTACAAAGCATTTATCAATACATTAACAGGCTTTTGTTAGCTTTACTGACATCTGAATAGCTCGGTCCATAGCTCATCCACAACTAAATGAGTTTATCCTTCAAGTACAGATCAATGCAAGGCGCAGAACACTCTGGAGATGTTCAAGAATTTGATGCCCATATTCATTAATTTTTAAATGACAACAGATTTATTATAAACTGCTCAAGGGCAACATTAGTCATTGCCTATAATTTGTAAATCTTTTGCTTCTTCCTCATTCCTGCAGTATTAACACCTAACTCTCAGCTGTCAAAAAGAATCATTCCATTTAAAGACATGATTTTCTATAATGATATTTTTTTCACCTCTCTCTGACTATGGTTTTATATAGGATTTTCAGATAATTTCAGTTTGTAACACATGTTTATTTAGGCAGTGAAGGATATAGACATCTTGTAATATTCTTGATAACAAGAAAAATAACTTACACACAACTTCAGTGTTTTATTTAACTCTTTTAAAAATGTTTCTTCCCATAGTAAAGCATGTATTCCCATTACCTGGGAGGTATTTGGACAGATAGGTCCTTACTTCAAATAACTTTTCCACTGGAGTTGGAATTTGGATGAATTTGATCCCTTTCCTTAACTGTGTTGGTCAGTTTACCAAAATAAGTTATATTAGATTTTCTTCTGGTATTTTTGATAGTTCTAAGGAGAACTATTGCTGAATAAGTGCCAGGATGGTAATTCTCATTTTCTGGATGAATTGAATGTATTTGGAGCAAATTGTTCAGCTGTGGAAAGGACTGAGGCCCAGAATGCTTTCCAAAGTCCTGATTATTTGGATTCTGTGCCAAAGCTGAACCAGTACCTCAAGGCAGTTTTTTTTTTTAACTCCCTTGAAAAAATCAGCCCAGACTTGGCTGCACACATGGCACCTCTGCTAAATAGCCTGAGTGCAACCAGATTTGTGCCTTTATTCCTTGGTGTCGTGGTGGCCCCCATTTCTATAAAAGTTCATTCTGTCTTGACCCATCAAGCTGAGTTTGGCTTTGCTCCAAACCCTTCTTGGCAATAAGCACAGACTAAGCAAGTTGAGGAGTTTGAGGGATGGTTCTGCAGCACCAGATAATGCTTTATCCTATTAATTACCAATTTAATGCTGGTGAGCTATCTTTTCTCTCCTTGAATTAATACCCCATTTTGTACCTTTGTCTTATGTGTCTGTTTTACTAATCCGGAGCCTTCCCCACAGAGCAGTCACATTTCCCAACCAATACCTTTCCTAGAATCTGGGACTGTGTTAATATCTGCCAGTTTGCTGGAAAATGCTCACAGCTCTGTAGGTACACAGCATTTCAGGGAGACAGGTCTAGACTGATTTATGGAAGCAAATTACCCTCTTTAGAGGGGGGGCAGCAGTGATAATAATAACACTTCCTAATCCAATATGCACATCAAAAAACACCAACTTTTTTAGTGTACAGAACTAAAAAAGTAATATATCAAGGTGCAGTATATTACATATATATGTTATATGTGTGTGCATGTATATATACATACATACATGCACGCATGCATACAGACATATATAGTGTATATATTATGTATATCATTTCCACCATAATGGATTTTGCTTACTAGATCAGCATCAGCTTGTGACCCATTGATCCATATGTTCTTCTTGATGCATCACTTGGAAACTGCTTCCTACTTGGAATTCAAATTACACCTGATTTCAGTTAAAGTACTATTGAAGTAATACCTGCTTTGCTAGTATGATAAAAGCACCCAGAAATAAACTCTGCAGGTCTAAAAGCCATGTGATGCCACTTACACAGCCTTGAAACACTTAGAAATGGGTGATAGAGATGGTGTATATTGGTCCTGAGAATGTGTGTCCATTGTAAGACCGGTCTTTCCTGAGCTCTCAGAGCCCTAGCAAAAGGGCACAAGAAAAGCCAAGTTCATGGGATTTTTTAATGCATCTTTGGAAACTTTTTCAACGCATGTGAAGCAGTTTTCTTAATAAGTTAGCTTTAATTTTGGCCGTGGTGCATATGACCATGTTAACACATATTTAACACATCCATAACATGTGATTTATTCACTACTGTTCAATCTAGGATGTTGAATTGGAAATTGATAAATTGTGGCAGTATCTAGAACTAAATATAGAAGCAGCTGAGACATAAACAGTAGGAGAACAGTGTTAGATGTATTTAAGGTTTTGCTTTCAGTGGACTTTCATAAGAGAAACTCTAGAGCATACCTAATTCCAGACATAGTCTAGCTCAAATAATCTGGCTACAGAAAAAAATAAGTTAACAATGACAAATTCACCAGTTCTTGAGAAGCCAGCTTCAGAGGTGTGCTTTCCTGTCACTTCAGCATATGCATTGCTGCAAATTAGTAATTCATCTTTTTAGGACACACCTATCCTGCTTCAGGATACAACTTCAATGCCTACGAGTGGAGGAGTCCCAAGCAGGGCAGTTTGTCCCCTCCAGGCAAACCACGGAATCACCCGTTCCATGAGCCGGGGCTGAGCGATGACGAGTGGGACCGACCTGCAGCAAGCACGTGAGTTCCAGAGCAGTGCCTGTTCTCTGCCCTGCAGCTGCAGCAGTGCCTCAAAAATGAACAACACTAGCTGTCTTGAAGGAAATTATGTTTTTCTAATGAAGTTATAGCAGCTCTTCCTTTGAATATGAGACACAGTATACTTAATGAAACTTAGTGGGATGGATTAGTGGTCTTTATGGAGGATTATGATGCCAACACCAAGACCTATATTTATTTCAAGTTACTTCAGCCTATAAAGCACAGCATTTATCCCTTAAGAATAAACAAACAAAAAAATTAGGGCATTTCCCTGGGCAAGTTTCAGAAAAAATCTGATCTGTTTTCCACTCCACAAAAATAAACCTACAGATAATGTGGCTGAAGACAACTGGTGTGTTAATCTTTTGTCTTCTATGAAGATTCATTTTGGTTTGGGCAAAGAAGCACAAATTAGTCTTCTTCCATAAATGCTTGAGACATTCACAGTCAGTAAGAGTGATACAGTAGGAGTAAAAAGTGATCCAGGTACAAATGTCTTGTCCAAACTATTGGTATTTTGCCATGCATTTATTCCTTCTCTCCTGAGAAGTAAATCTCATTTTCAGTTAATTTCTCTGCAGACAAAAGCATTTCCTGAGGGAAAAAAAAATGTACTTCACAATTCCTGGAGATAGTTGAAAGACCCAAAAATCTATCTTCTGTTCTAAGTTTTCTTTTCTTTTGGATTTGTTAGTGGATCCACTGCAGAGGCTTGGGTAATTTCTGCCAATGAGCAGTTCTTCCTCAGATGTGGGAAGACAGGCATCACAGTAAAAGAGATTTCTGTGCTCTTTGCACCCACCCTCAGGATCTGCAGGCATGCATGTCCTTCATGAGAAATACACTTTCTTGGTGTGCCAGCACAGCTAGCCTGAAATCCCAGTCTGTGAAAAATTCAAGTTTAGTATCAAAAAAACCCCTTCCTGGTGCCTGTATAAACACACTGGGTAAGGAAATCCATGAGGTCCAGTCTGTAAGCTTTGAAATACAAATCAAGGCAAAGATTAGATGCTGCTTTCAGAATTTGAATGACAAACCCTCTGATACAGCCCATGGCTTTGTGGCATTTTGTCTGGAGACAAGCCTGGCAAGATGGCAGCTAAGATATGAGCAAGTGTGAATTCCCAGTCCATATCCAGCTCCTTTGGTCCCTACTGCAGAAGCACACTGGCAGCTTTCATAGGCTAGTAGTGGACAGTGTTTGATAAAGGAAATTAGATCGTTTTCTTCATAGTGCCCATTCTTGGTAGCCTAATATTTTTAGTTTAATTTTATCCACAGTTACAGCCCATATTTTGTTTCTCAAATGAGAGGCAGCCATGATTCCAGAACACCTACTGTTTTGCAGCTATGAAAGTAATGGGCTGAAAAAGTTGATGAGCAGTGAATCAGGGAGCTGGATTGTAAAATACAGAATCTTCTAAATGAAAAGCATGTGTTCTATTACCATTTTAAAGCACTGTTCAGCAGAAAGTATGCACATTAAAGAGTCTTGTTCTGCTTGTCAATGTGATTTACACCTGAGAGATACAGTACACATTAAAATAATGATCACTTTGATGCTGTATCTGTAAAATGGATGGTGCCACATCTGATGGTGTTGCTATCCCAAGTGCTGGAGTGTTTGAGAAGGCTATGTCTGTTCTCCAAGCCTGTTACAGGAATCCTCAGAAAAAGCACCACTTTTCTTGTAGTTCTAGCTAAACAACTTCTCTCCCTCTAGCTGTAGAAAGTAATTTTTTCTTGCCTTTTTTTGTGTAGCACAGCTTCCAAGAATATGTGGCAACAGAAGGAGACTGAGACATTGGGAGAGAATCAAGAAAACCATGTAAAGCAAACATCTGTAGAAAGATCAGGTGGAGAGAGCATCAGGAGCCTGAAGAAAGAGGGAAAGATGTGGAAAGGTGCCTCTGGAGGGCAAAGGAAAGGTGGGGGACAGCTGGAAGAGTGGAATACTTCCAGGTAGGAAACCAAAAAGTGCAGAGAATTAAGATCCAGCTGGGCTGAGGCAGAGGTGGGGGGCAGGGGGTGTGAAAAGACAAGGGAAGAAAGGAAAATCATTTGAAATGAGAAAAACAGGGTAAAAGCAGAAAACACTGCATTAACTTACTGTTGATTGACAGAGGAATTCCAGTGGGCAAGCAAATGAAACCAGAGAGCTTAAACCACTCTCTAGCCTGGTGTCTACCTATCACTGGCAGGTAGAACAAGTCTGTTACAGTTCCTGCTCCAGAGAAAATGTTTAACACATTAAAACATCAATGCTTACAGGAATGAGTCTGCCAGATCCAAGAACCTCCTGATTAAGAAAACTAAAAAACACAAAGATTTTGTCCCTCATATGGGAGTGAGAACCAAATCAGATACCCATGTCTTCATTATCTGTCCTACTGCCCTTCCTTCAGTCTTTTTATGTATTTATTTCTGACAGCTCTTTAAAAAAGCGTCAGAAAACCAAATGTGTTCATTATGGATCAAACAATATTTCATATGTTTTAAAATCAATCCCTCAGGTTTCAGATAAAAAAGACATCTAGGTAAATTATTTTGGTACCTCTTCTGGTTTTTTGGTGTAGTAGCTCAGCTACAAATTACTCATGTGGCTGTAATGAAGATGCAAAAGTTGAGATTTCACACACCAGGAGACAAGACTCAGAGAAAAAGCACAAGAGGAGAGGAGAGCTGAAAAAGAAATTGCTTCCACTAAGAAGTCCAGACATAGAAGCATCATGATTTTCTATTTCACAGAAGTCAGAGAAGAAATGGACCTCCAGTTCTAGGAAATCCAGGTTTTTCTGTCGCAGACAATTGCCTCAAATTATCCTGTTCATTAGCTTAAGTTCCATTTGATATCATTAATGTGCAATATAACAAGAGATATTGTAATGGATAAATTAATCTATATTTAAAATTGGCTATTGAAAGAACTACATAGATTTATGGGAAAAGCTCATTTCAGAAGTCAAGGATCTTTCTAAAATCATGTTTTAAATACTTTCTTGTCTTGCCTGGCAGGAATTGCATCTGTGATCTGAGTAGGTATTCTTGCCATTGCTGTATCTATTGCAATATCTTAGAAGAGACACTGATGCTAGGTGGAGAATCATTGCAATAAGAGATTGAAATGGCTGACCATTGTCTGCTTAACTGATTGTAGCTGTAAGAAAGCATCTCTGAGGCAGAGTATCATGTGTGTGAAGCATTCAAGCTGTCCTCCCTTGTGCTGGGCAATTCTCCTATTTAAAAGCTATTCTGTAAACACAATTACATTCACGCTATTCTCAGTAATACATTGTTTGTCAAGCAAGGCCTCAGATGCTTCCATAATAGTGTTTGCTCTGTTTATGTGCTGGTTAAGCACCACTAGCTGCAGTCCATGGGCAGCTGCTCCAAAGTAACAGCTTGCTGCCACCAAAAGGGCAAATTGTCACTTTCCTTCCTCATCCTTCTTCCCCTGTGCCTTTCACATAATCAGCCCTCTCCCATGCAGCAGCTCTGATGCTTGTGTGAACCTTTATTGAGCTGCTTCCCCTTGCTAAGGTAGAAACCCCTCCTGCTTCCCTCCCTGTATACACACATACACTGTAAAGGTGTTGCTTTGGGATGTGTCACCGCAGCCCAGAGTGGAGGTTTTTATCAGACCTCACTTGGGGTAGCTGAGCAGCTACCCCAACATCTGCTCAAGAGTGCTTTTAATAAGGCTTTGGGTGTATTTATGAAGCACCAGAGACCTAAGTTTCCATGCAAGACAGTGGCATCCCTGAAAGTTTTTTCTGTGTTTATGTATGAAATGATTGGAGCAGTTTCTATTATGGCGATCAGGTGGGCTTAAATTGATAAATGCAGCTTAGGCTGAAGGAATGAGGTAAAAAGCACCACCAAGCCTCTTTTGGAAAATGTTGTTTGCAAAAAAAAAAAGAGGACTCTTTCCATATTGCCTGGGAGAAGTCTGTGAGGTTGAAAGGTTTTATTGCAAATATTTGTTGCACGGAGCAGCTCCGCACACAGCTACTGGTTAATTCATTAATTTTCATAGGGAGGTCCCAGTTTCAATCCAGTAAAAATGTGTATTGAATTGTTCTTGGAATCCATTTATCTCCTTACTGAACAACTCGCTGCTCAGACCCTGCCAGCTGCTAGTGACTGCCAGGTTATGAGAAGGCTTGTCTGTCATGTGCTCTGCATGTCCATCCGGCCTCTCCTGGGCAGCCACTCTTCCCCACTCTCCTGCATAACCTTGTGTCATTCAAGTTGCAGTCTGTGGCAAGGCACGTGTGTAATATATATTTTTAGAGGGGGGAAAAAGTCCACATTTTTTTAACTTCTCATTGTAAATCTAGCTTCACAGGTACCCATGATAACACCGAGGCTGACCAGGAGGAAAATTTCTGGTCTCAGGCTCTGGAGGATTTAGAGACCTGTGGCCAGTCAGGAATTCTGAGGGAACTAGAGGTAGAACAATCTTAACCTTTCTTTCCAATTATAGAGAAATATAATGGTTTTGGTTTGGTTTACATTCATTTTATTTTCTCCTTTTTTCTTTTACGTTGCACTAATCACACCAATTCATTTAAAAGCTTTAACCCCTCTCCACAGGACAAGGCTGACAGGCGTCTGTGTTTGAGAAACATGACTCTCTTGGTACCTACCCTTTACCTTTATATTTTTGCTTGTGCAGCTGCCTCCCCTGCCCTTAACCAGAGCTGTTTTCTTTTGTGCAATGCAACCAAAATTCTATGAACATGTTCACCCCAGTGCTTTTGACTTGCAGCTTCTGCTGTGCATAACCATCGATGCTGTCTGTACAGGCAGCAAATGGCACAGAACTTCTAAGTGGGCATAACCTTCCTGCAGCAATACATTCCACTCGCTGACAGATGCTTCATGCAGCTTTTCTTAGCATGTTGTAGGTTGTCTTTTAAATTGAAACTTAATTTGATTAAGATGAACATAAAAGAAAATCAGCTTCTCAAAATGTTCACCTATAATCGTACCACTCTGAAAGAAAAAGAAGCTGCCAATGTGAGAAATGTTCATTATGCAGCAATTTCTTCACCATGTAACAAATTTCCATATTTCATCCTTGACTTTATTACAAATCTAACCATGCTTTGTGTTAGATTGTGCTGAGGGCATCGGGGGAAGAAAACAGAGACAGAGTAACTTGGGAGTGTTTAATTGTCTAATCACCTTTTCTCTAAGTTATCTAATCAGAACAATTAAGCATTGTACTGGCAATTAAAGCTACAGAATGAAAGGTCCTAAAATATTTTCTTTTATGTTCTTTTAAATTCCTGGAGCTGCAAAACTGGCAGAATCTCATTTTCATTTTTATGTTATATAAAGTCCTTTAGCAGCCAGGAGGAATGTGAATGGCATAACTGGGTGAAAGTTTTTCAGTTCAGATTAATTTACTTCCTCAGATTTATGGCTTTTGTATTGCATGTTTGGGTAGCAAAATGTGATTCTCATATATTTGTTATTGAAAACCAGAGAAATATAGGAGAAAATGTTATCCTGGTTTAATTCCATAGATAGATATGGTTTAGTACTGCAGGCTTCTCTTGCAGTTTTCAGTATTCAGAGCATAATAAAAGGATATGAAAATAGATAATTCCGGAAGAGAAATAGGTCATCCATGCTGACCAGAATTCAGTTATTTCAACACACTGAGTTTTCCTCAGCCTTTCACGAAAGTGAAATTCAGAACTGTAGATGCACCATTTATAGCATCGCCTCGTTGCACAACGCCCAGCTCTGAAAAGAAAGCCAGACTGATTCAGTGTGACAGGATGCTGAGAGTGGCCATGTCTCTACTTTATGAAGTGCCATGGCGTAGTCAAGGACTCCTTATCATTTTTCATTTCAAGGTCTTCAGCCAAAGAGCAAAGAAGGCTGTTGTTTGCCACGTCCTCTGGCTGCTTTTGCTCCATCAGGCAGTAATATCAGTCATTACTGAGCACAAAAGAGTGTTATGACTACCATCCTTTATCTTATAGTGAAAGTAGTGATTCAGCTGTGAGAAGGAAGGGTGACAGACATGCTCACCAGAGTTATAGGCAAACATTTATTTGTCTGTTTTGCCCTTATTTTTTTACTTCTGCCATTCAAGCAGGCTGTCTGCATCCAGTCCCAGTCAGAGTTCAGGTTATGGCCTTTAAATTTCCCTTTCCAGTTGTTCATCAGAAGAGATAATAAATAGGAAATTCAGCACACCCTGTCCCCACAGTGGCTGTGCCAAAGTGCATATGCCTCCCATTCCCCAGAGCAGAAAATCTTTCCCAAGGGTGAAGGCTCATTGCTGCGCATGGATTCTTTTAAAGTTCAGTCTGTTCCACACAGTGGGCGAGGTGACTCCCATCATCATCTTTCATGATTTCATGTATTCTTGCATCTAAAACAAAAGGCTTTTACTGAGATTAAAACCAGCAGTGAGACCAGGGCCAGTATTAGTGCTGAGCTAAGGCAGCCACTCTTTCCAGGCAGTGAGCTCACCTGCACTGAGTTTTCCCTGAGCTTGGGTAGAGCCAGGCACTCTGCCCATGCTGCCTCTAGAGCTACCTACAGATTCTGCTGGCTCACATATTTTTATCTTGCAGACACAGTGTGAATTGTAAATGCCTTCCTGTAGTTCCAATTCCAACAAATGCAATTATGCCACAACTTAGATGTTGTTTTACTGATGTGTAAAATATTTTTAAAGTAAGCAATTGCACTACATACTCTTCAGTCTGCCAAGGGACTGGCTTACAAGCACAGCAGTTCTGGTGCTCAGTATTTTAGTTTGAAATGCCATCTGAAAACTTTTGCCCATAGGGTTCATATATTGTTATTGTGTTTTGTTGTGGTCTTTATTTTATAGTGACTTGCAAGCAGATTGAACATCTGTCCTCTTGCCTTTTGCTGTGCCCTGAGTGATTGTGTTCTAACAAAGAATAGAGGTGTTCTTCCTATTGCTATGAATTAACCACTTACTTAACCCACATTCTCTGTTACAAATTAACCTGTTCATTAATGCTCTAGGCCACAATCATGTCAGGAAGTACAATGAGTTTGAATCAGGAGAACCCACAACCACGTAACCAGCTGGGAAGACAAGCCAGCTTCCAGGAAAGAAGTTCTGTAAGGCCACATTACAGTCAAGCTACTCGTAGCAACACATTGCCATCAGATGTGGGGAGAAAGTCCATGGTTCTGAGAAAATTTAAGCAAGAAATGAAAGAAATCATGTCACCAACTCCTGTGGAGTTACACAAGGTCTGTAATTTTTTTTCTGACAGCTTTGAAATAATATATTCAGCACAGGAACTTTAATTATATGGCAACACAGTAAGCACTTTTTATAATGACTCCACAGATGTAATTTGGGGGCCATGCATATTAGTTCTTACAAACACATTAATGATAGATCCTTGTGGGGGAAAACAAATGAATAAGATGCATCCTTGTCTACTATTTCATTTTACAATAAATCCTCAAAAGGCACTGCTCTTTTGACAGGAGCATCCACTGGTAATTTGAATTGACAGGACCAATAACTCTTCTCCACAAAATGTGTTCATTAAGAAAGCAAAGTTTAATTTCTAGAAAATACATTTCTTCAGGAAATTACTCAGGAGGGTTTGGGGCTCCCATAGGTCCTTTTTTAAATTAACACTCGTTTTGAATCAAATACAAGGAATTGAATGTACATAATATAGAACGTTATTTCAAATTAGGTGTTGCTTCTTTTTTCTTTATAATTCCTTTGCTCTAAAAAGGATAAATAATCTTCAGACTATGCAGCTTTTCACTGCTCAAGATGGTGGGAATCACTCAGTGATATGGAGGTGGCACTGCATTCCTAGCAAGGACTGGATAAAGGATGTTTGGATATGCACAGCAAACACCTGACCACTTTAGCTCTCAAGTCCAGTGAGGTCATAAGAGCAACCAGTTTCCAAAACTTTGAGGGACATTATAATGCTGTTCTCCCAGATGGGAATGAGCATCCCATTTCCTGCACCCACCTTCCTCTTAAAGGTCTGAGATCTTTCCAGAGAGGAGGCAGAACACAGGGATATTTCATTAATATGTCACCTGGTCATTCTCAATAGATCTGGGTTGGTTTCTAAGCCCTGTGGATTTGCCTGAGTTTAGTCTGTAGTTCAGTTGAGTTCAGCAGCGTGAGGACTTGCTGAGCATGGGCTAAATGAATGTTTATAGAAGGTAGTAGAGAATTGATCTCATATATGGTAAATTAAGTCATTGGCAATGTATATGATCAATAAGGATGTGTTGGGATAGTTTTAAGCTATTCCTATTTCCAGCTTGATGTGATCAGTGGAGTTAGATACTGTGCTCAGTTTTTCTGAGTGGTGAATAAATGTGAACTATAAAACCAAAGTATGCCAGTAGGCATTTCACAGTGTGCTCACATTCAACAAAGGCACAGCTCTGGATTACAAAGCCAGCCTTCCATGTTAAAAGAAATCATTACCTGGAAAGGAGTCCTGAGATTTCTGTTAATGAGTCAGTGGTATTCTGTGATAGTAACTAGCTGTTGAGTCCTGGGCAGTACAAATAACCTGTCCATGAGCTTTCTCTTGCTTCAGCTGACTATTTTTAAGATTGCTTTGACCTTCCCTTGGAGTAATTTCCAGATTTTGTTCAGACAATATACCCACTTTTCCCCTGTCTGCTGAAGTGATGCTGAGTTTGTTTTTACTGTCTGTTCTGTCACCCAGAGAAGAGTCATTTCCTCTCTAAAAAATCTAAACGTTGAACCTGTACCAAGGATTTTCCAAATCCTTACAGTCATTCAAGAAAAATAGAAACTAGTGACTGGATCTTATGCTCTGTTTCCCCAAATTGAGGTTGTACTCCTATGACACACGCAGGTTAGCCCAGGCAGCATGGACTGCTTTTTATCTGAGCAAGTTCTCACTTGTTAGTTTTCTTACTGATTCTTGTGTAGCAGTGTGCCTGCTACTTTCTCTCATGTATTCATGTTCATTTTTGTATTAGACCTCTAGTTTAATACCCTGTTCCTTTGGACAGCTTATTCAACCAGAGGTTTCCAAAAGAGCTGCAGTGCCATAGAAATGACTTCACTGTCAGAGAAATGCCTTGGTTGAAGTACTTTTCATGTATCCTCTTGCTGGCAATGTGTTCTGCCCTCTGCAGGCAAATGTCTTAATTAGCTGGGCCACTGAAAAATAGGAAGACTTGGAAAAATGTGATGGTGTGGGCAGTTCTGAGATACAAGCTAAGACACACCTTGTCTAAGACCTCCCTTGGCAGATTCTCAACTCATACTTGGCTGCGTGCTGCTGAGCTGCGCCAGTCTCTGGGCAGGGCAGGGCAGGTGCCACTGTCCTGTGTCACTGTGAGGAGTCTGCATCCCTGCTGTGCCCACAGCTCAGAGCTCACTTTGCAGCAAAGTAACCTGAATTCTTCACTGCTCCTTCTTTCTGCATTGCATTCACCAGCTGTGCTCTTGAACTGTCTGTGTCCTGAGGAAAATAGAATTGAGATAAGTGTCCTACTAATCTCTTCAAACATTCGTTCTAGATGGTTTAATAACATTTAATTTAGCTGGATAGTGTATTGCTATATCAGTACCCAAATTTAATGAATGCCTTTAATGATTTAATCTACTTAGATAATAATATAGATTAATATTTTACTAAAAATCATAGCAGACCATTTTTTAGAAGTTTCATAGAGCACACTTTCCTCTGAGAGCAAAAATATGCACTAGGATCAGATAATTTTTCAATATTATTATTACAAGTAGTCATTAACCTAAAATTACAGTCAGTTAAAATATCTCAATAGCTGATCTGTGCAAGATGTATGAATTTAAATTAAGCATTTTCCCATAGACTTGAGAGGGAGAAGAGGCATAGGCACAGACTTAAAATGTATAAGCTTGTGTTTTAAATTTGTAACTATTTAATTGCTTATGAAATATGAATTGAATTTCCAAATCCACTTTCTTTTTCCCTTAGGCTCCTGATGTAAATTTAAAAGTCTAATAAATCACCCAAGTGGAGATTTCGCTATTGAGATCAGACCTTCCAAAGAGTTGTGATCAGCAGTACAGATAAACCAGCATGAGTTAGGTGTTGTGTGAATTGTCTGCAGTTTTATTCCTTTCAGAGAGGGTGGCTGCAAGTCAAGATGAGGAACCTGTGGTAGGGCTTTGTCCATACCCACTACTGAGTAGAAATTGAGTATTTCAGATAGCAATGCTTTTATCAGAGATTCTCTTTGAAGAATATATGTTACCCTGGGAAGAATTAGCCCGAAAATTCTAACCTCTAATACAAAAGAAAGTTGTCTGCAGATGCCTTCCATCTGAAAAATGTGACAGCTGTCAAACATGCAACAAAGTTAAATTGCTACCTCATCCCTGAAGCAAGCATAAGTTTCTTTAAGTTCCAAGCTCCTGTTAAGCACAGCAAAAGTCAAGAGAAGATAGCCATAAGGGAAGCAGGTTGTAAAAATCTAGGATCTGTATATCTGAAGAACCACAAGCTTCAGGAAATATTTTGAAATGTGTAAATTGTGATTGATAAACGACTTGGGATGATCATTCCCAATGCCCCTCCTTGTCCCCTGCCTTGCCCACTCCATTGCAGTCTCTTCCCATTGACTCTTTAGAGCAAAGCCCCTCTTTCATGCCCTTTGTAATTTGAAATGCTCCATTTTTTGTCTCACAAGGTGGGCATGAAGTAGCACATGCATTGTTACAGACAAGATCCAGGTTAAGGTGTGCTAATGTGTCATGGCTCTTCCTAGGGGTGTCTAGAGCTGGATTTATGTGTGTGTGCTGTTTGCTGATAGATCACTCACTGAAAACAGGGAAAAAAGCAACTCTGGCGTAGAACATATGAATGGGACCACCATCCCTGGTGAGCTATTCTCCACTCCAGTTTGGCTCTGAGAAGGTCTTGACTGTAATAGTGTCCAGTATGGGATCTGAAACTTAAAGAAAGATGTTGACCATATGGACAGGATCCAGAGAAAAATAAGCCTTATTTCACATCACTGCAGAGAAAGACAGAGTAACGTGATCTTGTTCTCTGTGGATCGCAACAGGCTTAAGCCTCAGCAAGGGTGTTTTAGTTTAGACCCAAGGGAAACATCTGAATGACTAGAAGGGATTACTTTAATAGACTGTGGAATCTTGATCACTGGAGATTTGAACATGTGGGGCAGATAAATGTATCTCTGAAATGCCTTAGGTGCAGTTGATCCTGTTTTAGGACAAGAATGAAGTCTAGATGACTTCAGAGAGTCCCCTCTTTCATGTGCTTTTGTTGTTCATCTGGGACTGGATCCAGCTCCATTTGACTCCAGTGCCTGAAGAAGGGGAAAAGGAGTAAATGAAAAAGGGAAGTTCCTTTTAAAAAACATGCCCCCTGTGCTAGAACAGGACAGAGTATTTCAAGTCTTCTTCTCTTAGGCATTGCATCCCATTTTACATGAAATTTTCAAGGCTTCTTTAAGAAGCAGTTGACTTGAAGAACTTCTGTCCTTTGTGATGATGAGGATAAAAAAGTTACTTTGCTAGAAGAGAATTTGGGTCTTAGTCCAGAGCTAGTTATTTCTAATTTCTGCCAGGAAGTGCATACAAATCTGTCAGTAAAATATATCTCCCTGCTTTTTTTTTTTTTTAGTCTTGCAGAATGGTGGTCTTACAGCATTTTTGTAGCAGCTTCAAGCACACTCTTCATTAAAGCCATGTTAAACATGCTGTGATATCACCAACAAAAGCCTCTGCTCATAGCAAATTATTAGAATTTCCCTAGAGTCCTGCTGATAATAGCATCTGTTGATACAAATTAAAATCATTCTATGATTAATTACTGTGAATTTGCAGATAGGTTTTTCAGTAGCTGGAATGCCCATTGACTCCTAAAGTTCATGAAGGGATGGAGGACATATGACAGATCCAGCAAGAAGTTATCTTGGAGGAGGATGGGGGAAAAGAAGGCAAGAAACTTAAATTCCACAGTCCCTGCAAAGTACGAAATGACAGCTCATACCCAAAAATGTCCCTGGCAGGAAGAAAACCTTTAGCCTAAGGGGACTTTAGGTGTGGCTTTCTGCTTTGCAGGGCTGTTCAGGGGGACAAAAACAAGGGAAGAGGATGAGCTGGGGTAGAAGTAAGGGACAAACATCACATGGGGGTGTTTGTGCTCCCCACGGCACAAGGCTCTGATGTTTTCACAGCAGCCCCACAATGCACCATCCACTTTACAGAGAAAATGGTGCTACCGCTTCAGCCACTGCCCTTGTATCCAGCTTCTCTCAACTGCTGCCCAGCACAGCTACCAAACCTGCCAGGGAGTGTGATTTCATTCTGGTCAAAGCAGGGCTGATACAGCCCTAAACCCAAGTCAAGAAAAATGCAGTGAGCAGGAAAGCAACCCAAATCCTTTACTCCTGTTTTGAGAGAGCCTGGTCTGTTCTGGCATTCCTTTTCATACTGGCAATTTAAAGAGGAGCTCAGCAACTTTCTGAAGGCAGCACCAGCCAGTGCTGTGCCCCAGCACTGTTGTGCCTTAGCATCCTTCTGTGAAACCCTGACCATGTGTGCTTTCAGCAGGACACTGAACTAGAGACTTTCCTAAATCCCCTTCAATTCAAATGATTCTGCAATTCAGAAACATCAGGAAGGAATTCAGTGGCTGGTGCACACACAAGGATGTAACATATGGGACATTATTTGTACCAAGTCATTATAAAATTTTGGAACAGTTAATGTCATTTTTATCAGCCAAGGTATGATAAAATCAGTGCATTTTGAATTAAAGGTGATACATGCTACAGCCCTAAAAACACGGGTTTGACTGTGCAACTGTAACTCTGCACAGTGGCACACCACTCACATAATTTACTTGCATGGGTCAGTACCCCTGATATGAGGGAGGACCAAGAAAATATAAAAACCTAAGAAAAGCATGCCACTTACCCACAAAGAAGTCTCTGTCTTTATCTGTCAAATAGCTAAATTCACAAAACTATCTGTGAGGACTTATCTTCTGAATAACTGAAAAGCCTTCTCCTAACGGTTTTACCTCCTGTTTCCTGCTTTTTAATGACCACCTCATGGTTATGTAACTGTAAGAACACTGCCTGCAAGCTCTTTCAGAAGGAGCCTTATGTGTACTTCCTTAAAAGATTGCATTATAACTCTTATACTGAGCACTTCTGAGGTTAGGCTCTACAGGGCAGACCACTGCCTGGCCCAAACCAGGCAGTCTAGAGCTTAAACTGACAATAGTCTTTATTCCCTTGATTGCAAGACGCAACACTAATTGTTTGATTGAGGCCAGATCTTTGTACTTGAAGCAAAACTAAGCCATATCTTGTACTCAGATGCTGGCAGCTAGAGAATAGAGAGACAAAACACTAAGAATGAAAAAGTGACACCAGAAAAGGTGGCTAAATACCACAAATTTCCAGCTGACAAGCAGAAGTGAAAAGGGCTGTTTATTTACAGAAGAATAAGGTGGCTTCTGAGAATATTAACATAATGTCAAAATGGCGACAACTTTAATACTCTAAGTACCAAACAGTAGGTAAGTGATCTCTCTAATGTGAAAAAAAAATAAAAATAAAAATCACCAAAACCATCCTAGGAAGAAAACCTGCTTCATGCTTGTAGAAATGGGGGGATAAGTGTTTTTTCTTTCTCATCACATCACCTCTCCTCCACAGGTAACTTTGTACAAGGACTCTGATGGAGAAGACTTTGGGTTCAGTGTCTCAGATGGTTTATTGGAAAAAGGAGTGTATGTTAAAAACATTCGACCGGCTGGCCCTGGTGATCTGGGAGGTTTAAAACCATATGACAGACTCCTACAGGTAATGTTTCTGGCACTGTGCAGGTCTAGCATGAAGGGACATGACATACAGATCACTTTGTAAAAAGGTTTATAACCACACTGGGGGTACCTGGGTATGTGTCTTTGGAGATGTGATTGTAGAAAATTGCACTAAGAAATTGCAAAACTTTTGCAGTTTTGTTAGTTGGAATGGCCCTGTAATCCACATTGCTTATTATATTTTAAATAATGAGCACCACTGTTTGTTTGTATTTCTGCTGGGAAGGGATGCGTGTAGGGGGACCAGGAAGGACAAATGACCATAATTGCTCTGCACCACAGGCTGTGCTGTGTAGATTTCTGAGATTTCTTTTCTTGGCAAGAAAAGGCAGCACTTCGTGGAGCTTTGGACTTTTATGCAGTGGCACTAAAGCTGGATTTTCCTGTGCAGTCAAGTTTATAGCAACAAACCTTTCAGAATGCTAGGTATTTTAGAACTCCAAAGGAGACATACAAATACTCACTAGGAAGCTGCAATTTCCCACAGCATTTCCAGACAGATTTTTCTTTCTTGCTTTTCTTGATACAGACCTGATAATTATTTCTGTGTTTAATCCAAGTGTTGACTGACATAGTTGGAATAATGTAATACTTACTCAGCACCACACTTATCACAGTGCCAAGTTGGACTGTGATGAAAAAGCCAAATTATTTCTCAACTAGCCCAATAAAATACTTTACATAAATTTATATGTATTAGGTAAAACCAGAGAAGACCTGAACTGAAATTACAGATGTGTTCTACTGCATTTAAATTGACGAACACCATGAAAGACAGAAAAACTATGTGCTGTTAAATGTCATTATTGGAGTGAGCATTGTGAAAGCTGGCAACAGCCAGCACCAGTGTAAATATCCCCACTTCTGCTACATTCTCTTTAAAAGTGAGTAGAAAACTTAATTGATGTCTTCAGACCAGACATCACAGTTAAAAAGTCTTATACTGGGCAATTCTCTACTTGGAATAGTTAAATCATGCTCCATAGTCTCAAGGATAAATTCTTTCTCTTGTGATCTCTTTTTTTTTTTTCCTAAAATGGTAACAAAAATCAATCTTCTCATCAATCAGGTAAACCACGTTCGCACCAGAGACTTTGACTGCTGTTTGGTTGTGCCCCTCATTGCAGAATCTGGCAATAAGCTGGAACTGGTCATTAGCAGAAACCCCCTGGCATCCCAGAAAGGAAGCTCAGAACAGCCTTCAGGGAGCGGGGAGTGGAGCGACCCGAACGCTGCCTTCCTGCAGCAGAGCGGGCACAGCAGCGTCAGCACGGAGACACGGGACCCCACAAACACCTTATAGCAGAAACCACTGGGGCGGGACATTCAGCAACTAAAGACAATTATGGTGCTAAATCCATTCGAGAGTGCTCTGAGACTGAGGCTCAGATGCTGTACAGCACTGAAAAGCACAGGAGGTCAGTTGGTCTGTCTCAAAGCTTCTATTAATCCACGGTTACTTTGGAAATAGTTTCATTCTTCATTAAGTCATTTTCCATTCTAAGCAATCTAGGATAAGTAACAGTAAAAAAAAAAAACACATAAGGGCCTTTTTTTTCCCCAAATAAGAAACTGGGGAGATGTTTTAAACATGATCTAAATATTCTTCTCCCTTCAGCTACAGCAGCTGTTTGAGGGAAAAACATGGAGTTAACCTCTGCTAACAAACAGTAGTGTCCAGATTATGGTGTTTTTAAAAATCCTTTTATGTGGAAGGTGCTGCTGTCTGATGGACAAGGCAGAGTGGTTTACTGCACTGGGTTTTCCTGGGAAATGGCTACATCTCTGATTTTGGAAACCTTTATTCGCTGGCGAGAAGGGTGCACTCATTAGACAAAGCAGGGTTTAGATGTTACAACAAAATGCTTGCAGGAAGCTGCAGTTTGCATTGAACATTGCTCCCCACTTCAGCAAACTTTGTTAGAACATATGTTACTCCCTATGCAATGAAATATTTAATGGTATGTCTTGCAACCTGTGGGGATTTTTAAGCAGACACTTTTTTAGTGGGATAAAACCTCTGACGAGGGATTACTGAAAAGAGTGAAACTGGAATGAGTTCAGACAAATTAGAAAGGTTTTTTTAAAAGAAAATGGCTTTTTTAAAATTATGTCAGTGGAGATTGATACAAAAGCTCTTTAATGATCCATAAACCTGTAAACTTGTACTGTCACACATGAGCTTTTTAAGTCAATCAGTTTCTTGAAGGAAGAAAGGTCCTATTTAATATGCTTTGTTTTCAGCCTTCTTTATGATAAACATTACCCCCTGCAACACATTTTTAGAATATAAAATTGTAAATATATTTTACAAACACATCACACAAATTGTCTCCTCTCCCCTCTTCCCCCAAGCAATAAAATACTGCCAGTTGCTTTATATGCTCACCAGCAGCTGCATTGGTTTATTCTGGTATTCAAGTTGTTATTGGTAATTATTGTTATTGGTGAATATAAAGATACTGGATTTGTACATTTGTAGAGTCTCCATATCTAAGCAATCACCTTACAGAGTTGTTTCTGGTCAATTTAAACTGTTTAATGTATCCCTGTTGCTGTTTCCAATACATAAACAAGCTCACCTGCCCTGCACACACACGAGTATCTCTGATTTCTAGTTCAGCACTGCCAGAAAAGGTCAGAATGACATTATAGGCTGAATCATGTAAAAAAAAAAAAAAAACAACAAAACAAAAACTCCAAGGTTCATGAGTCACTTAAATATGTATTTTTATTTGTAACAAATAAGTATTAAACTGTAAAGTATTTTTGTACAAATTTAATACTTTAATAGCATGATATTTATCGTCTATGTTATGTTTTTTGAAATTCAAACTGTTGCAAATATTTGTATGGAAAAACTGTATAAATTGAAATAAACAGTGATTTGAAGACATTAAAAATGAGGTAGAGTTTTTCTACTTGATATTGTTCCCAGTTTTTTTCCCCACAGTTTTAGAAAAAAATACCATTTTTATATTTGTGGTATACTTTTTCCTACCATATGTGAAAAGAAAAAATTGTTGAAGGTAAGCAGGTTGTCCACATTTTAGTACAATGTGTCTGATGTTTGAACATTCAATTTATTAATTTCAAAACTGCAATGCAGCAAGTCCCAAAGCACACATGAGAGAGCTGAAAGTGGAATGTTATTTCAACTCTGATTTGGAGTTTTGCTTTTCTTACCAAGATCATCATCAGCATAGAACTATTAGCTAAACCAGCAATGGCAAGTTCTACATCATAGAAAAAGTTTTCTATGTCACTGATTGCAACTTTCTTGTTATGCCTGTAACAAGATTAAAACCCATGATCCATCAAAGCTTCATGGCCACAAATCTGCCACATCAGAAAAACCTAGACCCCCTTTGTAAACTGTTTTTTTTTTTTCTCAAGGAATCAATAGTATTGGCACATCAGTAAGAGCATCTCATCAATATCATAGCATTTGGAGAAGGATAAATCTTTGCATGGACAACTAGGAGTCTTTAAACCAAAATACATCCTTGTGTATTTTTTAAGGGGACATCTGGAACCTCAAAGACCTGTAAGTTCATTCTTCAGCAAAATGAAAAAATTACATGATTTTTGATGACCAGTACACCAGTGAATCTATTAAAAATGGATCACTGAAAATTTAAGAGGCTCAGCATAAAACAAGCTGTTCTTCACAGAACATGCAAAACCAAGAAAGGCTTGGAAGGCACCTGAACATTCAGCATCTCCATCCCAAAAATCTTCAACAGCTGCAATAAAGGTTCATACCAAGACCAATTAATAATTGTCTGTTAGTTTTTGAAAAGTTTCCTAGGAATTTGCTGTCCCAATGTTAGATTCTTAAGTCTGGAAGATCCAAGTGGGGATTCTTCTGCTGTTGTCTGTCAAAACAAAAAAAAACGTTACCCAAGCTTGAAACAGAACTGAAATATATTAGCTTCTTCAAAACAGGCTCTTTCTCCATGAGCTCAGAAATTAGATGTAATGAAAAGAAAAGCATCTGTTATCAGGTTTGACTTAATAAAAATCAATTTCAATTATTAAATTTTATATACATGTCTCACAGCACGTCACCTAAAAACTGACATTTGTGCACAAACCATAAGCTGATACGGGCTAAGCTGGCTAAGAGATCACTCTGAGAGTAAAAACACATATAAGTTTACTACTATTGACCTTTTTTTCTGTATTAGCCATATATTACTCTGCAAAGACATCTGCCAAATTTGACTGCTTCACCAATTACTGGTCAACTTGAAAATTATTAATAAATGTCGATCAAACAATCGTGACAGTGCCCTGGTGACTTGTGGTGAAAGAGAGTGCAAAAGTTTGTTTTGAACTTTCTCAGTAAGGAGATACTTACCACGGGTATTTCTGTAGCATCCAAAGGTGCAGGGATTTGTCTTTTACATGGACTTCGCTGCACACTGCCCATCTTCTCTTTACTGACAACTGATGACCCTTCCTGTATCATGAAGTCACTCTGAAGTTCAGGTGGGTCAGGAGCACCTTGAGTAGCAGAAACAGACTGAGCCTCAAGCTCTTGCTTTTCCCAGCACTTCATCGGGGTAGAGGGTATTTGTTTGGGATAGTTGTTTGTTTCTGCAATTGCCTCTCTCAGAAACTTCTGCAAACGCGTTTTTCTGGCGATCTCCTTGCTCTTCACTGCTCTCCGGAGGTGCAGCTCCTCAGCCACGATGTAGACGCGGCAGCGCCCCCTGGTCACAGCCGTGTACACGTGCTGCCAGTGCTGCCGGCCCGCATTGCCGACCACGTACACCACGGTCCTCTCCTCCGAGCCCTGAAACGCGGGAGAACTCTGATTCAAAGGCCGATCTCCAGGAAATAGTTAAAAAAAAGACAAGAGTGAGGAAGTTGGAGGCAACTGGGGACACTCTCGAGAATATTTTCTATCCTGCATTCAAGGAATTCTAGTTTCAAGAAAAGTTTCTGATTCTTTCATGAGAGAATAGAGTGCATTAGCTCAGCTGACAGCTGCTGTGGTTTTACCTGGAATGTGTGAATAGTTCTGGCCCAGGCATGCTTGATGTGACAGAGCTTCTTCAGTGCCGCGTAGTTCACAGTGAACGTGGAGCCGTACGTGCTGCTGATGGTCAGCAAGCGCTGCTTATCAATTTCTACATCCTAAAGGAATAGCACAACACTCAGCAGTGAGCCTGGAGCAATGTCTGTACTTCCCTATTCTGGCTTGCCCTGAAATTACAACCAGCAAGGTCAACCAGCTCAAAGTTTCAGAAGACACTAAGCCCCATAAATTGCTGTCTTTCCCTGACCACCTTGAAGGAAAACAGTTTTCACTGTTCAGGGCTACACTAACTACTGATACTTTCACTGCTCAACTCACTGAACCCAGCCAAAAAATCAAGTTTTTTGTTGCTGTTACTTTTAGGCCAGCTTGGTTTTCTGTCAGGGAAAACTTCAGCTGTAACATTACTCTTTACTTCAGACCATGTTAAACATTATCTATTTCAATTAAAATACATTTGAGTAATTACAGACTGTAACTACACTGAACATAATCACACCAAGTGAAACACATTCTACCAAAAACCCAGAATAGAGGTTTTTTTAAATTTTCTACCGTACCTTGCCTCTTCCATGCCTTTTACACAACTGTTTAGCAGAACTAAGTATGTATTAGGGGCCAAATTTTACAAGTGTGAATTGTTTTGTTCTGGGAATTCAGCAAGCACTGAATCACTTCCCACTAGGTTTTCTTTGTGCAAGTTCTTGCTGCCAGGACTTACCTCTGTTATGAAAAATATATCTCCATTGCAGAGTCGTTTGCCCTCCTCATTAGACTCTTCAATGAATGAGGTTTCTCCATTTCTGCATTCCTGGCCATTAGAACCCTCTCTGACACCACAGGTTGCCAAGAGATCCTTGAGATAAACATTGCGTGTGCTGGCAATCTTGTCCCCAGTTTGAAACAGAAGTCTGTTCTTATGGTCTCTAGGTCAGAGAAAGAAAAATGGGAACATGTATTTACAAAGTGTGCATTTACTGTCTCTCAGTATTTTTTCTCCTTCCACTCTCTATACTTGACCCAGATTAAAAACTTTAATAATATTCAAAATAGTTAGTTAGGATAACAATTTATGTCTTGAACTTTTGTATAACAAATTGGTAAAAAACCAATAATATAAACCAGTAATACAGAGTAGCACAAAAATATTTCAGAATCTATTTAGAAATCATATAGTAGCAAAAAAAATTTAACCTTGAGGGTTTTTCATGTTGCTTTTATATGAATTTTGAATATTCAATAGTAACTTAAAATCTCAGAATTCACATAATGAATTTAAATGAAAAGCCATTTACCACTATTCAAAATGAGATTAAAGAGCCCATCAAATAAAGTTTATTGTATGAATGATTTATAACATAATCAGATCTAGATGGAACATTGGAAGTTTTAAAATCTTATTGTATGGTGTTGGTCTGGCTATAACACTTTTAAAAACAAAATTAAATTGGTGACAGGAAAAATGCGAAACACTGGCTTACCTGGTTAAATGTTTTGAGTAGTGTTGGCAACAAAGTTCATTTATTAGATCACAATCTTGCCTAAATCATACAAAACAAGAACATGAACAAAGTCATTATATACAAAACATACAATTACAAGCAATGTCATAGAAACATTAATTTATAAATAATGGAAAAAGCCCTTTTTCTATCTGATGCTCTTCTACCACCTATTAGAACAATTACTTATTCAGAGTTTAGAAGACAGAGCAGTAAAGGAACAGTTTTGTCTAAATAGCACAGAAAGCTTTTTCACTATACACCTAGATTAGCTGGATTTGGTTTTAAGATAAAGAAGAAAACTAAAGAAAAACTAAAACATGGACAGACTATTTTCTGTCTGTGGATATATTAAAAACAGCAAGATTTATTTGCTTTTTAAAGACCTGGAATTTTAACTTTTAAATGCAACTCAAGTACCTATAAATATATTCTAGAAGAATCATACACAAAAATTGCTAATAATATTGTACCTGAATGCGGACTGGAGAAAAAAATTGATACCAGAGTTACTCAGCATTCACAAATCACTTATTAGCTCACTGGGAACCTGTAAATAGTGCATGATTTTTATGTCCTGAGAAAATGTTCTTCACAATTAAACGTGGAGTTTTTTCTTAAGTACCCTTTTGTGCAGAACTCAAGGTTCTGGACTATTGGTGCTAGTGCACTTTATGCCTTTTATCCCTTCAGTGTTTCTGCAAAGCCATGCATACTATTCATGTTCCTGTGATTACTGACTTCCAATCTTTCTTCAAAGTGTGTTAGAGCCCTACATCCCACCGTTCCCAAGTGATGAGTATTCCAAGTATCTAGTAGTTTTTGCTATTGCCACTAGTTTCTCCAACTCAACACACTCAGCTATTTTTAGATTGTGGCTGCTAGCAAGGATTTCTTCAATGTCTTCCTGCACACTCCATTACCTTCTGAAAGCAATGAATTGTGATTGTTTGGCATCCTCCAATCCTGGCCCTTTTTTAAGTAAAATATTTATTGCAGTTTGTAAATCTGTTTTAAAAGACATAAAAGGTAAGACATGAAAATATTCAGAATTTAAAAAAGAAAAATATAATTCAATATGAAATTGCCTTTGCTTATTTCTTGCTTTAATGACATCTCAACTTGTTTAAAACAAAACAAGAAAGAAACCAGCCTCCCCACCAAACTCCCACACAAAATGACACACCCCCAAAAGAAACAGAAATACACCATAAAAAACCCAAGAAAACATCATGCAGTTAATCCACTATCAAAATCAGAGAAACAAGAGTGATATGGAAAGAAACAAATTCTTATTTCTGCATTAAAAAACAGCTGCATGGAGCATATTTCATGCAAAGTAAGGTTTTGCTACAGCACATTGAAGAGGTAAAGATTAAATATTTTCAAGCCACAGACCTATACACTTCGATTTCACAGAAGAAATCTACTTTCAGTATTCTGCTTGCTGAATATTTTGCTAGAGTAAGATAAGGTGATAATGTTCGCACTTTCTTTTTTCTGCATTCCCCTTGAAGTGTTTTGATACATATAAAAGAGAGGCCACTCAATCCACTTACACCCAATAAATGTCAAAAACCCCAGTAAACAATGGCTCTAGCCCTGACCCCAAAACATTTTAAGAGAAATACTGCCATCCCTTCTTAGAATTTTCCTAACTCAATTCTACAGCTGAGAGCACATTCCTGTCCTGCACACCATACTGTTACAGTCACTTTTTACTCAAATGATTCACCTCTGAATCAATTCTGAAAATCTCTTAAGGTTTGACAGCTCCGCTACAATATAAAAAGACAACCCCATTTGATTACAGTGGTGGAAGCTGTCCCCCATTTCAAAGTCTAACTGATGAGCTGGAGCTCTACAGCCCATTCTTTGCACTTACAGGTCTTGCTGTGTGCACTTACTTAGAAGGCAAAAGACAAACTATGAACGTAGCATTTAAATTTATGCCACAAACAAAGCCAGATTAAAATTTTCCCAAAATTTTTGCTCCAGACGATAGTCTATGCTTTACCAAAGGAAAAATCAAGATCAGAAACTGACATACTCCCACAATTCCCGCCAGCAGGCAAAGCAATAAAAATAAATTTCTTCTCTGGGATTGGCATTGTCATTTCCTCATTCCAAGCAGAAACTTTCAGCACCTCATCAAATTCAGGAAGCTGCCGGTGAGAGATTCTGGACCAGAGCATTGGAGGAAAAATAAAAAGTTATTTTCAGTTACTGAATTCCAGCATATCATCATCTGCCTCAGCCTGAAGTTCACCACCTAGAAATCTTTTGTCATCTACACTATATTGCCTGAAAACTCCTTCCTCAGAGCATAACTTGATTTCACATTGAAAAAATTGGTAGTTTGTTCTCTAAACCCTCCATCACTGCAGCAGATACTTAGTATTATTTAGTTCTTCCCATGGGAGCAAAATGGAGTGAAACAGAAGTGTTACCAAAAAATAAGTAAGAATGTTTGTAAAACACTTAGTAGTTCTGGACATCTTGCAAATGTTCAGAATATTCTCAAATTCAAATAATATCAAAACCTAGATTGTCGCAGACATCTTTTTGTGAAAATCCTTTTCTTGGGATTTTTTCTTCCTGAGAAGCTGAGAGGCTTCAGGAACAAAATGTAAACAATGGTTACCTGCTGCTGTGGAATGCAACAGGTGGGTCTGTGATTGGTCTCATCTGCTTGTTTGTAATTAATGGCCAATCACAGCAGAGCTGACTCAGACAGAGAGTCTGAGGCAGCTGCCTTTGTTAGCATTCTTGTTCTTTCTATTCTTAGCTTAGCTAGCCTTCTGAGATGAAACTTTTCCTTCTATTCTTTTTTGTATAGTCTTAATGTAATATATATATATCATAAAATAATAAATCAAGCCTTCTGTAACATGGAGTCAGATCTACATCTCTTCCCTCATCCTAAGACCCCTGTGACCACCGTCACACTAGATTTTCTTCTTAGAGGTTTGAAAAAGAAATCAAGCACTGTTAGGATAATTTCCAAAACAAAAGTAATGCAAATGCTGGAAACATTTAGACTCTTTAGCTACCGACAGAGAAAAAATACAAAGGACCTTGTGATGTAATGGCCTTTGATATCTAAAGTCTCCAAGCAATTCAGTCTGTTTTAGTTGTTGTCATACTTACCAGCAATGTCTTTAAAACTTCATTTTTAGAGGAGCAATTGTAAGCCATTTTAGAAGCCATAAAGTCAGTTGTGCATTTACAACTCATTTCAAAACAGAGAGTATCTGATAGCATAATAGTGGATTACATCCCATAAAATTCAAGAGCATTCCAACACACACTCTTTTTGTCCAATATATACATCTGAAAAAATCTGTGGGGTTTTGTTGCTGTTGTTTTGGGGGGTTGTTTGTTTTTAAAACCAATGTTATGGATTTGGACTAAAAAAACTAACAGAAGCAATACTACAGAGTCAAATCTGGATGCAGGCTATTTGCAGGTAAAAGGCCAGGCAAGAATTACAGGGATTCTTCACACACACATCAGGATAGCCTACCTTGACGCACTGTCTACAATTAGTTGTGATTCAGCTCTGTGGTTAGTTCGCAGTTCCACAGAAAAGCCTCTTGATTTTAGACCCTCAAAGATATCAGCTAACATGTTTCCTGGGTCTATGCTTGGTAGCTGTCTAGTGTCACCTAAACAGAATGCATGTTAGTCTTTGTGAGAAGGAATAACATATCATCAGCTGAAAATTGTCGTCAAAAAAATGAATACTTGTATGAACAAATACTCAAGCGTCTACAGAGTAACATCCCTCCTTAATGCAATTCACATGAAATCAAACTTTCAAGAATCTAAGAAACTTTGGGAATAAGGCTGTAGTGTAGTTTTCTTATACTCCTCACCCAATAATGCTTTACTAGCAAGTGCAAATCCTTCTGCTTGATCTGCACTGACAGTGATCACATCTTACTCAAACCCACTTTGAAAGCTACGTATTCAAAAACAAATGCCATAAATAGCATGTCAAAAAGGAAACCTCTAAGAGAGCATAAAAAATTGATTTTACATTTCTTTGCTTTCCTTTTTAAATTAAAACAAGATGATCCTAGCATTAAGAATGGCATGAAAACTCCCTTCTAACATACAATTCATATGCTAACAACAGCTCCTTCACATTTAAGGAAATCAGAAAAGTTTTCCAATTGCAAGATGTAATAACATACCACATGGAAGTCAGAATAAGACAAAACACTGCTAAACAGATAATGGAGATACTGATACTTTCATACTGACATTTGGAAAATTGTCTACCTCATTTGACCTAAGAAATAGCAGAAGTATCCAAGTACAGAACAATGTAACATTTTAAGAGACTCAGTGCGAGCTCTGATACTTACACTGTATATTGGGCAATATTGGGCATTATGAAACATTGTACAATGCTGAATTTGCTGTTTCACTTACCTAGTATAATAAGCTTAGCAAGCTGAGCATGCTCACACAAGAGTTTCAAAACTAAACTAAGAATGCGTACAGACACCAAACTTCCTTCATCCACAACGAGAACCGTAACTGCAGAAAATTTCCACGGCTGCTCTCGGTCACTCCGCCTCCACGACTTAAAACTATAGATAATCTAGAAACAAATAAAGCAAGCTCTGACACTAATCAACTCTAAGCTATGTCATAAAAGTAGACAGTGTGGTATCATCTGACGTATGTAGAGTTATTATCCAAAATTCTCAACTTACACCTGTAAAGACCCAGAAGACTCAACCATTTTGACTTATTTTCTTCCTCAGTGAATGCATTTCTAGCTGAGATTAGCAACACTGACTTACATAAAAGCATAGTCTTTTTTTCCTGCAGAAATTGTTAAAGACACTACATCAGCGATTAGGTTGCTCAGTAACAGAACACCTCCTACTACAACTTGCTGTCATTAATAATACCCAAAATTGCATGGGGAAGGGGAACAGGCAACTAACTATCCAGACCCCAAAGATAAAATAAACCAACAGTACTTTTTATGTTATTATAATTTCTATTTATATGGGTTACTATGTAACTCCAATGTCTTCTTGGCACTGTTGCTACCTAGAACAAGACAGACTTGGCCTAAGTTTATTTACAAAGGTAGCTTTCTACATTTTTCTAAAACAAATTCCACAATACCTAACATTAATTAAGGAAACACTATGCAAATGAGATTTCTCTCATTATTCAGCTCCAGGCTACTGATCTTTTCATGTATGTGCTGCTATGATTGCTAGGCAACAGGATCCTAGAAAACAGCTCTACCACCTAGAAATCATTTTTGTCTTCATTAAACTAAAATGCGGAACCGAGAAGCTGAAAAAACCAGATGCCCTAGAGAAGCACAAGTTTCAGATGTATATAAATAGTAAAGAAACCAAAGCTAGAAAAGAATGTATTTCAAATGACTGATTTATAATTCCCCCAAAACATAATGCTGATTTTCAGATGCTGATAAGCTGTACCCAAGCATTAACATTAATAACAATAATAGGCTACACATTTCTTAAGGGAAGTCCTATAACAAGCTGCTTTTTTTTTTCTAAAACAAGAATGGACAGTGTCAAAATGTGTTTCAGAACCCAATTAAAAAAAAAAAAACAAAAAAACAAGAAACAAAACCCAAAAGAAACCTTACCTGATGTAGTGTATATGCAGGAAGCTGCGTTTTTTCTCTCAAAAGACTTGTTGCCCTCCCTGTAGGTGCAGTGAATAGTACGTTCAAATATTTTTTTGCATACATATTCTCTGGTTCCCAGTAGTGATCAAATGTATTCCATTCCTCAGATGCATCCAAGTCTCCTTCAAAGACCTTGGAAGCAGCTTCCACTTCTTTTTCCATTTGCATTAAGTGACGAAAAAGGCAGCTAACTATTGTACTCTTCCCACAGCCTCCTTTTCCACTTATGATTGTGACAGGATTAGAACAAATTTTTTCTACAGCAATCACCTGATCTTTGTCTACCTCTGCTTTACTTTGGATACCAGACATAGAGGCCACATCCTTTTCAGAAAAGTGATTTTCACCATTATGATTGTCTGGATTATTTTCCTGTATTTCATGTGCCTGGGTAATATTAATTTTGTTACCTACATTTTCTCCTGGTGCCTCAGGAATGCTAAGTATCTTTTTGATATCCACATCCAGTTTCCATGTGTGTTTTGCCAGAAGGTCACCTACATACATTGCAATGTCTTTTTCAGATTTGTAAAGATGAGGCAGAAACACCAGCTTTTTCTCCCTAATCACTACATTCTGATCTTTCAAAAAGTCAAGAGATTGCCAAACATGCTCGATAGACATGTGTTTGGATAGCAAACGAGCTAATTCATCTTGATCTTCGTATGTGTGTCCCATTTGTCTGCAGCGTGTCTTGAGCTGATCATACAGAATTAATGCATTCTTCTGCAAGACAGGAATCTTCCAGAGGAGATGTTCACACTGACAGAAGGCAGCCCACGTTGCCTCGCAGTAAGGAATGTTCAACTCCTTATACATAATCTTCTCCCCAAAAAGAGTAAAAGCAAACAGAGATTTATTTCAGAAGATGTTAGCCTCTTGCTGAACAACATTCTTCCTAGTAAATACAAATTGCAATTCAGAAGGTGGAAGTTTGCAAAAATTTGCATATTTTTCATAAAGCAAAATACTTAAAAGTAACCTGGAATAAGTTCTCTTATTGACCCTTCTGTATGAAACAGAAACTTTAAAAATAAAAAACCTGGCAAAGAAATTGGGTACTAGGGAAGAACTTGTGCACACCAAATACAACATTTTCATGTTAAGGTACATAAACTGTAGAAACAGTGCACAGGAAAGCCAGTAGCCAGAATACTGTACCTAATTCTGAACGTGTTCAAGAAATATGCCACCTCTACAGACACTACCACAAAATAGTGAAAGATCGAGATGTTCAAAACAGATGAACTATTGAGAGCAAGAAAAATTAATTGCACTTGCTCAGTTGTAAGAGAAAAAGCCAAAGAGAGCCTTCAAGCAATAAAAAACTGCAGTGAGAATGCAGGTCCTTGAAGCAAGAGAGCAGCAAGTCCATATTGCATAAGCAACAGTCAAACTGGACATCAGGAAAATCTTTTCAAAGGAAATTACGTGAAACACTGGAATATATTGGCTACCCTGCTGAATCTCTGACATTAGATTAAGGCAAGTGAGAACCTCCATCAGTAAAGCACTGGAGGCCTAAAGAAGAAGGAAAACCAACCACATTTGTGAACACCTAATGTTCTCATGTAAGGTCCAGGACTGCTAAGGTGAGCTGCAGCAGCAAAGCTCACGGCAAGCACAGCAAAGGAAAACAGGAAGGTAAGCAGCCACTGCAAATTCCATTGCAAAAAACAAACTACTGGACCAGATGACCTCTTACAGAGAAACTTATCAACCTTACTATGAAAGCATAGATATTGTTCTATGTATCAGGAACAAAAGTCTCACTTAGCGGTATAAAATTGAAGTGAACAGTTGACGATTTTAAATGAGCTAACTTTTGGCCCAATTACCTCAAGCAATTTATTTTCTGTCTCTTGTAGAAAATACTAAACAAATGGTTGTAACAAAACCACTTTCTAAAATCTTCTGAGATTAATTAATTCTAGACCAATGGGAAAGACAAAACCCTTTGCTAAAACTGAGTCCTGTACATCATCCATTTCCAAATAAGCTATGCCTAGCCCCTACAAATGCCCATTTAATCAAGTGAACCCAACTAAAACAGTACTGTAGTCTAATGCACCTCAAATGCAGCACACACCATATTTTTACCATACATAACATTACTTACCCTGCTGAATCCAAGTTTCCATGGCTCATCTTTTAGTATCTCATCCAGTTTTGTTCCCGTCTCATCAGCCACCTCCTCACCATCCACATCAGCCTTTCTTTCCCAAGATATCTTATCTAACAGACAGCAAAAGTGGCGTGGCAGAAGAACTGGCAAGAACTCCAGTATCCTTGGAAAAGCCAGAGCTCCCAATACCGCCTTTCCTGCAACTGCACACACCATAAACACAGGAATTTTTATGTCATGTACAAAGACTGTTGCAAAGCAATTTACACTGACTCTGGCTTCATCCTTCTGCTTTCATTATATCCAAGACATTACAAATTTCTCTCATTTTCTTAGCTTTCGTAACACTTTTCAAATTTTTTTGAAGTCTGTTTTCCCTGAACTGCCTTAAGAAAAAAAACCAAGGTCAACAGAGGACATAAAATCAGCAACTAAATGTATTCACTTGGAAAACATGTACCATTCACTTGGTTTAAACTGCATACTCAACAGCATTTTGTAGAAAGTCAGTTCAGACCTCACCATGCCTGCCTCTTAACTAGAAGTAATTTTCATACAGATGTACAGAAGAACATTTCAAACTCAAAATAAAAAAGAGGCTTTTATATTTGTAGTATCAGATCAGTAGAGGAATTTACCAAAAAAAGTGCTCTCCACTGGCTTTCTCAATGACCACAAAATTAAGCTATCACTTTCCCTGTTTACATCAGTGATTGGCTAAGAGTGAGGAATAATGAAACTGATTTGCTCTATATTTTGCTTTAAAAAGGTAATTTCAGGAGAAAGAAAAACAAATTTAAAAAGAAAGTGAGACTTTCAGAATCTTTAGCTCTCAGAAAAAATCAGGCTATTTTTAATTAAGTGTTAAGGAAAATTTAAACCACTAATTTTTCTCAAATATTTTTCTGATCACTGTCTTATAAAGCCAAACCTTTTCCCTTTTAAACAAGTACTTAATTTACACATAAATCATCAATACACACTATTTCCACACACAAAAAAATACCATGAAGCCTTGAAGAACAAACTACTTAATCCCATAACAATTAATGACAACCAAAAGAATTTACAATACTAACAGTAGCAACTGGGGTAGGGGGAGGGTGTATATTGCTCAATGATAAAGATTAACGCTTAAAACGTAGCAAATTAATTTAAGCTAGATACTAGGAAAAAATCACCAACTACAAGAAAGGTGAAGAGTGGCACACTGTGCAATCTTTTCTATCATTACAAAATGAGAACAAAAAACCTGAAAGCCTATAGAACACTCTCCTCCCCTTACAAATGGGATTTGAAGTACAGTCAGTTCAAGTCTAGCAGAGGCTCTGAATTATGCTGTTACACACAGCTTGACATCCCAAAGTGATGTCACCTCCATCACCTGACCTGACACTGCCCAGTAAGCCAGGTACTGGAAAACTCTGCTTGCTTACACCTAACAGCAGATAGACCCAACCTGTCTGTACAGGTCATGGAAACAGACCATCAGAGCAAACCAGAGCTCTAACGCTGAGGCCACACCTCAGACACCCCAACTTTCTCGTATTTCAGTGTTTTGGACCAGACCAGCTGTCTGGTCCCACAGAGTGAATGCCCTTTATGGACTGGAGTACCTCAGGAATGCAGCTGGAACACCTTGTTTGGGTTTCATCCAGCAGGAATACTCAGTCAGTACTCTCAGAGATTGCACCACAGTGGGGACAAGGGGGATGTCAGCTTCAAAAGCACACTCCTGATCCAATCTCTTAACACTCATGCTCATGTAATCACACCAACATTGCCCACAACAGTACCCTCAGAAGTCTGAAGTGGAGACACTGCAATGCTTCCACAGTCTGTTCCCAGCCATCCCAATCTGCTGACAGGTGGGATCCCAACACACCTACATAGTATATTTAGTGCAGCTGGTTAGGACTACACTGACCTCCTTCACTGATCCCTGTACTACAGAGAAGCACCTATACTACTTCTGAACATGTGCCAGCCCTAAAAAGCCATCGCTACCATGCCTAAGTAGTGATCAACCCATTTTTCAATAAGCCTTGTTATAGCTGAATGAACTACAGGAAGCACCAGTGTCCTTGCATGCTAGAATCACAGAAGCATAAAATAGTTTGGGTTGGACCTTAAAGATCAACTAGCTCCAAACCCCTGACACTGGCAGGGACACCTTCCACTAGACCAGGCTGCTCAGAGCCCCATCCACCTGGCATTAAGCACTTCCAGTGATGGGAAATCCCTAGCACATACAATTCTACTTAGCCAACAGAATTCAGCAAAGTCCTTCTGGATGCCTATCTTTAACTGATAAACTGTCCTACTGTCCTGACATATTTTAAAATAAAAAAAACATTTGAATATACATTTCAAATGAATACATGTTAGTTTGAATGCTGTATATGAGAGAAAACTCCTTAGATTATAAACCAATTGGAACAGCACAGGATATACCTACATGATTTTGAAACATAATGGAAGATGTCGTAATCCTTGGTATCTCTTTTGGTCCCTCTTGGCTGTAGCTGTGAAACTTGGAACTGTTTTAGTTTTTCTTCAAGGTTGCTAAAACTCAGCACAGACTCCATAGGGAGCCAAGCAAAAAATTTTTCTTTCCAATCTTCAGGAACACAACACTCCTTAAGAAAGAGTGAAAATACTTGTCGGTTGTTTTCTTCTACATCAGTCTGCAGAAAATACGATGGATATCCTTGCACAAAGTACTTCGACCCCATTTTTTTGGCTTTAACATTAACTTTCCACCAAGGGTCAACTAATGGAAAACGTCCAACCACTTCATACTCCTTTTTGGTGCCACATTCCTGTATAATAACTGAATCATTAAAAAGAAAAACAAATCCAGTGTTAATTGGCAGTCCTAAAAATTAAAACTTTGTGTTGATTAAGAGTATTGTTAGTTCAATGCTTTTTTTTGGTGTTTTCTGTAAGTTGCAGTAGTAATAGTAAAGCAGGGATTTCCATAAACTCCTGATGCCTGTCTCTCCACTAATATTTAAAAAAGAAAGTGAAACCAAACTCAGAAACAAGCGCTAAAACTTCTTCTCTAGGCATGAGGAATAAATCTTGCCTATGAATTTATTAAGCTAATGAAATACACATGGTTTAATATTATGGTTCACTAGTTATCCCACCTCAAGTTTATAACTGAATTTGAAACAGTTTTATCACAAAGTAATCTATCACAATGCCTGCATAATCTTCAGATACATTTGTATACCAAATATTTCCTGTGACTGGAACCACCAAAATTATAAGGAATTAATATGCTTAATTATTAACATTTTGTATGACCTGGTTTGAACTCCTCTTTGCCTTCAAAAAAAAAAAAAAACCAAAACAAAAACAAAAACAAAAAAAAAACCACACAAAAAAACCCCCAAAACAAAACAAAAAACCAAAAAACCAAAAACAAACAAACAAACAAAAAAACAAAACAAAAAAAAAAAAACCACCATTCCCTGATCGGCAACTGGGGACCAATTGCTATGACCAGAGCAAAGTGGGCACCTATGTTCGGCAGGGCCTCTTCCTCACCAGGACAGCTCTTAGGTCTGTAATAACTTACTCGTTTCTTCCTGGTTATTTAGCTCAGTTTAGCCACTTTAAAAACAACTTGCAGATAAAATACTTTTTAGGCAGAGGCTGCACCAACTTCACCTACTTTTCCAAGCTCTAAATAGAAAGTTGGAAGTCATTAACATCAAGTATCAACACTCCCGTATGTCCTAAAAGAAAAAATAATGCGCTTTCTTTGTGTAGAGTTAATTTGAATGGGAAAACCCTATGTTTTCTTACTGCTGCAATCCTGTGCCCGTAGAAAAGCAGAGATCACGCTTCCCTCCCACTACCTATTCATCGCCTACTTCGGCTCCCAGTCCCCTCGCTGGTGATCAATTCCGGCAGCGAGGCAGGGCCGAGCCGGGCCCTCCCCCGCCGCCATTCATGCCTCCCCCGCCGCCATTCACGCGGCGCCGGCCCCGCTCGCCTCCCCGCGCCCTGCCCGGGGCCCGAAGCCCCGAGCCCCGCGCAGGGAGGGCACCGAAGCCCGGCCCGGCCCGCTCCCGCCGCCCCTCACCGGCCCGGCCCGGCCCGCTCCCGCCGCCCCTCACCGGCGCGGCGCGGGGGCAGCGCGGCCGCCAGCTCCGTGCCGGCGGCCTCCAGGAGCGCATCCTCCGCCAACAGCTCCTCGAAGTCCTCGTCGCTTTCCTCATCGTCGTCCGCCACCTCCCAGCGCGGCGGCCGCAGGTGCCCCCAGAGCTCCACGTGCGCACCCCGCGGCCCGCCGGCCTCCGCCATGCCGCCGCCGCCGCCGCAGGTCTGCCCGCCCCCGCGGAAGGGCGGGACGGCGCGACCGGGTCGGGACAGTACGCGGCGACGAGTGAATTTTTTTTTTTTTTTAACACTTCGGGACATAATTCTCTGTGTTTACATGACCCCTATCACAAAACTATCAGATCATAACATCGCACTTCCAGTATATCCGATTGTGTTTCACCCAGCTGCCCCCACAGTAGTTTAATGTTGTGTATAACTGGCAAACTCTTCTCCGGGAGGCCCTCATTGAAACCACCTTTCCTTCCCTACACTGTAACCCTGGCAGTTGCTGCTTAGTCTTCACTTTTGCTCAACACCGGATCCTTGCCTTTTCTGAAACCTTATGACAGTTCATTGATGCAATACCAAACCTTCTCATGTTCAGTATTGAACTCTCACTGAAGACCCCAGAAATCCTGCTGTTCAGACATGAAAGCAAGTCTTTCTACAACCTGTTTTAAACAGATTTTCACTCATTAGTAGTTAGCAGGTTAATATTTTCCATGTTGTTACATAGCTCTGTTTTCTCAGCAAAATTTTGCAGTTGTATTTTTGCATGTTCACGCCGCTAGCAAGCATATGTTTTCATCAATGAATTAAGTTTTGTAAGATTTATTTTTCTAAAAAAGAAATAATTTTGCTGACTTCTGTATTTTGATCTACCCTGTCTTTATTTTTTTTAACTATTTTCTTCCAACTTCTTTGTTTTGTTCTATATTGTCACACAGTACACTGGAGGCCTCTGTGGATGTCTCACTGCTGTATCAGAGTACTGGCAAGCAAATTAAGGGAGACACAAAAGCAGCAGGTGCTGGTGCATTATTCTGATTGAGATTAAATAGCTGGGTGGTTTAACACCCCAAAAGACCAAAATGCAACACAGAAATGCCCCCAATGCTACACTAAATAGAATGCAGCAAATAATTTGCCCAGCTTCTGAGAAGCTGTCAGCAGCACAGACATACCCTGCAGAACGGTAGCATAGGTTGTTTGTATGTGTGTTTAGAACAAGTGATGGATAATAAAATAGATCAACATACAACAATTACTTTTGGTCTAACCTGAAAGAAACACAATTCTTTTCCACATTGTTTCATGACTCCTTCTCACGCATGATTCAGGAGGCCTTCCACCCGCAGGACTACCCTACAAAGAATGTCCCCCCTCTTTGCCACCTTCCTCCTCACAAAATTGATGGGCCTTCAGCTCTCTCACACAGAAGCATGGGACTTTGTCCTGGCATGGTTCTCTGCCACCTCTTCATCCCTGGGAATACCTACATCACCGTGTCAAAGTAATATCTATAACACGACAGAGACGTGTAAATACTGCTGTTACTGTGTTAAAACCCAGCTGCAAGTCTCATGCACACATAAGAATATTGAAATAGTTGTTTTCAGTTCTTATGTGAGAAATATTTGGGTTCTTTCTCCATCTTAATTCACAGAAAATGAAGTAACTACTTGACATGGCAGGCTGAAAACACATGGCCTATAAAAGGGAGACATGAGAGTAGATGGAAACATTGATGTTAATTTTAAAAATTTAAAGCATTAGCTTACTGAAGTGTTTAATAGTGTTAGGCAATCATACATTTGACTCAGTGCTTTAAGATACTTTTTCCTTATAAAACATCATTTCACATTTAACTATGTATTTGTCTAAGTGAAACTGGATATCTGACTGCCCCAGTCTATTCTGAAAATACAAATTTTATACTATATTCATCAAGGCTGACTGGAATTTTGTAGTCTTTCCACGATCCATACTATATTGGCTGAATTTCTGTATGATGCCTTACATTTACATTTCTCCTTATCATACAGTCAAATGCGTCTTGATGATGAATGGCTTTCTATGTGCCCAGCTTTATTAGGTAAGGCTTGATTTTCAAAAATATGACTATTTGCCCCTCATGTGAAGTCAGATTGGTTTTCTAGAGATTGGTGAGGATTAGATGATTTTTTTGAATATTTGAGACTAAATGTTTTGCTTCTTTCAGGAAAGGAAATGAAAGCTTGTGATTTCAATGAGGATAACTGGTCAAGCTTCAGTCCTTTTCCCTGCACTTCGTGTCATCCCATTCACTTTTATTGTTTTGACTTCATTTCAGAATTTTCTCTTTTTTTTAGCATTTCATTTCTTTCATTTCTTCTCCTGTGTTTGTTTACCTTTCTTCCCTGATTTTGAGATTTCAGTGTAAAGAATTTTGGCAACTCTCAGTCCTTTTCACTGCATCTCATTTCACCTCAGTATATTTTGTTGTAGTCACTCCATTTCCAGATTTTCTTTTTTTAAATTCAATTTTATTTTATCATATCTCCTTTCCAGAATATTTGTTACACTTTGTTCTTTGATTTCAAGATTTCATTTTCTTTCCTGTCACAAAGATTTTAAATCATACTTTGAAAAATACTTGGAAATCTTAGATAGCCTTCGGGGACTAGCTTATTCTCCATCCTGTCTCACTTCAAATATCACCCTAAAATCCAACAATGTACAGTAAACAGCAACATGCTTTGATAGCCCTTTGATTTTACTTTCTAGTGCATCATGACATCACTGTCATGATAATTCATGATTCTTAAAGTATAATCTGTCATGCCACTACAGAAGTTAGTGTTGCTCTTCTGTCTGTGGAGAAAAAATCTGTTTATAAATTTGAACAAAATATTGATGCATTCAGTGAAAAAGAAATGCAAATCCCTGAAAAGCAAACTCATGATGAACAAGGAGAGATAATTTGCTGTCTTTTACTGCTTAGTGTCTTGTCCCACAGTAGCAAGTGTGTCTTGTCCCATATTGTGTTCATTTAATAAGAGGTATGCCCATATAAATCTCCCTCTTTTAAAAAGGTGTGTGAAATCCTGAAAACAATTTTCAGAACATTCTGACAGGTACCATTTATACACTGAAGGGTTATATTTATGCCAGCCTCCAGATTTGAATAAGACTTGGTACATTTTTTTAGTGTTTCCCCACACCAGACACCCTCTTTCACAGGATGCCTAGCAGTTCATCTTCAAATATGACTAGGGCTGGGAGTAGGGGGGGGGGCATTCCCTAGTCTCAAATTTGCCTGCATATTCACTGCTTCCTGATCTGTGCTGGGATTAAAGACATTCCTCTCTGCCAAAATCAACACTAAGTCTGAGTTTGGCATCTGAGCAGCAACTGGAAGTCCTCAGAGGGTGAAGTTAGGTGATGTATCCAGAGCAGCAGGAGGCAGGGGTAGCAGAGGAAGAGTTAAACTCTAATTCCTCTTGAGATGGAAAGGGTTTGGTTTTACCCTGTGGTCTTTCAGGGTGTCATAGAGCAGTCACGTCCACAGAAATACTTTTCAGGAAGTGAGGCTCTGGAGGCCAGCAAGGCAGCCTAGCTGCCTTTTGAGATGTTACACTGAAGTGCTGCACCCAGACAGCAGTGAGCTGTCCTTACTGCTAGCCACGAGCCTGCTGGAGCAAAAGGTCCACAAGTGGTCAGCTACCACCACCCTGACTTAATAGTGGAACGTGGGGATTTTTGAGATCTAGGGATCCCATAAACAGGTGTCAACATATGGAAGCTTTCAGAGGGTGGTGGCTAGTGAAAAGGGGCTGTAAAAATGACTGCAGATTAATTAGCACTTTTACTTACCAGAGTTTCTCGTGTGAAATCTCTTCACAGCTGGGTGACATTTCTATAGATGAGGCAAAAAGTGCTAATTCTACTGACATTGCTTTTTCCCTAGACAGTAAATTTCGGAAAATGTCAAACATGCCAAGAATGAGATATATATGTCTCAGTCCTCATTAGGAATAAAACTGGTAGAACTTGAGACATATAAACATTCAAAATCTTTAAAAAGTGAGAGTTGTTATAAGAGCATGCCTAATCATAGTCGAGAAGAGGGGCTCTCTGAAAACTTGATAGGTGGAAGATAGAGCCCCTGGTTAGGACAGATGTAGTGATTTAACTTGGAACTCTGCCAGTGTAAACCAGCACATTAGCAATAATGTTGAACTCTGCTTAGAAAACATGCTTGGCAATGTCAGGACTTAAGGAGCCAAGGCAGATTCTTTGCATTGCATCCAAAGTTCTGACACAGGACTGCTCCTTATTAAAAGCTTTAGAAGAAAACCAAGACAACATTTTCATTCTCCTTTCTTCCCAAGGCCACAGAATGTTTGCAGCATCTGGCATGTATTTCCCCTTACAGAATGGTGACTTCACCAAGATGTGGATTCAGGGTCACTTTAACTTAACCATAGTGTCGCAGAACATTCTAAAAAATGGTTTACAAGTTTATTATTTTCTGTGTCTGAGGGAGGAAAAAGCCAATCCAAGGGAAAAAATATCTGGATAAAATGGCTACTGTTACAGCCAGAAACAAAAACACACCCAAATTACTATTTTTATAATTAGGTGTATGTGTACAAAGATTTCTGCTGGAATATATTACATTCATGCACCAGGCTTCATGTCATACTTGTGGGTTTGTATATCTCAGGGGAGAAATCCAGTACTGTTATCTGATTTGCCAGTAACATATAAAACTTCCCTTAACAGTGTTTCATAGTGGGTAATACTTGGAAGTACTTTTTCTAAAACAGTCTGTATCTTGGTGGCTTATAGAAAAAATCTCCTATGTTTATCCCAATGCATTCCACTAATGAAAAGGCTACAGAAAACAGACACAACAACATCCAAACCAAAACCAAACCAAAAAAAAAGAGCTCAAACCCCCAGAAAATGAAAGACAGCCTTCTTAAGAAATGCCTGAAATTCTCCAGTTCTACTTGTAAATGAAAGTATGGGTAACTTTAATGACCATGTGATAATATTTTGATTCAGTTGTCCCTGGCTGCCCTCCCTCAGCCCCTTCCTCAGCATCCTTTTATAATTAATGGTTTGGAGGAGAAATGAACTGCATAGGTCTGCATTTTTGCAAGAGAATTCAAGACTTGTTCTTTATGTTTATCATTTATAGAGCTATGTTGTTCTGTAATGGTGTAATCTCTACATTCCTGGTGAGCCACACAGCAAAGATCTGGTTAATAAACTCAAAATTAAATAGAAAGAAGTCTCAGAAAAGGAAAAGTCTTTGTCTTTTGAGACTGTCAAACAAAAGAATATTAGTAAATATGTTTTAAGTATTGTTTTGTAGTTGCTCATCTTTGCTTTTTGAGAATATTTTTCTGATTACAGGGAAGACTAAATGGGGGAAGGAGGGGGGTAACAGGGTGGGTGTACATTTCCTTCAGGATTTGACTGAAAACTAGTATTTTCTGGGCTAATGGAATGAGTTTTTTTATTTTCCTAAGGTAAAGGTCACCCTGCTGCCAACAGTACCATACTGTGTGCCTGTCAGTGTGTGATCCTGGGCCTAATTTTCATCTATGTTTGCAAACTAACCTGGGCCAGAACAGGGCCTGAAGTGGATGTGTGCCACCATCCACACTGTCTGCTGCTAAGGCACTCTGGCACATTTTGCCCTATGTCAACAAACACCATCTCAGATGATACCCAGGCCCTGAGAGTTTTTCTTCCCCTTCTCACGGTTCAGAATCACGACCAAAGAACAGATCCTGTTTTCTTTTCTGGTTCAGAGGTAGCCACTAAAACTTCCCAAGAGAAGTCATTTACCTGAGTACAGTTCTACTTTGCAGCTGTTTGCCACCAAAGGCCACTGCTCCTATTAGCTCTATAAAGCTTTTTGTGATACTCAAATCTGGAAAACATTCATAGCCACTTTCCCCCTCTTTAATTTTTATCTGGAGCTTTCCTTGAAAAAGAACTAAATAAAAATGAGTAAGCACTTTCACAGTCTAAGGTCTGAGCCACTTTCCAGAGGGTCCTTTGAGAGCCCTTCCAATTACTTGCCTTCAGCTGGGCTCTTGAGTTTAGCTATTAATTTTTCTTCATAAATAAACCACATCTGTGCACTAACCCTTCTTTGTTACCGTTCCCCAAATCTTCTATACTTTTCTGGTAACAAATTTAATGCAATTTTCTTCATGTGGTCTTATAAGCATAATGAGCAGATGGAAGTGCTCGGATTACAGCTAAAGCCAGCTTAAATGCAACTGTTCATCTTCTTTTGAAACAAAATCAATGAATACAAAGATTAATTTCTGACTAAGTTTGATTTGCCTCTTTTTCCTCAAGCAGCCGCTCCCAGTAGGTGTTCTGCTGGAAAAAGCAAGGCTCCAAGAAGGATTTACAGAGGAGAAGTTATGGAGAAGGAGCAGATGAGAGATACTAGTAGAGTTGAGTGTTACAGGAAAGAACTTTACAATCCTCCTATTCATCCCAACTACTTCCAGGTCTGGGTAGAGAATATCAGACTGTAAACCCTGCCTTTTGTTTTTGTGTAAGGCACTCTGATACGAAGGACTTGTCATTAATAGAAAAACTGAGAAGAGTTGTGGCGTCTTGTTGATTGATGCTGTCAAGCAGCAATGGGAATAGAGGTCAGGAGGATTGAAAATCCACTGGGATTTAATGTCACTATGCACTTTACTCTGGGATGGCTTCCATCCTAAATAAACCACCTGGAGAATGGAAGTAGTTATGACAAGAGGGATATGGCAGCTCTTAACTTAATAAAAAGTTAAAATGCTCACATAACACAGTGCTGGATCACACATCTAGTATGGATCAGAAGATACTCATGGAAAGTGAATGCACAGTGACACGCAAATTGCCCAAACCATGTGGCTTTTTTAGCATAGCAGGGATAGTAAAATAAAGAATAAAGCTCCCTTTGGGGTCCTCACACAGAGTGAAATTTAAGTTTTCCAGACCAAAATGCCAGATGCTGGTAGAAACGCATTGTGTTTTGGGATTGATAAAGTGCTGCAGCTATTATGCTTTTCCTTTGGAAATGTATTAGACCTTTAGTGATCACTGCAGGCCAGGACTTCATTATTTCGTAGAAATAAAATTACAGAATGATTTTTTCCAAACTTTAAAAGATTTTTCAGTCTTGATTGCACATAGCAATTGTTTTGTGACCATTAAACCAGAACCTGTTTTCTTCACTGACACATTTGCTCCCCTTTTGTTGATATACAACAGTTTTAGCAGGTAGTGGGTTGTGTGTTCTGGGTTTTGTAGTTTCATAGGTTTTTGTTTGATGTAGTTTTTGCAATGAACTTTTCATTTCTTCTGAAATGTAAAATTGGACACAACACATGGCAAATAGATAAATTAGAAGGACAAGTCTAATGTGGAGTTCTAACATTTGCAATTTAGCCAAGATTTCTTTCATAAGCGATGGAAGAGTTTGCAGTGGTAGCCATGGTGTGTGGGAGTCTCTCCTCCAGTCATGCAATGCTCTGCAGTAGTGTCAACAGAGCACACAGAGGGGGAGGGAGGAGGGAGAACACAGGAAAATGTGGGGGCTACCTTCAACCGTAGGCTGAAAAATTGTAGAGGGTGCTGGATAATGGAGAAATGGGGGAAGATGTGAACATGGAAAAGAAAAAGAGGCCCTTTCTGAGGATGCAGAAGGAAAAGGTAGAAAATTAATGTAAAATAAGAAAAGAAAGGCAGACTTTCCATAGCTGTTTCTCAAGGAAAAAGCCCAACAATTAATAAGCAGTGCTGTCTCCACTAAACTCATTTAGAAACCAGATCCTGGCTAGAATTTTGATTAGTAATTATGAGCATGTTTCCTTTCACCTACAGCTTTTCAGGGAGAGAGACCAAACATTGACTGAATCCAGTGATTTCTCTTTTGTATTAGCACTATTCACACGTCATTCATAATGCCCCAAACAGCAGTAATGAACATGTTCTATACAGTGAGCTAATTGCATCAGAAATTATTTGTTTAATAATAAGATGACCACTTAAAAGTTAGCTTTAAGATGTAAAGCAGAGAAAATTGTTTCTTGACATGACATGTGGCAAAGGTTTTCTAGCACATAAAGGTCATTCTACTCCTTTGTGTATGAGTCTACTCATGTAACAACTATTCAGAAAATAATACAAATTTGTTTATATTAATTGAAATTTAAAAGAGATTTTGAAATTTAAAACTCTTCTCACTTATTTACTCTTAATTTAAGAGAGCTGTTCCTATGAAGCATACTTGCATGATACTTGTATTTTTGGTTCTAAGAAAATGAATTTTGCTGTATTGCAACTCATTTTGTTCACATCTGAGAGTTCTTGCAGGACACCCCCTGAATTTTTTAACACAATACCAACAGACACTTATATTCAGACTGGGTTTTTATAACTAATGAAGACAATCAGTGATTTCATGTATTGAATCTGATATTGAATTAATGAAAGACAACATGTATGCAAATGGGCCAGGTCATTCTTCCACAATGCATTTCACAGTAGAACTCAAATTTTATGTGTGTATTTTGAATTGCGACAATGTACTCAGCTGCTACTTGGTTTGAAAGAAGAAGCTCTTTATGGAAAAGGATTTTTTAAATGGCTGTAAGACCAGCCTAATGAGATTCAGGACATTTACCTTGCAACATAGCACTGGTCAGGAACAGAACAAGTTTTTTCTTGTCTCCAAACAATTATGAGTCCATTTTTTTATTATTTCCATCAATACCTTGATATGTGGATTTATTGCTTATCTAGCAATTCTACTTCTTGATGAACCACTCTTTTGGCCAGTTGCCATGAAAGTAAATGTTGGAGCTGAGACTAAGCTGTGGTCAGATGGATCAGATGGTATCACAGCCCATTTGTTTCTCCTGCTCTGCCATCCTCTACACAGGTGAAGCCACACAGTCAGCTCTCCCAGCACTCATCTGCTCCTGCACAGTTCTGGCCAGTTTATTTTAGCAGCTTGCAACAGCATTTTAACCTAAACTGGCCAGTTTTCCCAATGACACGGGTGAAGGGCATTCAAGCTAAACATGATGAGGCAAGCAGATGGGAGAGTTTAGAAGTGTTACCTAAATTCTTTTACCTTAAAGAGATTCTCTGATCAGTTTTCTATGCTCAGGGCATTTTGGCTCTGTTCTTGACTTGTCACAGGGTTAAGGAGAGAAATCCTTAACCAGCTCTGAGAACAGCAGTCAAAAGTATTCTTGAACATACCATATATATATACCTTCACAAGGTATATACTATACATAAGCATTATTTTCCTTCATTCTGATATCAAAGATGTGAACTATCTTCAGAGAATGAAATACCATCTCAAGATAAACCATGTGGTTTCTTACTAATGCTGCTCTATCAGAGCATCCAAGTCAGTGCTAAGCAATCTAGCAAGTGGAGGAAAGGGTGAGTCATTATTAAATTTATGAGAAACTGCTTCATAAATCCTATATAATCACTTTTTCTGAGCTGACTTGGGAAAATCCTTTAAAGCTGCCTCATTCTATTTGGCATCCACAGTAGCTCAGTGTGACAGAAGATATTTACCTTTCCCCAGACAACTTCCTAGAGCCCTTGCTTTTCAGCTGACAGCGAGGAAAGAACCTGTAGCAATGCGTTTCAATTTAGAGTCAGATTTAAAGTCATCGAAGGCACCTGAATTTAAGCAAAGCTTAGGCACATAAAACCAAAATTACAACTCAAACCCTCTCATTCCGTAATTCCCTCATTCTAGAATTATTGAACCACCCTGGGTACCTAGCTTATTTACTTCAAAGCTTTCCATGTCTCTGTCCAAAGCTAAGTGAGGATTCAGAGCTGGGGTGTTTCTCCTCCTAACTTTCCCATGGGGTCTGCTTCAGCAGCCCCCCTGGATGCCTAATGCCTTAGTAAATAAAAGATTCTTGGGTGGAAAGTAAAAGAAAAGGAGCAAGATGAAAGCCAGATGCTGAGCACTGATCCAGGGCAGGGAGGTGCCAGGGTCTCAGTGGACATTTACAGTGGCTCTTTCATGCCAGATAAGCTCCTCAAGCCTCTCTCCTGAGCTGCAGGCTCCAAGCAGATGTATGTGCCCATCTCCCAAGATGGACAGGATTTTGGATCACACATAACCCTTGAAGCTGGATGCTCCTTGCTGGCCTCCTCATCGAGCTCTCAGCCTCACACATGGCCTGACCCAATTCCTGGCAGCAGCATCTGCCTTGAAACAAGGGCAGGGCTCCCAGGTCAGTTTCAGTGCCCAAAATGTGGTGTCAGAGCCTAGCTCCAGCTCTCATCAGTCTGGTCCCTGGAGAGGGAGAGGGGTCTGGGGCTCTCAAAGCCTTGCATCTGCAGCTGAGCTTCTCCTGAGCTGAAACCAGAGTCCGGGAAGCCAGAAACTGTAGTAGTGTGCCAAGAGGGCTCTTCAAAGCTGTCTAAAGCAATTATTTTTATGAAACATATTTGAAAGATTAAGATGTATTTCTCATCTTTTAAATGCTGAATGACAGTTACATTTTTTACTTCCCAGAGCTCTGGAATATTACCCAGGTCCAGAACAGAATTCATTACCTTGCTAATTTTGAGGGGTTTGACTTTTTTGATGACCAACCCTCATGTTCCTCCTAAATCCCTTAGCTAATCAACAGATCTATCAGGATATGCTTCTGAAGTATACTCTGTGCTTGCATTTTACATCAGTGACTACTGGCACAGAATCAAAAAGCCTAATTGGGATTAAATATTCATATAAAAGGGAGAACAGTGTCAACAGCAGAAGCCTTACCAGCATATTCCTGCTTGCTTGCCTTTGCAATAGCTGCATGTCCCTCTTTTACTCTGTTCTCATCCTTGATGTTACTGATTCCTGTTTGTCATGGAGTTTATAAATAGGGGTCTTCCTTCCCCTTTGATTTAAACCAGCAGTTGTAAAAGCTCAGCAGTTTCCAGTGTTATTCTTTTATTTAAGCCATCTGATTCACTTTGTTATATCAGTAAATGAGAGACCCTTTTCTTCAAAATGCTTTTCTCAGATTTCTCCCAAAATTTACAGTGCTTGTGAAGATGAACAAAGTTCACAATGGCCCAATTCTCTGTAAGCATAGCAGATCTCAGCTTGAAACAAGATAACCACCTAAACTATACATTTAATGTAGTGCAATTTTTATTATAAAGTGCTTCTTAAATATTTCATGATCTTCCGCTACAGAATTATTAAAGACAATCTAATTCATTATCGTCTTCCAACAGAAGAATTCGTTACTTGAGGTTTTTCTTGTTCTCATTGACATGACCAAGTAATGGATAGCAATTAATGTCTAAGAAGGAAGTTACTAATGCAGAGATTTTTATAATAACAGACAGAAAGCAATTTTGGAATAAATTATCAAAAACTAGCCCTGAATGTTTTGGTTTAGGTTTCTTTTTTTCCTTGATTGATGGAGGAAAATTGTACTGCATGTATCTTCTTATTCAACATTGGATTTGTTTGGTTTTCTTTCAGAGTGTGTTGATTTTATTTGTCATCATTTCTTTCCTTTCCTTTGCAAGAACTCTAAAGAGTGCACATCCTTCAAAACAACTGGTGTGACACAAGACCAGCAGTGTGCATGTATAGAATATCAGGACCTTAAATAACTCTCATGTTGCATTCAGTGATCTGAATTTTCATGCTGCAAATGTAAATGCCATGTTCAATTTTACTTTCTGCTGCTGTAATGCAAGTATGAATATTGCCATTTTCTGTAAACCCAAAAAGATCTGGCAAAGCAACACCGCTCCTGGGCTTGACAGTGATGGCAGTGTTTCAGCTTCCATTAAACAAATGGGAAAAGACTTAAAAAATTAAACACAAAGTTGAATATTTCATAGTGACTTTGCTAAATGGGACTGGTCTGTCTCCTCCAGAGAACTCTGCAGAAAGTGACCCCTTGTGGCAGGTGCGTGTCCGTCTGCAGATGTGCAGGGACTCCTGCACCACAGCACATCTCAGGCAAGGCTTTTTTCAGCTGGCCATACCAGGGGACTGTGGCCCCAAAGATCTGAAACCCAGACTTTGGGAAAGAGTGGAGAAGTACTGCTGCTCCTAAGCACCTGGCCCTGTTTCTGTGCCACTGCAAGATCTTCAGATACCCTCCCCTTCCCTCCCTAGGCTGCAGAGAAGCCAAGATGGATCTTACCTGTGTATGAGTTTATATATAAGCCGAGAAAATTAACAAATAATGACTGGCTTTTGTGTTCCATTTCCATGACAAAAAAGAGATTCCCACAGTTTTCAGGTGCCACTTGTTAATTTCTTCCCAGCATTGGGTGACACTAACTGGTTGATGGCCAGACCTATGATGCAATGAGCTCTTGTGGTGCTTTGGGTGTGTCTGAAAGGTGGAGGGCTGGCTGTGGATCGCAGGTGTGCAGGGGCTGGCAGCAGGGGATGTGCTCTGCCTAGCACTGGAGGAGACATATAATCACAGTGAGAAGAGTCAGGGCTGCAAATGCACCTGAACAGCCAGACCACCAAAAAGAGGCTGTGTCAGTTGTTGATGGGTCCTGGAAGCAAAGATGTTGCTTGTTCAAGGAAGCCAAGGGGAGCTCAGTGAGGAATAAGGTGATGCTATTCAGCCCATCATCCCTCCTCTGCAGTGAATGAACTGAGGCATCTCTGCTTTGTAAAGCTAAACAGTGAAGCAGTTGCTGTGCCTTATATTCCATTTTTGTTTCCGTGTGCAGTGTACAAGCTCCATTACAAAATAAATAGCCCAGCAAAGATCTTCTGAAAAGTTACATGTTAACAGTGTTTTGAGGATGTTCACAGTTTTTCTTTGCACTTTCATATGTATGCAAGCTGGTGTTGGAATTGATCCCCTAAAAAAGGGCTTATGGCTAAAATATTCTACGTAACAATTGATAAAATTTTATAAAATGCAGCTCATAAAATCCTGCAGAATGTCTTGTATGGTATAAAGCTGTGAAGTGCATCTCATAAAATACTCTGAAACCTGTATCTTGAAGCAGAGGATAGATCAAACGCTGCAGCAAATGAATTTGGATGACACCTGGCTTTCACAGTGATGGGTTTATTATTGGAATCTGCTGTGCTGGAAGAGATGCGAGGAGGGGGGAGAAGGTAGGGGGAAGGGAAGTGTGGTCTGCCCTCCTGTGTGATGAGCTAGCCTCAGCTAGGGAATATTTATAGTGGTGTTACTAGAAATGCTAACCCCTTTCTGTCCCTCCCAGCACAATCACTATTCTGAGCAAGGAGCAAATCCATAGAAATCCCTCTCAACTGGGCAAAGCTAAACAGGCATCAGCTCCCTGGAACATGGCAAACACCGTGTCTGCCTTCCAGTCTCTTAATAATATATATGCCTGTTTCTCTTGTTTTATATAAGATGCCACAAGAAAGAAAATTACTCCAGCTTCTTTCCTGGGGCTGTCAGTACCGATGTATCCCATCTGCCATGTCCATGGAGAGGTTTTGTTGGAGGTAAGATTTTGTTGTAGGGGTAAGGTCTTTCTGGAGAATGATGCTTCCCCTTTCACCAGGGAAGAGGTGATGGAAAAAACGGAGCCTTTTTAAGCACTTGGCCATTCTGACACCTCTGTCACAAACCACTCATGCATGAGATGTCAAGCTGTCACAGTTTTGTGACACTGGCTCATGCTTTAAACATGTTCAAAACATCATGCATTTGAGAAGTCTTGCTGAAGTTGGAGAAAGTAATTACATACCTGGACTTGTCAATGCGGTTCCTGGGAGCATTCTAGTCTGAAGGTACATTTGCACCACAGTTGTGGTTTTAAACATATGCTGATCAATACAGATTCCTGGCAGCTCCTTTTGTGTCTCAAGGCCCACGATCCCTGCAGCAGACAGCAAGAACTGCTCTGATGCTTCCTGTCTGAAGTTGCCACTTGCACCTGCCCAGCAAAGCCCAGCAGCAGAGCAAGTGCTCTAACATGAGGACCTGGTCTGGACAGGTTTCAGTATCACCTCATAAAAGCACCCAAAGCCTGTCTGCAGCACTGTTTGCTCCATTTTGTGCCCCAACACTATTTCCACATTGCTAAAACAGCTCTAAAAGTTCTCACTGCAGAGGATGCAGGTGACATTGGACTTCCTCATCCATTTTCCTTATCACACTTTGCAGAGAAACAACCTGTGCCTGGGGGTCCTATTTTTACATCCATTTATGACTCTGTAGTGTCCTCCCACTGCAACTGAAAAACCCCACACACATGCCAGATGCCAATTTTAGTCACTTTGTACACTCCAGATTAATCCAAATATTTCTCCTTTCTACTTTCTAATTAGTTCATCTTTCTTATCCTCAAGCCCATGTAGATGGCTTTATTTTACAGTAACTTCATTGATGCTTCATAGAAACTTCCCTCAAAATATGCCAGGAGAAGATATATTGTACAGGAGGACAGGCCACCTTGTAAGAGACCCAAATTTTAAAAAATTACAAATTGACAAGTAATGAATGCCTGCTGTACTGGAAAGTTTACAATTATTTCTTCCAAAACTTATCCAGGTTATCCAGGAAAAACTTATGCAGGTTATCCAGGGAAGTCTCACAATTTTCCTCACAAATATCAGTAAAATCCAACAATGCTTCCTGGAGGCATTTTGCAAACTATGGTGGGTAGTGGCATTATCCCCACTTGGCAGCGGTCCCTTCACATCCATGTGCTTCTCCAAATAATGACTTAACCTGTGTCAAAACCAGGCCAAGGTGACATAAAGAGAAGGTCACTCTGGTATCAAAGACCCTGCTGTAATAACTATTAAAGTTAGTGGATGTATCAAAAATACATCAGAATCCATTAAAACGGAATAAAATTACTATTTTCTTTCCTTTCCAGTGCAGAAGGAGATAATACCATTTGGTGTCCATTAGTCACTCCCATAAGACCATGAAGAGCTTGTTCTAGTGCTGCAGCCAGGTAAAAAAAGGTTGTATGCTCCCAGAGGTATCAGGAAGCCTGGGGTTTTTTGGGGCTAGGATGGAGAAATGGCCCATCACCACTATCCTTTTAGGGGCAATTTTTCTGCTGATTCACTGTCTTCTTTTTCTGTTCAGTTGCAGTAATATGACTTCAGAACCACTGCGCTCAAGAGGAATGCTCTTTGTTCACTTTTCTATTTTGGGAGGAAGCAACAGAAAGTCTTTGGTGTTTCCTGTTTTCTGCAGGTATATTTCGAGACCAGGAGCCTGAAAGATGAAACAGTGTGAAAGACTTCAAAGATCATGGCTGACTGATGGTGAAATTAAGAGTCTAGGGAGAATTTTCTAGAGTCCAATGCCTAAAAAACCCAATTAGATGGAGAGACAGAGTCATTGCAAGTGGGACTGCCAGGAAATCCCAACGCTGGTCTCTGTGACAGTGTCTTGAATCGGTGTAAGTAAGGGTTCAAGCAAGTAAGCAGGTGTTCAAGACCCACAAAAGCAGAGTTGGGAGAAACAGCTCCTATTCCAAGCAGGCTCAAGCTTTTTCCTCCCTCACCATGTTTTCTTTCAACTTTTTGTTATTTGTTCTGCTCCCAGATTCCTCCTATCTATATTCCCCCACTGCCCTTTTAGTGATCTTTTATTGCTTTCTTCCCTCCTTCTTGGTTACATGTGGTCATGTACAAGAAAATAGAAAGTGGATGACAACCTAACCTAAAGAAGATAGGAAATTTTTCAGAGAGTGCTCTGAGAGATTTAAATCAAACCAAACACATTATCAACCCTGTGACTCAAATTCAGCTGACACAATTATATAAAAATATGCATCGTTTTCATGAACATTTAAAAGATGGGTGCAAGACTTCCAAATGAGATCTGCACATCACTTAATCAGTCAGGAAAAGCCACTTTCCCTTTGCCAGCGGCTGACGACTGGCTAATGGCGTAAAGCACAAGCGTTAACGAGACCTAATGACTGGCAGGAAGAGGGAGGAACTGCTCCAGACCAGGACCGGTTCCAAAAGCTATGGTGCTACTGCCACCTGAGGTTTTCTTCTGGAAATACAACTCCTATGTGGAAGGGGTTGCACAAAAACTGGGGCAGAAGAGGCGGAATCTGCCCTCCTCAGTGCCCTTGCCAGCCTGGGCAGAAGGACCAGAGATGTCCAGAGGTCCCTGCCGGATGATTTGTCCTGTGATTCTATGATAGTTAAGACAGCTGTGTTTTCATACAATTTTTTTAGCTGTGTGATGTTCCAACTTCTTATGAAAAAAATATTTTTATCTGCTGCTACCTTGACCTATAAGGACTGCAATGTAACCAGAAAAAGTGAAGGCTTTTCACCATTATGGTACTGGCAACCTTTAAAACCAGAATCCTGGCCAGGGTCCACATGCACTGCTCCAGAGCATTACACCATGGCTGGGGTCTCTTCCCACTGCACACACAGACATCTGTGTTGAACAGCACATTAGCAGCACTGGTGGCCAAATCCATGTAGCATGTGACAGGGAAAATGAATGGAGCTTTTGAAAAGACTAGTAAATATTTTTTTTTTTAAATTAAAAATTAATTATATACATTTCATCATCTCATCTTCTCTTGTGTTGGTATCTGATTTTAATTGGGAAAGACCATGCTGTCATTTGTGCCTAGCTTTTGATCCTGTTCCTGAATTTCTCTTATTTGTTGTAAAACACTGTTTTGATCATAAAAGCTATTCTCTCATACAAACTTCTCCTATGGTGGATCTCAACTTTGCACATGATGTACGTTGACCTATTAGACCAAACCTCTGCAAGGCATGAATTTTAAAGTTAGTTTTCTCCATCATGTTCATCATTACATCTTTCTGGCTAGAAAAAAGTATAATTTGGTTACATTTAAAATAAAAAAATTAGAAACATAGCATGCCATTTTCAATTGTGACTCTCACCAAGATACTATTTTGGACTCTTTATCTCTTCTTCAAAGCCCGTCAAAACTTCCATTATGGCCTAAAATAGTATAAAATAAAGCTACATTACTTTTGAGATTGTAAAATATTAATAAGCTATGAATAACCAACTAAAGCTATTAAGTATATTTTAATAGGCTTTTAATTATTATTTCTTGCTTGCCTAAATTCCTTATAATGGTAAAATCATTGCACAATATTTAATGTTAAATCAAAGAAAGCAAAAAAAATTAAGATCATGTCCCCTACCAATCAGATAATTCAGGAAAAGAAAAATCTTTACTACTTTACAAAAGTTGATACTTGCAGTTCCATAGCTTTAGATGCCATTTTATGGAAGGTTTGCCCTTTTCAATAACTTCTCTGTTCATCTCCAGAACTTATTTGTATTTGTACTCTCAGTGCAAATGTGAACTACCACTTGGGATCTCAGGCATGACACAGAAAAATCTGACAATTTTGGTTAAATGTGGTTATCCAAAAGTATTTTTGTACTAAAACTGTATATAGATTTATTATATGAATCGTTTACATATGAAAAAAGGTGGGAAGGGAGAGAAGAGATGGAGGGTGAAAAATCAGGCAAAGGAAATTCAATGCTTATATTTTCTTAATCCATCAAATTCTTCCCGTTTCTTATATTAGTATTTTATTGTTCATTATAGCTCCAATGAAGCAATTCTGTTTATGTGTGTGCTGGAAGAAGAAGTCTATCAGTTCTAGTGAGATTCCTTAAATATTTTCAAGATGAGCAGATGCTTGAAATAAGCATACACTGGGCCAGTGCCCAACTGCACTGCTTGGTATTTATTAGTAGTAGTGCGTGGCTAATGTAATAGTTACTTCCTTTCTAAATTCTCTCTTCAGCTGTTCATAACTTCCCAAACCAAATTCCTTTTAAGCCTTAAATTCTAAATAGTTGGCCTCATGCAAAAGACAATCTTTGTATATTGGTTCCTGTAAAATCCATCCATCTGAATTCACATTATGTGGATAAGACAGAAGTGATTACCATGAACTCTTGCTCAGTTTTTTTTCATATAACTGATAATAGCCATGAAGTTTCAAGCATGGTGGAAATTGCCAAATTCAGTCTCTCATTTTACAACAGATCTTCTGCAGATGCACCATGACTCACACTCATGAGTTCACTGAACTCAAGGAAAATTTGAGGAGGATCAAAGTTTCACTTGTGCGGTGTTTAGGAAGGATTGAGCATGCACAGTCCCTGCCAGGAGCCAGAAGCCATGTGGAACTGCCAGCCAGGGATGTCCATGAGGGAGGACAGAGCCCTCAGCCCCACTGCCAGACATGTTTGTGGTGACACACCAGGGCTGGGGCCCAGCTGGAAAGTCTGCAAATCTGAAAGTCCACCTGAACAGGGTCCACAGTCAGGCAGGGATGGGACAAGGCTGGGGACATGGTCACCTACAACTTGGATGGGGACAGTCCCAAAGGCTGAGCTGAAATGGGATCCACTTTAATACCTTTCATTCGGCAAAGAGCTCTTCATAAAACTAGGCAACTGGACAACAGTAAGGCAGTTTATTATCCAAAACCAGATAGTTTTTAAGAGAACTTTAAGAGAATTTTAAACCAGAAAGTTTTTAAGAGAATGAAATGGTTACATTCTTTGGAATCATTCCTTTCTAAATACATGTCATGCCACGCTGGTTCCTATTGCTGTCTGTGTATGAATGCTACACAGCATGAAAATGTCATTTCTATGACATATCTTGCAGTTCTGTACAAATCACAGTGCAGATCTGGATAGTATGCAAATACTGAAAAACTTTGGCTGCTCCTATTAATATATCCAAATTAATTTGCTAGTACAGAGAGAAATAATCATTCCAAAACCAGAGGCATTAACTAAGTAGGTACTCTGTGTAAGACCAGAATTCCACTTGAAAAAGCACAACAATAGATAGCAATCTCAAAGAAAAACACCATATGATAATTGCTATCCCTCTGGTTTTGAATGTAGGCTGGATATTCACTGAAGGGCTTTGATATACAGATTAATCTACATTCCCTCCAACTGAATTTGATTTTCTTCATTAAATGCCACCCAGTTGAGTTTTGTAATCAAAATTAAGAAATAGCTTTTCAACATTTTCAGAGGGGTTGAAGATCATATTACTCTTGTTCAGTAGAAAATAATGACACTACTCCTAAAGATATATAGAAGTATTTGCAATATCAAGACCCTTATTATTTTCTTTTCTTACCTTTACAAAATAGAAATGCTGAAAACACACATTGAAGAGCTTGGATTGGTATAAATACCAGCAGTAACAGGGTGTTTTACATCAACTTGTACTGGAGGTTTTCAAACTCCATTTAATCCTGAGAAAAATTTATTGCTATTGCAGGTTTCAGTTATGGGCAACAAGGGTTTCTCAGCTAATGTTGACAGGGAAAATCCATTTTCAGTGCAATTATAAAAGTATTGGCAGAGACATGGGAGATTATGTGCCATCATATGTCTTGAAAAGGTGCTGAAAATGCTTTTGTTCTGTACATGGCAGGATTAAATAATTTTTTGTCTGTCTGGCCTCTGCTGCTTCTCTAACATCAGAGTAATTAGGATAAATGAACTCCCATCTGACCCTCTTCAATGCCTGTGGTACATAAACCCTATAAGATAACACAAGTATTACACTTAATCCCCAGTTCAGCAGAGCACTTAAATGTATATTTTGAGACCCAATTTAAAGGTATGTTTAAAAAGAAACATTTCTTAATGGCACTGGTGAATTGGGGCCTTAACAGGCTTTCACGGTCACTGCTCTAGGAAGCCATGAGTTAATGTTAATCCTTGGAGAGCAGCACTTCTTCCACACCTCACACCAGCAACACAGCTGGACTGCCCAGCAGGCTCCGTCCCAGGACTCTCGACATCCAGGCACTGCTCCACGGGGTGGTGAGATGCACAGAGCATTGCACAGCCACACATGGAAGCAGAAAATCCTGAACACAAACCCAGATAAAACTCTCAAACCAAAGGCACTCTCCAGCAAACATTCTTTTCTTTGGAAATCTATTTTAATGTAGTCAGCATCAGGATACCTCGTATTGTATAAGCAAACATTTTTATAAAGTCTGACACAAAATGGGAGTGCCAATATTTATTTGCCAATTAAGGCTTCTGCACTATTTTTCTTAATATAAAGTAGAACAGCTCATTCCATGAGAATATCCATCTATTTCAAGCAAGCTTGGGTAAAGGAACTGAGGCACTGGGTACCTCTAGAAGCCTTCATGGCTCAGTAGGAAGGAAAGGACCAGTATTTCATATATGCCAGCATGGTCTCAGGAAAATCACTTTCACAGGCAACAGCTATCAGCATAGAAAGGCATTGAATGAAGTAAAGAGTCACTTAGGTAAATGTGTTATGAATTTGAATGTAACATTGCCTGATGACAATACAGGAAAAAAATACTATAAATTAAAACTTAAAATCAAATTTAATGGCTTTGAACTTTTTCTATAGGGTACCCAATGCAAATTGGTTTTTAACCATACATAAATGTTTGGTGGATAAAGCCTGTAAGATCTGCTGGCAAAGATGCATGGTCAGAGCTATAAATATGTGGGAAAATCTAATAGTTCAAATTTACTCCAAAGGTCATCCGGAGTATAAATGTATTCTCAGAAAAATTATGCAGAAATTTTATCATTCTCTTCTTCACATGGGCTGAGATTGCAGGAAATAAGTAAGTCCTCACAAAATATAATGACAGGAAGAGAAAAATGCCTGTGCTGTGACTGAATCCAGTTTCTTCTAACAAATTATTATGTGCTCTGTCACATAAATTCCAACCATTAATCACTTCCATAGGCATGAAGCCAGAAGAATAGCACTATTAAGACCAGTTTCAGCTAACCCCTGAAATATTTTACTCTTGAAAAGGTTGCATTTTTCTGGACAAAGGAGGTTTACATGCAGCTTGGCAAGAAGTTAATGTGAAAAGGAAAAGCCAAAACAAAATCAACTTACAACTGCAAAGCTTTGACTTCTGAATGAAATGGTTTCTTCATATGTTTTGCCTATATATAAGCCAGGAAACATATATAATCAGTGAGTTACAGTGCACAGATGTACTTTTAATGTGGGATGCAACTCTGCTATCATAAAAGGAAAATGCAGTCATTTACCTCACCAACATCCAATACTTGGGCCACAAGGAACATGCAAGAACCGTGTGTGCTTGCCAGATCAAAATACAAGAATAAACCTATATCACAGAAGCTACCAAAGACTTTTCCTTTTCCTTTGCTTGCAGATGGGCACAAGGTCCCAGGAGAGATCTTGCATTGGGAGTGTTTCCAGGACAGCTGTAAGAGATCCAGTTCACACTCTTGTCCATAATGAATGGGAATAAGCTACACTTTGCGGGAGTACATATATGCTAATTAGCACCATTTCCTCTGAAATTATATTTTAATTAAACAACCTTTAACAGAAATCAGACTGATAGCAAGTCCCCCCAAAACAAGCACACAAAAAAGCCCCTGCCTCTTCAGCTGCAATGGCAGAGAGCTTAGATTCTCAGTCGTGGCTGTAAAATTCAAGACAGCACATAATAAAGCCCAAGAAAATTATTACAGGATTTCTGTATGTACATAAAGTAAATAAAAACATGTGCAGATACTTCCCATCCTCCTATATCTCAATAACACTAGCCAATGAGCTATTAATAACATTTTTGACAGCAAGAGGCAACTTAACTTTCCCTTCTTCTTTTGTTCTATACTAAACATTTATCCCAGGGAGTTGAATTTAAGTCGATATTGGGCATGTAAAATTTTACATAGAAAGCTGAGCATTATTTATCATCCATTTATAGAGTATTAACATCTTCATGGTTCTTTTCCCCTTTTTTGTCACTGATATTACACAATTTTTTCACTGCTGTGTCCACAGAATTAAAACTAGTAAATGAAAAGAGAATGGTACAAGGATGCTGAAGGTGAGCTCTGGGACTATGAAGCAGAGAAAAAAGTGTGTCACTCTCCCATGGGATTTTCCCTCTCTCCAGACAGCACAGCTCAGAGCAGTGATGCCATGATGGAGCACCAGCACTGCTGGCAGGTGCTGGGGACTCACCATCCGTGAAACCAGCTGGAGACACGTAGGAAACTTTCTCTTCTGTATTGCTGCATTTTGGTGCTCTTCAATCTCTCCACTCCCTCAATCTCCCCAAATAAGGTTTGCAATAAAAGCAATAAGAAGAATGAAGTGGCAATGCATTTCCTAAGAAGAACCAAATGCTAAGCAATAAAGCAATGCAAACCCAGCATTATTGATGTACATTTTTTTAATATTGACAGAGGTACAGCAGATCCTCTGACAGATTCTCTGTCCTTTGTGTGTTTAACCATGGTACTTCACAAAGTCTTATATTAGCCTACTTTTTCATCTGTGTCACAAGAGTGATGATGTTGAGTTGGTAATAGACTTATCAGGAAAAACAAAAATTTACCTTTTTTGATATTAAAAAACACTGTGATTTTTAAATATTATTTTAAAACATTTTACATTTGAAAGCAATACATATTTTTATACATTGACCCACTTTCTATATTGTCAGAAACCTGATTGGGGTTTTCTTAATTAAGAGCTTTTCACATAAAACACATTAATGTCACAGGAAAACACAGTCCCAGAGTAAATTTTTATTAATTAAAGTAGAAGATTTATCCTTTGCTACTTCAGGAAGGTGGAAAATGTGTCCTATCAGTTGGATGGGAAACAGTGATATGCATTCTAGTGCTTAGGCTGATGTAACCTAAGAGATGACACTACAGTTTCACTCCAAAATAGAACTGTGCTAAAGTCAGTCTGTATATAGAAATACCATCAATGATACTATAAAAGGTCTCAACATAATGATAGATTGTTGAATTAAAACATGTCTAAAATCACAAAAATGCAGCAATTTTATATTTGCTTTCTGTTGTGAGTGGAAGTAACAAACTTTGCAGATGCAGAATGTCAGTAAGCATCTGAAGGAAAAATCTGCATTTGTATTCTGAGAACTCAAAGGCAGTTAACATGAGTTTTGTAATTTATTGCCATCATGGGAATCATAACTTTCAGGAAAGTCTGTGAGTTTCTCAAACTATATTCCCAGCGTCAACCTATTTACAGAAAGAATTTCAATGAGAATTACAATTATATGTGGGGCTGATGAAAAGCATCTTTTCCCACATTGGTGCTGCTAGAAACTGCCAGTCAAAGCATATTTCAGTATTTTCTGTCTTAATGATGAGATCTGGGAATGCATATACACTAATTGTTTCCAAAAATTAAAAAAAAAAAAAAAAGAAAGAAAGAAATTGCTGAGTTTTATATATTTCATTGCTTAGCTTAGTGTATTAATGTCTATGCAAAATTCAGCATAGCACAGCCAATTAAAAACATGAGTTGATGAATATTTACATTGCAAATTGGCCTCAGGAAAACTCTAGTCTACCATCAGTTAAATCATCCCAACAATTGCTACAACTGGTCTCTCAAACACAATGTCTATGTGCTCAAAGTCCTGCCTCTACACATTTCTCTTTTAAAAAGCTACAAAATATTTGGGTCATTTATGCAGTTACTGTATTTCTAGAGTGATTAGCAGACACAACAGTGTTCTGTAATATTGCCCTAAAATGCTATTAACACAAACTTCAATTAGATGAATGATACCCTCTACTTCCTAGCAACACAGGATGCAAAGAATGTTTAGGTAACATTTTCTAGCACTGCAAATTTTACACATGTTTTTGTATGAGAAAGATAAAACCATCATGAAGTCAGAAATTTTTGTTTCTCTTAGCTCAATAAAATCATATCCATTTGAAAATGTTCCAGATGTGCATTTTATATGGAGGAGCTCTGCTTTGGATTTATTCCCCAAAAATAATAAAATCTGACAGGACTGACACCTTCAGCTGCCTCTTAAGTGCTTACACAGTGTAACCACAGCAGTGCACCTCTCAGCAACATACAAATTTCATAGAAATGTGAAGAGAAAAGCAATGGGATTTTGAAGAAAGTTTAAGGGAGAATTCACCATCCAGATAACACTTAACTTCTGGCATCCATTCCACTCAGGACATAGATGCAGATACAGCAATTTTCAAAGTATTTTGAGATTGAGGGTGCATTTCCATCTCTGGGCAAAAGTCCTAAGAAGCCAAATATGAAATATCTTTCCAAACATGTATTTCTGAGACTGGTAGAGAAATATTCAGATTTTTGGCACCACAACATTGCTGGGCACCAGCTGGTCCTGCCACATACATTGAGCCACACACCTTTTACACTGGTACCTTGTATGTAACAGAGCTCCAGCCTGCTGTTATTTTATCATGTCCCAAGCCTTAACACTACTGAAGGACTAATTTATGCTCCAAGTAACATTTGAATGTGATAACCACAAAGGAAATAGTTGGGTCAAATGTTACCTGAAACTGGGATTCCATAATTAGCTTAAGCTGCTGGAATGCAGGCTGCCACCAACCCTCGTGTGCCCATTGCCTTCCTCTTGTGAGCACAAACAGCAGCCCACCAGAGTTCAGCTCATACTGGTTATGATCTACACACTGAGTTACTCAGTATGGACTTATGTGAAAATGTGATTGTCTGTGAAAGTTTAACTTCAGAAATGTCTGCTCCTGAAATTCTTCAGGATGAGCTGCTGCACTTCCATCCACGCTCCTTCCAATGCAGCTTAATATGCAGTTTTTATACAAATCCTTGTAGAAAAATCAAACAAGGGATCCAGTTTAGGCAACAGTAAAGTTCTAAATCACTCCCAAGTCCATGAAAACTGCTAAAACTCCTGCTTAATGTTGGCCATCAAAGTGGGACTGTAAATCCCACCTTTTGAGGAAGAACGTCCAGCTCAAGCAATCTCAAGTTCTGCCCCATTCCACACCCTCAAAAAAGTACACAAATCTTCAAAATAATCAGTGTAGCCATGTGTATTGCAAAGCATTCCAGAAAAACAGCAGTGTGACTATTGGGCAAGGGAGGTACATTTCCCCTGCTCTAATGCAAGAGACACATGCTAGGCAAGGAAGACTTCCACAGGGGAACTCTCCACTAACCTGGAAAATTCAGTTTGCACCAGCAGCCCTAGGAGTTAAAGCTCCTACTGTGTGCATTTGCTTGTATTGAAGAAACAGACCCTGAGGCATGGTGTAGGGCATTTGAATATTTTTTTTCTTTTTTCCCTAATTTGTGAGAGAAGCTTACTCTGAATTTGGGGAATTTTCTGGGCTTTTTACCTGAAATTACTTGTATCCCAGCTATGTAAAATCAGGTATCTCAGTATTGCTTTATACTAGGGCAGAGGAGTCCTCAGGCTGAGATCCAGTACATAGAAAATACCTTGGAAGTGCTGCTCCAGAAACTAGTTGACAGATTTCTCTCTCCTTTTGACTGTTATTCTTGAAAAAGGAGAAATTAATATTTGAATATAAAGGGATAGGTTCCCCAAAAATAATAAAGTTGAAGTCTCATAAAGAACTATAATTATGTTCATACTTTGTCACATCTGTTGTTCTCTTCAGAAGCTTCACAGAGATGATTAAGCGGAATCTTGTCCCAGTTGTGATTTTCAGCAAAGTAGCATCTAAAACATGCCTGCTAACTTTGGACATAATGTTTTGAGGGAACAGCAGAAAAGTTGGTGAACAATTATGGGTTATGGCCAGTAATCAAAAAACACCATTAAAAGGGTTCAATTGCAATTACAGTTATTTTCTTGGCAGGTATTAATGAATGTGTTTAATATTTTAGTGGAGATACTAGGTTTCTAATTAGACTAGATGTCTAACACCAAGTATTAGATTTAAAGAATCAATCACTTTAATGGCTGACTCATTAAGATACAGAGTCAACTATCTATGAAAATAACTTTAAAATCTATTTTTCTCACACAAGGATCTGTAAAAAACAAAATCAGTATTGAATAACTGGATTAGGATGCAAATAAATGCAGGTGTGCTCCAAATGATGCATGCTGCAGAATGCTTAATAAGAGCTCACACATGAAAGTAGGCCAAGTTTTGTGATTTACAATAGAAATTTACCTGGGCACTCAATTTCTTAGCATAACTAATATTACTATGTAATTCTGGTTGCCTTTCTGCATGCTTAGTATTACCTATCTCTGAAACAGCCTTAAAAGCAAACACTGCTGTCAAAACAGCATCCTTTAAATTTAATCAGTGGATTTGACCTGTCAATATGATATGGCTCTGCTTTCCTGAAAAGCAAAAGGTTATGTCTCAACATGGATTTTCCCCTCCCCTTTGTTTACATAAGTTAGATATGTCAGTCTTGGAGGGTGTCACGATCCACTCTACGAGCAGGGAGTTGTGATGATTCGTTTACTGATCTCAGAGTGCAAAAAAACCAGCACGAAAGGATTTCAGTATTAATCAAAACAAATGCACCTTTTATTGAATGACCACAGCAAATGCGATAGATTAAGGGAGAGAAAAAGATAGAGACAGAGAGAGAGCGGGGGTTATAGCTACCAAACGCAGAGATGATGTCCTTTGCAGTCCAGCCAAGGATCTGCCTGTTAGGTCAGGGAGATATCAAAATCTCTAGCTAACTCAGAGGCTTTTATTATGATAATTCTATTGAAAATTGCAAAGGGAGGGAAACAGATACAATAAAGAATAGATGTAACAGGTAGTCCATGTTCTCAGCAGTAAGCGAGAGCCATTGTCTTCTTGGTCCAGCGATCGGGTAGTGCTTGGCAAAATCTCGCTTTGGACAGGTCAGCTCTCCCCCTCCCCCGTGTTAGGGATTTCAGTCTCAGTCCTTGGGAGAGGGGGAGCTTCGATGTAGGGGTCTCATGCTCATGTCTCAGTCCTTGAAATGGGGCTTCATCCATCTCAGTCCGTCCATCATGGTGGTTGAAAAGCAGATGAGGAATTCTCCGTAGGGGACCACCAAAGGTTCCCCCAGAAAGACCATTTGGCCAAGAGGTGGGGGAAATTCACGAGCTATTGGAGCAGGAACCATGAAGCAGGTGCAAGCATTCAGGGCAAGTCATCTCCCTTTCTCAGGCTCAGTGTTCCATGGCAGCAAACATACCTGCAAACAATAGCTTGGCAAACCAGCAGGGTTCTCAGGATCTTGGTGAGCAACCATCTCTAAGCAAGGCCAGAATTCCGACCAGTGTCTTTTTGGTGATCCTAGTTTCTGTCCTTTCTGTCCTTTCAATCGGGAGGCAGATGAGAGAAACTTCGGACAGCAACTTGCAGAGGGCAAGAGCTCAAGCACAGCTGGTGTCTCAGCAGAGAACCTTTTCACAAGACCACAACAGCCCACTCAGCCAGCATATATCCTAAAGCTCCCAGTTATTACCAGTGGGGATATTCTCTTCCCAAGTGGTAGTGGGCTGCCAGCCACCACCAAAGATTACAGTGAGGGCGGTGAAACACTGCCACAGGTTGCCCAGAGAGGTGGTGGATGCTCCATCCCTGGCAACACTCAAGGGCAGGGTGGATGGGGCTTTGAGCAAACTGGTCTACTTGAAGCTGTCCCTGCTTATCACAGGCTGTTAGACTAGATGCCTTTAGAGGTCCATTCCAACCCAAACTGTTGTATGATGATTCTGTGCTTTGTAAAAATCACTAACAGCAGTCCTTGTAGTCAAAACCTCTGGAGTTCAACATAAAGTGAAACACAGAATTAATTCTTTTTAAATGAACAGGGGCTGCTGAGCTGCTTTATTGCTGCAGGAGACAGGATGCTTCTGCTTTCTAAGTGACAGCATTAACTTCTGGCATTTATACAATCTCAATTCTAAAAGCACTGGAAACATCTAGCCCAAATTCCACTTAAAAAAAAAAAAAAGAGCAGTTTTTAGGTTCTTCCAAACATTTTCAAGACAGGCGATGCTGACAACAGTGTGGAAAAAATCCTGAATACAACAAAGATGATTGTCCAGTTCATAGTCTCTGTACAGGCACCACACACAATTAATACTACTCCTTGTCAAAGTAAAAATCAAGTTTTAAAAGGAACATCTAGCTAAAAATTCAATCGTGATTATCCAAATCTGTCTGACTAATGAACCACTGTTCTTCCTGCTAGTATCTAAGAACGTCAAGATTACACAAGATTCACTGATGTTTTTAAAATGGTATTTAATTATTAACACTAAGACTACTCAGTTGAAAGCTCTGTCTTTGACTCTCTTCTCTATTGCTGGACCAAGTGTAGTATTTAGGAAGCTGTGGGAGTCTTTTCTGCTGCTGTTCCAGAGAGGTGCCTTGAAGCGTCATGGAAGAACTTTGCTGTGTCTTTGTTTCTGCCTTATGCAAAGTGAGCAGCAACAAGATATCTGACATACATCTTCTGAGACTCAATGTTGAAGAAGCTGACTTCAGCCAGCTAAATAATTAACCTTATGAATAAGCAAAGGATTTGCTGCTGACCCACTTCCCAAAGAGCCTGCACAAGGCTGACTACACTCTTGTTCCATCAGCACCACAACAAACATCTCACCAGTTTCATCCTTCCCTCCATATTTTTCAGTGCTGTGAAGCTCTAGGAGCCTCTTGAAGCCACTCAGCTGTGGGAAAAAGTCTGGGAAAACTAAGGGCTGCTCAGCACTTTATGGGCCAAAGGCCCTTTAGTGCCCCTGGTATTTATGCCTGAAGATGGTGAAAGACTCCAATTACCTCAAGTTTCTTGTCCCAGCCCCTGTGCAGGACACTGCAGGAGTTGCATGCAGCCCTGCACATTGGGGTCAACACGTGTGTGATGGCAGCATGAGGAAATGAAGTGATTTCAGCCATGCCTGGTGCCTTTTGAAGCCCCTCTAGACAAAACCTGGGTGCAAGCAGTGCCTGAGGGTGAAGTGTGTCCTCTTCTCCTCCCAGCTTTGTTAGCAGCAGTATGCTCCCCAAGTGAAGAGGGCCATATCTGTGTGGGTACTTCTGTGCTGATGAAGCTCTCCCAGCAGAGACAAGACTATCGATATCAGGGGAGGTTTGCTGGCTTGGTTTTATGGATGAGCCTTCACATACATATCTCTCACAGAAATAATCAATGCCTTCAGGGTTTTCTGCCAGCTCCTCCTCCCTCTATCCTGCCCTTGCTATGTGTGCCCATCCCAGTTGTGATATATGTGCCACATATGCAGGGTGCCATTGCTTACACATGGAATCTGGTGCCTTTCAGGATGCTCCAAGGTACTCAGGGTATGGCCTGGCTTTGCAGATATAAGAAAATATAAAGAAGCTCAGTGCCTTCACAGAGGAGCAAATGGAATTGAGATTGATACTCTAAGAGCCATAAAAAGGCACCAGACACATTTAGGCATCTGCATGCCACCCTTATTTCCACTGACAGTAATGCTTGCTTAAGCACTTTGTACACATGTAGATACCTATTTACAGACACTTAAGTGCAGATATTTTCATCTAGAGCTGAATCCTGCTCTTCAATCTCTGCAGGATAGACCTCACCATGAGCTGAAAAGCCACTGCTATTTTAAGTATTTAGGGGTTTTTTTGTCCTTTAGCAGCATACATACTATTAATGTTGTTACACGTGGGAGTTCTAATCGGGATTGAATTCAACTAGACACTCAAATAGAAATAAGCATATCTGACCTCAACTTTTCAAAATTCCCAGAAATAAAAGATTCAGAATTAAAAGTGATCATAACAAAATAAGTTCAAATGTTGAGATAAACTAATTTGTCTCAGGTTTTAGATGTCAGAACAACTGGCTGTCACAGGTGATGTAGGCTGTTCAGTGAGGACAACTGAAGACAATTAAAGCACATTGGAATTTGTACAGAAAGAGAAGTTAAGGGTTTTATAAGCAGAGTCCATATAGCACTCCCAATATTCAGGCAGCTCTAACTGCTAAATTGAAAATGGACAAAATAATAGCAAACTCAGAGCAGACTATGGTTTGATGTTTTGTTCAGAGAAACAAACTGAAGAATAATCTGCCTTCTGTTTCACAAGGTAGTGCAGTTATTAAATTGGTTTCGTTTGTAACATTACTTCCATGAAAAAGAAAAATCCCTTTTTACATAAAAAAGGAAAATTTGCCTATATCTGGGCTGTCAGTGTAGCATTTCATATTTTCCTAGGATTCAGTCTTACCCGTGGAAGAAAATTGTAATGCTCTTTTTTTAAACTTCAGCAGCTACCGAAATAAAAAAAGGTGTGATTATAAGCAAAGATAGATTCCAGACTGATCCTGACCTTAAAATATAAAAGCTCTCAGCTTGCTAAAATAAGATGGCATCCTTGAAAGACATGACACTTGTATAAATGGGCAAAAACCTTCAAAGAAGACTTTTAAGACTTTGCTAGGATTTTTAACTACCAGTACTACCCTATTAACTGCAGAGTTAACTACAGTACTACCCTATTAACATTTTCCTGATGTCTTGTTTTCAAAAGGAATTGTACTCACCCAGAGCCCATTCAAAATGTCTCACCCAATCGCATGAATCAAACCAACATGTCTGTTCAAGAGCTGTTCACAGTCCTTAAAATAAAGGTCACAGTGATGGACTACTGCCTAGTGCCACCAGATAGCTCTGTTCCTAGGCACAGCCCATTTCTTATTGCAGCTAGACCTCCCCTGAGAATAAGATCCAAAACTAACCTGCATATCTTACCAGAAATGTACATGCTTTAAAACAAAATTTTAAAAAGGAGATAATTAAGTTACAATAGGGCAAGGTGTAATGAAAAAATATAATGCAGATGGGATTTAACAGGAAAAAGAATGTATCGTTATTAGGCAAAGATGTGGGCTTTGTAGGAAACCAAAGAAACATTGAGAGATGCTTTTCATCCTGGAATAGTTTGGCTTTGTGACCTGCTTGCTAAAGGGTAGAGTCTTCCTCATGAAACTGTAAGTACTAAAGGAGATAAACTCTCTTCCCTTGATCAGTGGATTTGAAAAATCACCATCGGGGATTTTACAGAAACAGATGGCACATCTGTCTCTGAGTTTCCTTGTTATTTTCCTGCCCTGTAAGAACATCATGATGGATTTGCACCTGCATATTGTACACATTGAAATATAATTTGGAATAACTTTACAATTACGTGATTGTCTCCACTTCCCATGGAAAACCTTGTAATTTTGAGTCTGAGGATAATTTCATAGTAACTCATGGAATCATGAAATGGTTTGGGTTCGAAGGGACCTTAAAAGATCATCTAGTTCCAATCCCCCTCCCATGGACAGCAGCACATTCTACTACACCAGGTTGCTCAAATTGTTCAACCCAGCCTTGAACATTTCTAGGGGTGGAGCATCCACAGGTTCTCTGGGCAAGCTGTCCCAGTACCTCACCACCCTCACAGTAAAGGATTTCTTTTTAGTATCTAATTTAAAACTACTCTCTTTCATTTCAAAGCCGTCATCCCTATCACTACATGCCCTTGTAAAAAAGTACATCTCTGGCTCTCTTGTAGGCCCCCCTTAGATACTGGAAAGCTGCTACAACTCACATGTCTTCAAATTAGGGTTCCTCAGGATCACAAAATTTAATGATTCCTTTAACTTAGCCAGCTATTTTGAAACTGAGAGACCAAAGCTCACCTGGGGATAAATTAATGGTTAATGGCCATGTGGATGCACCTACATAATCTAACCTCTCTCCTCTGTTTTCCCACATTGCTTTGTATCCATGTGTGCTGTGCTCTCCTGAGCACAAATTGCCTGGATGTTACCTCCCTGTGGAAAGGCTGGCAGGCAGCCACAGGGCCCCATGTGTGACCCTGTGCTCCTGGAACCACATTGCAGCAATACTCCAGCAGTTGTGCCTTATGCATTTGTATGGAGCCACGCAGAGGTCATGGACTTGGCAGTCTGGGAAGAGGAGACCATTTAGTCCTGCCTCAACAAGAGCCGTGATGATGTGAAGATACACAGATGTATATCAAAGCCATGCTGAGAGGGGTCACTCTGGGAACACTGCTCAAAGCAAACGAAGGGCCTCTGGCACAATGATTTAAAAACAAACCTCTGGAAAGAAGCAGAATCCTGGCAACAATCCAAGTACCTTTCCCAAGTACCTCTGAGCAACAGATGGACTTTTTCCAGCAAAGCCACCAGTTATGTATAACGCAGACAAAAGGCACAGAGGAGTTCATGGTCCTTACCCAGGCCTCCAGTGACAGCAAGCTTCCTCTCCCCACACTGGAGCCCGGAGCAGAAGCTGGGAGAACAGAAAGCTCTTTCACCGCTGCACGCACGCACACGGAGTGGGAGCGTCTAGCCAGCCCCGAGCCAGCCACTGTGGGACTGCCGTGGTTTCAAATAAAAATAGTGTGATGGAGGTATGTTTATGAAAACATCAAATACAGAAAAGAAAGGCAATGTAAAACACACTTTCCTTTTCATAAGGCATATTTAGCATTTTACAAGGTATACTTTCCCAAGTGAGGAATGGAAAATTGCTAAGACATTGAAAGCACTCAGGCAGACAGACTCAGTGTCATTAAATGTTCATTCAGTACAGTCATTCCAAAGAACTGCATTCAGTATGTGCTTGCAAGTAACAAGAAAGACCTTAAGACAAGAACGATGCTCTCCTTTGGCATGAAAATGGCAGCCTTTATCAGTGTTGCAGATGTAAATAATTTTCCACTCCCATCTGCAGCAACTCTGGCAGATTGTGCTCTGTGGTGGTGTCACTGGGCAATTTTGCTGCTTTGTCTCTTGCCTGGCCGAATAAGCTGATTACTGACTCTTGGTGGCTTCCATCAGACCAACATCTTCCACACAGGAGGTGGGTGTGTGAGTGCAAAGGCTCACGTGCCTGCTTCCTGCCATCTCCTATCTCCCAGCCTGTGCCTAAACCCCAGGCTAACTATTCCACAGCTTTACCCTGATTACTCTTAAAAGTACTCAAGCTTTCACCCTGAATATTCCCTAGTGCAGTTTAGACCATGCTACCTCTTATGTGACACTTTCTCCACAGCTGGAGGACTGCAACAGCCTTAAAAAGAATATTTGAAGGCTACTGTTATATCTGTCCTTCAATTGTCTCAAGCCTCAAACTATTTGCAGGAGTCAACTCCTGCGCCAATGCTCTGAAATGTTCCATTTCTCACATAGAACGCCTCTAAGAGGTACTTTAAAGGAAACAGCACTGCATGTATTTGGAGAAGGCAACACCAGATGCTTTACCAGAACTCTAAATGCTTCTTCTGGGAGAGCATCAGTGTTGTTCTTCTGCAGAGGCAGATGCAAGAAAGCACACAACATAACTGTTTGCAAACAGTTACCATTCAGCAGTGTGAGCAAACTGAAAGATCCTACTTGCAGCAAGTAAAAAATGCAAAATGATGGTAAGAAAATAATAAATACTTCCCAGAATATAAAGTCATGTTCATAATTCTTGTCTCTGCAAGTGAAATGTAGTATCTTAAGTCACCTCGGTAGAAAAGCTGCTCAAGATTATTTCATCACGAAATCATAGAACTGATTTACTTCTCCCTTGAGAAGCTGAATACAGTTCAGGCCACTATTTTCCAATTTTCAAAAGCACTTCTAGTCAAATGTATTACATATATTTCTAAAGTGTCTGTCGCTTCAGTTTCTTGGCGCACTTCATTCAAGAGTTAAAAAAATACCCTGCTGCACAGGTTATCCACATCCCCAGATGGTGCCTTTTGTGATTGCTCAGTGTGAGCTACCACCATCACGTCCGACTGCACCAAGCGCTTTGTGACGCCTGAGAAACACCGGGCATCTTTGCTTTCTGCTCAGTTACACTGAGTTTGAAGGACGGGACACTCAACTAGGAGAAGGCCGAGGTAAAATTCTGCTTTGCATTAAGGGTTTCTGAAGTGAAGCCCGTCCCTGTGGGACACAGGCGATCGGGAGCATCAGCCCCGCCGCCGCTCCTCAGGCACCGCCGAACAGGCAGCGTGTGCAGCTGTGCACAGCACCGTCCGGAGGGCAGCGGAGTGCAGCTGAGGTGAAGAGCAGCCCAAGGGCTGGGTTTTCCAGGCACTGGAAGCTCCCTCCAGGCCCTTCAGAGCTCAATTGCACACGGGCCGCCCGCAGCGCCCGCCACAAAGTCCGCACCCGGGATCGATGCGCTAGGCCTCTCGGCGGGGCGCCCTGCTCGGCGCTGCGCGACGCGGCGGCGGCCATGGCGATCGATGCGCTCGGCCGCTCGGCGGGGCGCCCTGCTCGGCGCCGCGCCCCCCGGAAGCGGAGACGGGCGGCGGCCATGGCGGCCATGGCGGGGGAGCAGCGTTACCCGCGGAGCTCCATCGAGGATGATTTCAACTATGGCAGCAACGTGGCCTCGGCCAGCGTCCACATCCGCATGGGTAAGGACTGCGGATGGGTGGGAGAGCAGCACGGCTCCGCCGCAACCCCCCAGCGCTTGCGGAGAGGTCCCGTTGCCCGCGGTGGCGGGGCGGTGAGGGGATGCCCTGCGCTCCCGGCAGGTGCCCCTGTGACACCCCGGTCACCCCCGGCCTTGAGCTGCACTCGGGCTCCGCGCAGTGTTTTCACCTGGCCAAAGGTTGTGAGTGCGGAGCCAGGGCGCTGTTTAGTCCAGGTCAGACATCAAGGGTGAGGGGCCGCGGCCGGCGAAGGCTTTGTCGTTTAACCGTGAGTGAAGGGGGTAGGTGTTCTCCGGAGAGCGCTTACCCGTGGACCCGATACCCTGCGGGGATTCAGACCTGATTTTGTTCAGCGCGATGAGTTTTGAAGTCCAGACATGACCCATGAGATGCGTAGTCCCTGCAGAGACGCGCCTCCCCGAGGTATTGAGGGAAAGCCTGGACGTGGCAGTGGGTGCCATGGTGTGTGACACAGCGCTGTTGGACTCTGTGCTCTCACAGGTCTTTTCCAAGCGTATTCATTCTGTGATTCATAAATACTAGAATTAGTGACTGTAATTACAGAAGTTTAACCATGATACTAAAGGATTGGAATTTCTTCTGTGAGGTGTTAAAATTTTTGTTTCTTCCAAGCATTTGGCATGCCTTCCATGTTAATCCTCTGTCAGTTAGGTTCATTAGGCACCAGGAACATGATGGAGAAGGTGTGCTGTCAGTATAGTGAGAATGGGTGTACGTGGGTCTTAAACTGATCCAAAGTAAATTCCTTGTAAGTGTTTTCTATATTTCTTTTGTCATCATTGTTAATAGTTAAATAATGATGTCCAGGAATAAATGCAATTTTGCTGTAATACTGTGTCAGGTTTTTAAAGTAAAATGGCTTTTTACGACTTTGTCTGTGCTTTTTCACTGACTTTATAACAGTTCCCTCTGAAAATGAAAACTTGTATCTGATTTACTGTTAAACTTTGAAGCTGCAAGTCAAAAGTGGTTTCATTTTTATTTTCCTTTTCCAGCATTTCTGCGAAAGGTGTACAGCATTCTTTCTGTTCAAGTTCTATTGACCACAGTCACATCTGCAATTTTCCTATACTCTACTGGAGTGCAGGCATTTGTTCATGAGAGGTAAATTCTTAGGTGAAATGCAGCTGTTTAGCCTGTGTTAGGTATAAATTATGTAACTTGTTGCTACACTTTGTAATCATTTTTATAATCTGTGGTTTTGTTGCTGTAATAGATACTTTTTAACTTGATTAGGGAGTAACTTCTCTGACATTTTTCTCCTTGGTTTACTATGAAAACCGTTATTACCCTTTTTGTTGTGTTGTTATTTTAATCAATGCTTTATTAATCGTGCTTATTTTAATATTTATGCTGTGCAAACTTTTACATGAGCTGCAGAACATCTCAGTTACTGACATTTCTTGTTTTACAGTCTAAATACTTTTAGAATCTCTTTGGAATGCTGTTGTTTATAGGTGCCTGTTCCAAAAAGCAGAATCATGTCTTATTCCTCTTCCTCCCTCTCCCATCTTCTTTTTCCCCTTACCCCCTCCCCACTCCCCCAAAAGAATTAGTCTCCTTAAATTCCTGTGGGCGTGCTTCATTTTGCCTCTCAGATTTTCATGATAAAATGAGTCTCAGAATGCAAACTGCAGTGAACAGGCCAGGGAAAGGACCAGATGGGAAAGGAGGAGAGAACCATGTCTAGCTTCTGTTTTCCTCCAAATGCACTTTTGGACTTCTACTTTCACTTTAAAGCCCAAATATAAAGGAGGATTAAACACTACATGAAAGTTTCAGTTTCTGTATAACCTATAGTGTATACAACAGTGGTTGTAAAACCACAGTTTTCTACATAAACCTGATAATTTAAAATTGTCCTACTTGCTTGGAACTGTTGAGATTTTGTGTTTCATGTTGGCCCCATTTTTCTTGGAGGGCTACTTGAATTATTTAGCAGTACTTACTGGTCACTACTGATTTTCTTTGGTGCAGTTAGTGCCCATGTTTGTTGCATTCAGGCGCTTATGGAAAATAGTTCTCTGAATATGGAGTTCAGAACAGGCAAAATGGTACATATACTTTAATGCTCTTACTTTGTATGGATGGATTTTCTTCTTTGTATGTGCTCATTTCCAGGTCATGGATTACTGGGCAATCTTGAGCTTTAGTATGAAAAAGTTGTCTTTACTTGTGACTGTGCTATTTTTAACTGATTATCTGTAGTAGTATTCTTTAAACAGTTTTATTGTAAACTTGCCTTACATTTACTTTGGATATCTTCTCCTAGATGTTCATTTAAAAATTTGAATTTATATAAAATGTTCCATAGTCTTAGAGATATTTAAGTTTGATCATTTTTTTTTTAATATGGAATTTTACAGGCCTGCCTTGCTTTTGATATCTGGGTTTGGATCTCTGGCTGTAATCGTGGCACTGACCCTCTACAGACACCAGCACCCTGTTAATTTATACCTGCTGTTTGGATTTGTAAGTGCTTAATTAAGTTAAATTATTAGTTGATTATTAATTCAGTGTAATAGTCCCTTGAATATCTTGCATCATAATTAATTCCTTGAAACTAGAGGTATGTCATTTGTTTTTCTTGTATTCCTTGAAACATATCCTATATATTTATGAAGGTCTGAGTTACTTTTTGGAGATTCTGCCTACAGGTTGTTCCTACATAGCAGGCACTTCAGGTTTCTTTCAGCATCTTTTTAGAAAGAGTGTTAGAACTTGGAACCAATTTGAGCAAGGGTTATTGCATGTGTATAGAAATCTATCTGCTCTCATTGTTCTGTTGATGTCAGGGATTTTTTCTATGCAATTGCTCAGTAGGAAAGGAGGAGGTATTCCTGTTACTTAAATTGTTAAATGGACAGCCTTCAGTAGAGACCCAAACCAGCCATATACTTTATTCTTCCAGTTGTCTTTTTGATGCTAAATTCTGAGCATGTTTCCAGCACAGGCAGATCTGTCAGAGCTGTCCTCAAATTTTAGTCTTCTGCCTGATGTTGTGAGTATGTGGATCCAGGCTAACAGTTGCTCTTGGATATTTTGGATTATGTAGCAAATCAGTCTTCTGAAAAGAAGTCACAGTAGCTCAATTAAAATTTGAGGTTTCAAGAGTTGCCTAAATTGTGTTTGTGTTAAAACAGAAAGACAGCTTTCTGTGAAGTAAACAGATTATTTAAAGGGTAAGTGTGGAAGGGAAACTGATGCAGACACTGTTAGACAGCTGTCCAACAAGATATTACAAATATATTACTTTTATAATATATTACTTTTACTATACCTTGAATAGTTTGTCAGAAGTGTCATATAAATGCTGTGCACTTACAGTAGGAAATGTGACATTTTTCTATAGGGAAAGTCTGTCACTCATTTTCACTTTGTATTGTATATTTTTAATGTAACACAATTTCCAGTCCAGGAGGACAGTGTGATTGCCATTTTCTTGTTGAAAATTAAACATGTTTTCATACAGAAAGATTTAACAGGAGACCTAATGTTTAATGGTTTGATTTTTTTCTTACCCTCGTCTTTTTTTGGGTTTGCTTTTTGTAGACTCTACTGGAAGCACTGACAGTTGCCATTACAGGTAAATAGTAGCCATGCTATTGTCTGATTCCATAAAGAATTTGGAAAATGAATCCATTATATTGTACCAATTGCCATTAGGGTTTTCTAGATGTGACTAAAATGATAATGAATCCTGTTTGAAAATTTCAATGACAGTGATAGGAGTTCAGCAAAACCAGGAAATCAAGGGAGAAAACTGAATTCTGATTCAGATACGAAACTGTATAAACTTGAAGTGAGAAACTGGGGAATCCATTCTTTCAGTATAGTTAAAAATGTTCTCTTTCATAATGTTCAGCTCGATCTTCAAGTTGAAATAGTCCTACCTGCCCCCTCAATTTCCTCAAAGGGAATCTGAGTTTGGAGAATTCTGTGCTTCATGGTCAGGGTTGAAATGAGGCAGTGTGCAGTCACATCATGGCATCATCTTGAACTATACCTTAGAGCATAAGATGAAACCTCTTCATTGTGGCCTATGATAGCCTGATTTGGGGATAGAAAAGAAAAAGGAGGAAGGAGGGAAGAAAAAGATTGCACATGTTTCTGCTATCTTTCCGTTCCTGTCCCCTAATCAAAACTTCGAGCATTTCTAGGGGATTGTTTTATTTTTTCCCCTTGTTGCAATATTGTGAAAAATTTATACAGTTTTTTTCCTTAAGATCTCTGTTATCTGTGCTTAAAATCTTTTTGTTTTGTTTTGTTGCTGTGTTCATAATTCTGACTAGGGAAGATCTTTTATTTCCATTTAAGAAGCTACAGCTATAAAGTAACTGTCAAACTTACTTAGTACACGATCCCTGAGTCCTATGATCATGAATTTGAAATGCAAAGACAAGTTCAGGCATAATTTACTAAATTTTCTTCACAGTTAAGTTTAAATTTCTGTTTCCTCAAAAGATAACTCAGCAAATACATAGGGTAGAGTTCTTTAATTGACAGATTACTCTTTCTGTTTATAGTGAGTTTCTATGATGTCTCCATCGTCTTGCAAGCTTTTATTCTTACTACTGCTGTATTTCTTGGATTGACTGCATATACCTTGCAGTCAAAGAGAGATTTCAGCAAATTTGGAGCAGGGTATGTTGTCATATTGATGATTTTTTTTTTTAAATTTTATGTTGTTGTTAAGGTTTTGGGGTTTTTTTCTTTCTTAAACCAAGCTTTGCAGGTAAAGTTAGGAATACAGGTCAATAGAACCTGCTTCAAGGGAATGGTGAGGGTTATTTATTTAAAATTATTCATTTTACCCACTTCTGATCCTTGGTAAATTCTTTTCAGTGATAAAGAATCTTAAAACAATTAGAAAACTAGTTCACATGGATTTTTCACTGAGAGAGAAGGCAGATGTTTCAAATCTTTAAAAAAATTAAAGTTAAAACATAACTTTTGACAGCTTTATAAAACCTTTACTGCTGAGACCAGTAAACAGTTGGCATCTAAGAATTCCATTTACTTGCCATATATATTGTGAAGAGGTGTTAGAAAGGAGGATATTTTAAGTCTAAAAGAAAGTATATTGTTAGTCACAGTGTAATTTATTTTCTTTCAGCCTCTTCGCTTGTTTGTGGATTTTAATCATCTCAGGTTTCTTGAGGGTAAGATACTTTGTGTTCACAGTTCAAAGATATTCACAGTATCACAGAATGGTTTGGGTTGGGAGGGACCTTAAACATCATCTATTCCACCCCTCCTGCCATGAGCAGGGACACCTTCCACTAAGATCAGGTCACTCAGACCTTTTACTAACTTCTAGTGTAACTAAAAGGTTTGGATCAGCCCACTATAACTTAATGAAAGAAAATTGTTAGCCAGATCCATTACTGTTCTACATCATGCTGGTGATCGTGTAACCACACATTTTCAATTTAGATTTTTGTTGGGTGCTGTTCTTGCCAACTCCAATAAAAGAAGTATTTGGGTTGATTGACAAAATTTGTCAATTGAGATCGACTACTTGATGAAGAGAATGTGAAGGACATTTGAGATTTAATTATATTTTCTAGCTTCTAGTTTTCTAGTCTGCTGTTAGTATTCTGGAGACCAGAGCTTCCTCCCTCTTAAGTGGAGGCACTTTTACTCAGTCAGAGATTGTGTGACTGGAGAGTATTTGGAATAAGAGCATTGAAATATTACCATAATACTGTGGTTTTGTGTACATAACAGTAGAAAGACTGTGTTTTAAATGTGGCATATCATTATGCAGGGATTTTAATATTTAAAAAAAATGAAATTCACAAGTATCTTTTTCATATTTTATCTGCCTCCAGCTGTTTTTCTATAGTGAGACAATAGAGTTGGTGTTTGCTGCTGCTGGAGCTCTTCTGTTCTGTGGATTTATTATTTATGACACTCATCTGCTGATGCACAAGTTGTCCCCTGAAGAGTACATACTGGCTGCAATCAATCTCTACTTGGACATCATAAATCTGTTCCTACACCTGCTGCGTTTTCTGGAGGCATTTAATAAAAAATAGTCAAAAGCGGAGTGGTTTGACTACAGCACAATTAAAGTTTATGGATGATCTGCAAACTCAGTAGTTCTGCCTTCTAAAGACTGAATTTTTATTATGTTTGCATTCCATGAATATTGGTTCCTCCTTAGGGGGAAAAATGCCTTTTTACATAGCTACAGATCTTCTCCAGACCATGTATATTATGTAGTTAACATGCTGTCTTCATTACAGTCACTTTTTTAATCACTTAATTTGCTGTGTAATTAATGATTAAAATTTTGCCAACTCCTGTTTACTTCAGAATAAGCTTCCCTGCTGTTCTGTAGCTGCTGAAAATGTTTCCTTTGGGATTGATCATTCGTTTATGTACCACATAAGGGTAGCATGAGTTTACCATTGTGCAATGTTTCACTGAGATATTTTTGTTGTTGTTTGGTAAATTGAAATGCTGTCTCTGACAGAGGTACTTTGTCCTAGTTAAGGGCTGTCACTATGGAAGCTGTGAAGGTGTTAAAACAATTAAAGGGAATATTCTTTATTTTAGTACTATTTATTGCCTATCAGTGTTCTGAAAAATCATTTGGAGATTGATTATGGCATTTTATCAACTTATGTATAATAAAACTCACTGTGTGTCAATAAAAATTGGAAAGCCTTTAGTCTGTTCTTGGAGAACTTCGGGATGCTGAGAATGAGCGCTGCAGACGGCTCGGTGATGGCAGGGTAGAGGTGCTGGGACTGTGGCTCCTTCCCACGCTGTGGAGATGCTGGAGGGGCAGGCAGCGTAAAAACGGTTTTGAAAGGCTTCCTTTCTCTTCAGTAAGGGATTGTTACTGCTCGCAGTCCTGTCAGTGAGGGGTGGGAGACGAGGAATGCTGTACTTGGGGACGGTGCGCGTCCTGCCCGCCCCACGCTGGTACCGGGTGCGCTTTCCGTGAGGCCTCCCAGCTACCACTGCGGATGGGTTTGAGCGAGTGTGATAGCCTCCCCCTTTGCCTTAGGATTTCATTCAGAACAGCGGGGCAGGAGCTAAGAACAAATCCCTGCTTTTTACGTTGTGATGGAGCACACGTTTATCCTTTCATGCCTCCCTCTCGCCCTGGCCGCGCAGCGCCGTCCGGCACAGCCCCTCAGGGGCGCAAGCGGGAGTGCGGCTGCGCGCTCGCTCCGACACTTACGGTAGAGCCCATCTACCCCCGCGGGAGGCCGGGCACCTCCGTGTGCGCATGCGCGGGCGGGCCGCGTGGCCTTGCGCGAGTGTGTGTGGCGGCCTCGCGCGCGGCAGGTGAGCGGAGCGGCCCCCCCCCCCCCGAGTGCGCGCGACCTCCGCCGTGTGCGCGCGACCTCCGCCGTGTGCGCGCGACCCCCGCCGTGTGCGCGCGACCCTCCCTCAAGCGCTCCCGCTTCCCTCCCCGCAGGACATGGCGAAGAGCCTGAGGAGCAAATGGAGGAGGAAGATGCGGGCGGAGAAGAGGAAGAAGAACGCGCCCAAGGAGCTGGAGAGGCTGAAGAAGATCCTGGGAACCAAAGCGGATGTCATCATGGAGGAGGTCAAGGAGGTGGCGACCGTGGTGCCCCCAGAGAAGGTCCTGGAGGCGAAAGGTGAGTGCGGCCCTGGCTGGTTGTTCCTGCTGCAGTCGCCCCGGTGCGGCAGGGCCCGCGGTGCTGTTACTGCCCCGTGACTCTCACCGCCGGCATCAGCCGTGTGTGTGGTTGTTTCAGGGGGAGAACAGGCACTCGGCAAGCCTGTGTTCTAAAGCTAAAACACTGACTCTGGTCATTTCGCAACACTGCCATCCATACTGTCCATACTGCATCCGGTCACTTGCGGAACAAGGTTATTAACATTTGGTTTTAGTACGTAATGTATTGTATAAAGAGACATCTCTCAGACCCTCAGGTGAATGCGGATTCACCAGTTAGCAGTTGTTCCAATCACAGCATTATCTTTGCTGCCAAACTGTCCTAATTTGAGGAGGCTGCTGAACATAGAGTAATTGGGGTAGGAGTAATACGGGCCCAGTTTCTGAATACTAGTGTTACATTGCACGTAGTGTAGGAGTGGATGGTATTAGGTGTCTACAAATAATGCCATCTTCCTCCTTGTGTCTGGAATCGAATGTAAACTGTAAAGGAAGTAACCCAGGAAAGGGAAACAAAGGTTTAAATAGCTGCATACTGGATGGGAGTCAGAAAAACACCTCCTCTTTCCAAAACTGACGTCCAAACTAAATCATAGTCTTATTTTGATTCTCCAGTTTGTGCCACTTAAGATGTTCTGATATTGGAAATGGAAATAAAATGGTATTTTAAAAGTACTTGTCCAATTAAGATTAGCTTCAAGTATAATCTGTAATTTTGTTCATGGTTCAGATTTGTCCTAGAAACCAGGTGTAAGAGTTATTCTTTAAGGGTTAGTTAGAATTGAATTTCCAAAATGTTTTGGAACACTGTCAGACTTCTGATGCTGAAGTTGAAGGAGAAATCATTCCTTTAAACCTAGTTTCTGAAATAAATGCATGGCTGTCTGTCATTTTGCACCTCCTTCCAACTCTGCTGGCAACTTCTCGACCGTGGCCAATTTCAGTTGGCTTTTTCAGAGAGATAGCAGCCTCAGAAATACCTAAGAAAATATGTATTTCACAAAACAGCTACAAGTTTTGTGAAAATAATGGTGTTTTCTTTGAGAGGACTTTTCAGTACTAAATGTAGGAGCTCGCATTGCCAAGTGTTATGAGAACTGAAGTAGATAAAAATTCACCCATAATATGTACTTCCTGCAGACAGATAAATCATTTTCCAGCCAAAGAAAGTATATAGGTAAATATTATAGACATCTTACCCTATTACTTTAGGGTAAGCACACTGTGAATTTTTTTTTTCCGTTTTAGTTCTTAAGAAAAAAATAATATAAGGTCTGCTGTGCTGGATAGGCTTTTGGTTCTGCCACCAGGCCCCTGTGCTGATTCTCTGCTGATTGCAAGTATTTTGCAGGCCCCCCAGTTTAGGGCTCCATAAGCATATCTCTGATGCAGATTCCTGTAGCCTATCAACCTCAACTGTTGAAGCAGCATGTTGGCCTTTTCCTCCTGAGCTTTGTCTCCCAACGTTAGACAAGCAGTACATCAAAGTCTTTTTTCCTCTCCATAAAACTTGTGGTAAAGGCGTGAGTTGCACACATATGGTTTGGGAACAAGGCTGGGATGAAATTACAGAGCACAGTTGCAGTCAGTACTTAGCAAGGTGCTCCTCTTGCACTTTCTTATCTCCCTGAGACATGACATGACGTTCATGGGATGTTAGGCAGCTGGGGACACCCTTCTTGGGAGTGACCATGTCATGGCAGTCTTCCTCATCTCTTGGGAGTGACCATGTCATGGACAGTCTTCCTCATCCTAGGGATTACTCCTCTCCTTCTGCCTGTAAATGTGTTAGACCTGATGTCAGGCTCACTCCTTGAGGCAAGTGTGGCATCACTGGCTGATACTTCCTACTGTCATTGTATTTCACCTTTTCTCCTTACTATTCTTTTTACTTGTATTAATTTTCCACTCAGAATAATTTTTTAGAGCAGATCTTAAACGTTACATCCTAAAAAGTGTGTAATTGTGCATATCTTTCAGTAAGCCTATGGCTTCCTGCATGCTTCCATGATGGAATTACAGTGTTCTTAGACACAGGATTGGAACAGATTGCTGATGAAAGAATAAGATGCTTTGCCCATACACGACCTTTAGGAAAAATATTGCACACTTACTGTCAACTCTTGAAGTTCCTGGGTTGCAGTTAAATTGATCTGGAAAGTGCTTTCAGTTTATAAACCCTTCAGTTCTCTATGTACAAATACTGTTGTGTCTAGGGATATTTTTATCATTTGGGGGAATCTAGTAACAAAATAGCTTCTGTGAAGCTGATTCTGATATTTTACTCACTAAAAATACCTTTAATTTTCAGATGACTGCAAAATGGAGCTGGACAATAAACGAAACAAAAAAACTCTTCTAGACCAGCATGGACAGTACCCAATATGGATGAATTCCAGGCAAAGAAAGAAGCTTAAGGCCCAGCGTGTTAAAGGGAAAAAAAAATCAAAATTGGCCAAAGGCCTCGTCTGGTAAAATCAGTTTTGTAAAGATCATGAATATTTTATTTAACAAAATAAATTTTCCACATAAATTCATGAGATTTTGTGCTTGGTCACTGTGTATAATTTATTGTGTTGAATGAATTTTTGAAGAGACTATTTGGCCAGCAAATGATGAAAGAAATTACAGCTTGGTGTCTGCCAAACTTAAAAAGCAAGCTGAGTGCCTTTGAATAGACTAATTGTGTGTGTTTATCTGTTTTCTTGGGGGTGAAGGTCTTCCATCTTTTATACTGTGAGCACCAAAAACAGTAAAGGAAATCCTAAAAGTAATTAAACCAAATGTTTTTGTACTGTAGTCTTTGTCAGTGTAACTTGTCTTTTAGTAAATATAACCAAAGGATTCTGTAAACACAGTATCCTTTAAATCTTTCTGTAAAATTTGTTGCTCTGACTTGTGTTGCTTTTAACATCTGATAATTAACAAAAATATATTTTCATATGTAACTCCAAAATTTTTATGCTGAAACAAAACCAGGACCTCATGAAAACTCTGCAAGTAAAATGAGAAAGTGTCAGTCTGACACAAGTTCACAAAGAGAACAACAAAATATTTCATTGCTGTCTGCAACAGGAATACTGTAGGAACTAAATAAGTGCAAGTACAACTGATTCTTTTATTATTAAAATGAGAGAACGCAAAGGCACCAAATGGAAATAAAACAGTTTTATTTAAGATCTTTTCCATGTTTTAGTAAAGTAAATGAGAATTTTGCTTTCCATATATATTTTCAGTAGCCTTTTATTCCTTTTAAATGGTACTTACCTATCCTGCTTTACAATGTGTGCATAGGATAAAATACTGTGTGATTGTGTAACAGATGCCATTTGTGTGATTAGCTACGTTTGAGTGCATATTACTTGGCAATAACATGTGATGACAGATGCAAGGCTTAGTTGCCCTGAAAGCTTGTGTTTTTAAAATGTCTCTCATTTCAAGGATGGAAATAATTACAGTACCAATGCTGCAGTATGTTGCCTTTTCAAGTACCAGGCATGGGTACAGGGCATAACCTTTGTCCAGCTTCATGCAAGATGAGATCCAAGTTCTGTAATTACGCACAAATTGTGGTTTGTATCCATTATGATAACTTGGGCATAGGAAAAAAGATCTATTATTGGTTGTAGTATGCTAAATTCTGGTAAGATGAGCTAAGTGTGATAGAAAATTAAGTTTTTCTGGAAAAATACTGTGGATTTATTACTATTGTTAGGGAAAGGTACAACAATGTTAAAGGAAAAAACTACAACAATGTTAAAGGAAAAAGCAATGTGTCTTCTATTTTCACATAAATTGACAGTTAATGACTTGATAAGATATATAGGTCACATATTACCAAATTATATGCTATTGATAACTTTGTATTTTAAAAATATTTCCGTTAAGTTGATAAAAGCCCTGCTAGTTGATAAAAACAGCTGCTGCTATCAACTTTTTTTGGTCTTACTAAATAAATGGATCTAGATTTTGGTATCAAACTTATCCAGATGTTAGCATGTAGATTAGGACTACTTTAAAAATGATTCATGTGGAGGAAACTGTTTATGAATGTGTTTAACCAGGAATGGAATGGAATGAACAGTTAGATTGTATTTATTTATTGTTGTAACAATGTAGGCTTTATTTTGCTTAATACATGCTTTGGGGAATTGAGGAGGGGAGCTTCTTGGGCTTAAGTGTGAAAAAACAATTGTTTTCTTCTGTAAAGTAAGCAGAGTGCTATTTTTGACATGTTGTTTGTAAATCATGACTTTCAAGCAGCTCCTGATGGGAAAGCAAGCTGCTTTTCCTGAGTGGAGATGATTAAACTGGCAAAGTCCCCCTGTTTAGATGTACAGCTTCAGAGTCAGTTTATTTAGGTGCACAGCCATCATCTGCCTCATCTTCATCGAGCCTGCCACTGCTGCACTGCCCTTATGCTGTCCTCTCTCCAGAGCTGTTTCACTGCTGCTTCCTCTATAAGAGAAAATTACCTTCATAACTGAATAGTCTTGCTTATTTGTGCTTTTATGACCTAACCCTGAGCTTTGTTGTGTAGCTTTATTAGTCATCTGCTTTTGTGACCAGATTAAGAATTTGAATCTTAAGGGAAAGACAGCAGATGCTGCACTGATGTTTTATTTAGAAGTTGCTTCCTTCCTGTAACAATACTGGCTGTGTGAGGTATTTCCTTCATGGTGTCCGGGATAAAGTCAAACATGTTCACTTAAACTACAGATATTTTAAGACATCCTGTTTGATTTTTGAGGTGAAATGGAGGATAAGAAAGGAATAAATATGGTCTTTACTGGAATAGAGCTCTTAGTCTAGTACCAGTGTATTGTGTACGATGTCATATCTCACTCGGGTGAGGCAGAGCTCTCTATGGGCCAGGAAATATTTTTGATATTTTATAATATTTTGTTTGGGTGGGATTTGTAATCCAAGCTAAAAGCTTGCTTGTAGACAGACAGCAGGAACCTGGCTAAACATGCAGCATGGATGTAACCAGAGCCTGAGTCATGGATACAGCAGGGAAATTCTACTTTCTGGGATTTGAGTATATACTGTATGTGGATACTGTAATTTTGTATTTGGAATTTGTTTTGACCAACTCTATTTTTTGAATGGAAATACCAAATTACTTAGCTGCCTTTGAGTATTTGATTCATACTGCTGAATCTAAAACATGTTTCTGTTTGAGTTGATGGAAAAAGCTATGTTTCCTTCCAATAGAAATTAATTTAAACATAATTGGTTTTGACTGAAATACATATTTTAAAACTCCACAGAGGGATTTTCAAAGAAGTAACTGATCTGCTGCTAAACAGCATTCTAGTAATATCATAATTCATTGGTCTTTACTTAAAAAATGTTATTTAGGTTGGGATTGAGGGAGAAAATGTTATAGTTGATTAAACAAACTGATGGAAGTCTGAAAGTATGTAACTTAAATGGCACTGTCAAAGTTGTGGTGGTTGGGTTTTTTAATTGTGTAATTGTGTTGTTATGAAACTGCTTAGTTGCAACTTTCTGCCATCTACCTGTAAAGTGCTGTGGTAACTGTACTTCCTGGACCTACATACAGAAGGCAGAGGAAGTAATGCAGGTACTTTTGAACTACATGCAGGAAAGCCAGCACTGGAAGAATTAAATTCTGTCATTTTATTGAAATGTTTATGTGCATAAGATGTGCATGTATTCATGCAGTATAAAAATTGCATTACCAAATTGCTAAATGTCCTGCAGATTGTTGGCAGTTTCTTAGGAAGGTTACAAGGTCTGCCCTTTTTGACCTAGTGTGTAGGACTTGATTTTTAAAGTGAATTATTTCAGATGCCTAAAATAACTGGCAGCACTGATGGTTCAGTTCCTGGGCTTTTCTGGTAACTCATTCCTGCCCTGGGGCACCTCTGCACTGTGTAGTCAAATCAGTGAGGGGACCAGTTAACTAAGATACACTGAAAATATTCTTCTTTTCCCCATTTTTTTCAGCTGGATTGTTTTTCAGCCTTAGTGTACAATAAACAGTGTCAGTAGGAGGCAGTACAAGACCAGGATGAAAGACCAGGCTGGTGAAGGTTGTGTCAGGCTGTCCTGGTTCATGAGCCACCTTTCCTCCTGTGGCATTAGTGCCTCTTGGTGAAGCCACTGGGCAGTACAGCACTGTGAAGGTGGAGAGAAGTTCTGGAGACAGCGCAAGCAAGTGCATTGAATGGGGGTTTTGAAAGTCTTTCTCGATTAAGGGCATAGTATTGGTGTCTTACCTACAGCCAACACTGTGGTTATAGAGGATGCTAAATATAGTTTGGGGCTGCTTAGTACTGGAGGAAGAATGTCATGGCCATATGGTACAAAATGGCCTCCTCATAAGTGGTCACAACAAAAGGAGTCCTGTATAAAGGCTTTATAGTGTAGGTCTCTTTCTATTATTCTACCTTTTCCTCCTCCTGTTTAGTGGGTTTGACTTTGATGGAAGCTGGATATCTGATATCCAGCTGATCTCTGAATCTGATCTGTAGTGTGAGCATGTCTGGTATCAGACATTAGGAGACTGTAGCCTTAGCGTGCAGAAATCTGAGTGCTGCAAAGCAATCTGCTGCTCAGGGTGGCATGGTCTGAATTGAGCTATGGCATTTGTGGGGAGGATGAGACTGAAGCACAGCTATGCATTGCTCTCTTAAGGGCATGGTTTTGCCATCAATTTTAACTTGCCAAGGAGTGAAGTTTCAGGGCAGGACTGACTGAGCCACCTGAGAGCTCACTGCTACAGGAAGAGGCTCTTTTCAGCTTTTTCCTTTCCCTTCTCCAGCTACATTGTCCAACTTGCAATTTCCTACTTCAGAAGAAACAGACATTGGGATAATTTTTTCCAAGTTAAAAGTGAGAAAGAGCTAATAACTTCCTTCTGTTAATAAATGCTGCACAGTTGTGACAATCCCACCATTTTCACTGTCATTTCATTCTTCCTACACTACTACAGTTTTCTTATCTCTACCTAATCAATAGTGACAGAATTTAAAGGAAAAGAGAAGGCAGAATAGGAAGGGGATATTTGCACTGTTTCCTCTCTCAGTCATTTAAACATTGCTTTCTCAGGTCTCTAATCTTTCTCATGCTCATGTATCAATATAAAAGATCAAATATCAATATAAAAGACCAAATATCAATAAAATATAACTGAAATGTTAGGAACAGTGTGGCAAAGGAGGGTTGTGTATCAAGGGTCCTATGCAAGGCAGCATAGGACTGCTTATGAAGTGCTTGTATATTCACAGTAAACTGACTTCTGTTTTCAATCTAGTCGACTATTAGGAGGAGGCTGTGAAAGTTACTGATGTTCTTGTTTGGTAAGCTATTATCTAGTATATTTTCTCTCTTAACTACAGTTAATTTTCTTGCAAGACTTTTAAAGTCTGAAAATTTCACAGCATTTTTAACCTTTTGCCTTTAACCAGAAACTGAGTTTGTGGATAGCATTTCAGGAAACAAAGGTGCATTTGTTGTCTCAGAATGGCTCATCTGACTCAGCCCAGCTGGTTCATTCGTACACTCACTTTATGTGTAATGTATAATATCTCTCTTGAAAGGTGACAAATTCATAGTGTATAGATGCAACAGCTATTCCATACTATACAGCTTGATACCTTGAGTCTTTAAATTACTTTGATAGTAGATGTTCTGTAAATTTAGCTTTGGTGGATTCTCATGTCTATGTTTGAAACAAGAACTTTTTAGGTCTACCAATTGTGCTTCTGTCCATCTTGCTTCTGCAAAATATGACAGAATTTGGTGTAGATCAGATCAGAGCTGCAGTTTGTCTTGCAACAGAACACAAAACGTTTCTATGAAAGCTTAGAAGGGCTCAGTGACAGCAGCCCCTTGATTGTAGTCTCTTAGGTTTAGTTTATCACCACTGCTGCTACTGAATAGCCTCAACAGAAATGCAAAATTTGACTTAGTTCCCTTAATATGTGCAAAAATATATTTTAAACTAATTTGTTTGTGAGAACTAAGAAAGGTAAGATACACTGCTTTTTCTAAACTTCTTGCACCCCCTTGGAATGTGGAATTGTTAGAGGATGTACGGGAAGAAGCTGGGAACTGAAGTGCACCAGGTTATGTGCAAGCTGATGGTGGATCTGCAGTGACCCATCTGAAGCACAGCTGGGTCCCCTCAGACACTTAGATTGTTTTTCCTCTCCTAAATGTCTTTAAGTCTGCCTGAATTCTTGTGGAAAAAAACCTAAAAAATTGGCAACACTTTAGAGCAAATGCAGCCATAGGGTGATCCATTTACTTGCGGTTGCTGGAACTGCTCATCCATGTCTTGGCTGCTACTGTTTTGAAGAGAAAAAAAAATGTTTAATTCCTTGAGTGTGAGACCAGGGTGTAAGATCATCCATGGGAGAGGTTACAGGTTGGTCTGTTGATGTAATAACTTTAGGAACTGTTGCTTCAGTGAAGGGTACAGTGTGTTTATATACAGGAACCTGTGATTTTATCCATCACTTTTAAAGAGGTGAAGTGTCAAGCACAAGAATTTTCTCTTGGGGGAGAAGATTGCTTGTGGATTTCTTGGTTATTTTGCTTTTTGTTTAAAATAAATATTAATTTGCTAAGCCCTCTATGTGTCCAGTATTTTAGAAATATTGTTATAAAATTTAAAATCAAAATTTGCACTTCTGTTTCCTTAGGCAACCAGAAAGATGTTAACAGCCAATGCATGTCCCTAACATATGTTATCAAATCTTCAGAATATCATCCCTTGCTAATTGTAGAGATTGGAATTAGAGGAAATTGTAGGGTTTGGGGATTTTTGGGTTCCTTCCCCCATGGAAAAATAGTTTTTTGTTGAACTCCTTAACCAGCTCCTGACAGAAACCCTTAGCAGTGGGAAGTGAATCTGTACTTCCACAGCTGGTGATTGCCCTGTAGCAGCGATGGGAGGAGGACAAAGGGCAAAGTCTGTCACACAATGTATTTCCATCTCAGCATTTCATTGTCCACAGCAGCATCACCCAAATTCACTGGTGAGCGAGACTGGGTTATCCGTCGTCGTGCTCAATGGCAACAACTTCGACCGTGTCATGTCCTCACTCAGACTCAGCAGTGGCACAGATGCCGTGAGTCGGTGGCTTCGCTCCGTGTCCCCCTAGGTGTACCGGTGGCACGGCTGGGTGCTGGGAGAAAGGCGGGGGCTTTTCATGCCGAATGCCGCTTTTCATGCCGAATGCCGCTTTTCATGCCGAATGCCGCTCCATGCCTCCCTGCGGAGCGGTGCCGGCGGGACCCGGCTGGGCGGGCCGGGGCCGCTCTGTGCCGGGGCAGCCGCTGCCCGGCAGGCGGCGCCGGCGGCCGCGGGAGCGCGGCGGGCCCGCCACGGGCACCGGCCCGCGAGTGGCCCCGGAGTGGCCCCGGCTCACGGGCCCTGCGAGGGTCGCAGCGCCAGCCCCCCGTGCCGCTTCCTTTCCTTTCGGAGCCGTGCAGCGCTCCCAGCGGGCGGGCAGGGCCTGCCGGGGAAGGCGCGGTGCCGCCGTGCTTGCCCGGGGTATTCCCTGTGCTCCCGGGCTCCACGCTCTCCTCACTGCCTGGAAAGCTGCTGGAAGTGCAGTCACAGTCTCGGTCCTAGTAAGCGGTGGCATTTAAATGTCTAAAAGCACTTGATGTTTTTACTGATGATATGTTTATAACTGAGTGCAGTTATTCTCTAAAAATATACTAAAAATGCTACTTCATGAAAATGCTTCCCCAATCTAATTTTTTTTCCCCCTTAAACATGTCATTTTTCCAGGGGAGTGCACAAAGGGATCCATGACTTTTTCTGATATATGGTGTTTTGTGTTTAAAAGGAAGGCTCTTTAAAAGCCTCTTATCAATCAACTGAAGCATTTTAATGACAATTTCAGAAACTCAGTGGAAACAGAGTTGTTTTATATCTGCTCGTTTTATTTGCATTTAAAAATCTCCACGTGGTGATTTCAGCTAAGGTCCTGTGTCAGGGAAATCCAGAAGTGAAGTTGACCAGAGACAAGTAAAAATGCCTGTGTTGTTTTCATTGTCCAAATGTAATGATGTGCAATGATTTAAACCAGCAGTTTCACATGGTTAAAAATGAATGAGATTTATAAAATTCTAAAAGTAACCTCAGACACATCAAAAAGGATAACAGTTTGTGTTAGGGTAGCATTAGTTTTGAGAATACAAAAACTATTTTCTATGCATTCACAAAATAAAGTGTTTTTATTTTTAGGCATGCACAGAAAAAAAGGTTTGTTTTTATACCAACAAACACTGTTACAGCAAATGCATCCATTCCTGCAATTATAATTGAAGCTGAGAAAAATAAAATAATCTCAAGAATTTCAGGAGTAAATGTAAAACAATATAAATTAAAATAAAATTAGAGGGAAAAATATTTTGGGAATACAAGATCTACTCTGCAAGAAAAACACAGAAAGCAAAGTTTCTTTATCTAAAGAGAAATTTAAGAAAGACATACAATGATACAGTTGAACAAATTTATGGAATAATATTTAAAATTGAAAAATATTTTTCAAGATGCCAGAAAATAAATGTTGCTTAATTTGCAGAAATAAATTTATACTTTGGGGAAAAAAGTAAGTTAGAAATAGATTTAATTTGCATAAATCTATACAAATAAAGTAAATTTATGTTGTACCTAAACCTACCAATTCCAGTGAATGAGAATTTTGCCATTCATTGGTCTGGAAACAAAGGTTAAAGCTTGGGAAAAAAAAAACAAAAACAAAAACAAAAACTAACAAAAAAAAAGAGAAGCTGAAATTCCAGCTTTCATTGAAAATAAAATGAACAAAAAAGTTTTTGCAAAACCTTTTCAAATGTTAATTGAAGTTCTAAACACACTTAGTTTTTTTTTAGAGTTATTATATTATCTTTCATTCACAGACTCTACGTTTTGAAGTCTTATTTCTGTCAGAAACTTCACTAACACAAAAGTGTAAACCAATGAATTCAACTTCTGGTCTGCCTTGACATCTTTAGAGATTGTTTTGCTGTGGAAGGAAATTAAATAATTTCCAAAATGATCTTTCCCAAGTATCTTTTTGCATTAAACAGGTTTTGGATTCAGTGATTCCTAATGAATTTGGATGTGTTAACAGTGACTGGATCATATCCAAATATGACTTGATGGGAAAGCCATTAGTTTTTTCCCTGAAGTTACACTGGGATCCCATCTGGTGATTGCTAATAAATGTGGATACATTCTGGGAAAAAAAAAAAAGAGCTTGTATTGGATTCTAGTATGAATTACTGGGAATGCAGTTTCTTGAAGTTTCATTCATGCACTTCAGGGAAGCTGGAGTGCTTTAAAACTGGACAAAAAGAACATGACATAAGACTTTTTTTTTTTTTATTCTACAGCAATTATTTTTGCAATAGAATCATGTTTGAGATCAGCAAAAATGTATTATTATGTAAGAACACTTATGACAAAACCAAGAAAAAACCCATTGATGAAAAGCAATTTTATATTTGATTGTAGCTACCAAATGTTTACCAAAAAATAAAACTTTAATTGAGTGAGTGCCTGAATAGCTTTCCTCCATAGTAGGATAAAATCTAAGTCATATTTATCTTTCATATGCACCATCCAGAACACTTAGGCAAGTTTCATTTTTATATGCAGTGTTAGGGAGAAAATCTGAAGAGGACCAGAAAGAAATGTTTGTCTCAACAAAGAGGAAATGCACATCCGTTTTCAAAATCCTATAAATTCTTTGAAAATACAGCAGTGTGTTTAGAATAGTAAGGCTGATGGTTGAATGCATCTTAGGTTATTTGTGAACACTACAACTATTAATTACATGCAGGGAAATGCTGTATTTCTTTTTATAAAGTTAAAATACTGTTCAGCTCACTTTTTTCTTTTCTTTCTTTTTTTTTTTTTTTTTCCTCTTTTTTTCTTTTTTTGTCCCTTAACAAACCAATTATTAGCCAGGGCAAATTGCCCCTGGTTTTGATCAAAGGAGCAATTTATCTCATGCTGCAGTTCTGCAGCCTAGCAGCTATCTGCTGTTGCAGAATGTGCAGGTCGCCTCTAGCTGCCGACCCCATCCAGGCATGAGAAAAGGGAGTGAGGAAAAACCTATAAAACCCAAAATAAAACTGTGGGTTCTTCTGGTTCTTGTCAGGTTCAGTTACAGTGGTACAGAAACAGCAGTAAATTCACTGAGGCTCTATCAGATCAAAACAGCTCTGTTATAAATATCATTCATATAAACCATGTGGGTGAGAGAGAAACTGTCAGAAGAAGGGAAAGGAAAGTAGATCTTTTGCACTTAAATAAATTATATGATACTTTTATAGGTTAAAACAAAAAAATTAAAACTTAACATATGTATGCCTATACGTGCGAGTGCATGTATGTGTGTACATTCACTTGGTAGTATTCATTTAAATATTCAAATGTTCTAAATCCAAATATTTTACTTTAAAAAAATATGGAGATTTCAGTGACTGTAGATAAAATTAGAGTACAGTATAAATCTAGAACAAGAGGTTCAAAAAGTGCCTTATGTTTTCCTCAAGAATTGACTCAATGGCTTGAAGCACTTTTAATTGGGTGAACAGCGTAGATCTGCTGGGTTTTGCAACTGGTGAGTAGCTGAGAGGGTTATGATTATTAAAGGTCATGACCTTTAAAGGTGGTGAGGATGTGATGACCAAAGCCCTTGTCTGCCTACACAGTTGATAGAGGAAGGTTGTTTCATATGTTTCCCTGCTGTACTTAAAATTATCAGCCAGAGTTTTAATGACATACCACTTTGACAAATTCCCTGTGCTTGATGGTGGTATGTCTGGATGTTTTACATTTTGAGATGCCTTGACACAATTGTTGGAGTACAATTAACAATTCCTTTACATGAAATAGCTAGAAATAGCTTGAAGTTGCCAGGTAATAATGTACTTTTCCTCCTTTCTGACCTCAGCTAGATCTAGAACCATATCTTAGCTACAAGAGTTCATTAACTAGAGAAAGATTAATATATACATGTCAGTTCAGTAAAGCATAAATGAGAGAGAACACACTAGCAAAACCATTAACACTGCAATGGCCACAGCTGTACAGTAAGAAAATAGGGACACATTAAAATGATGGGAGTGCACCAAGGCTTTTAACAAGGGAATTATGTTTGTTGCATGATTTCATGAGAAGTGAAGCTACATGCAGTTTACACAGCATTTACCAAATAGAGTAAATCTGTTTCTTAAGAATTGTCATTTTTTGGGCACACCACTAATTTTGATCTTCAATTATTTTATTTTTTAACAATTTTCAAGTCGTTTTTCTTGCCACTGTCTCCTGATTCCTCGCCCTGGGGAGCCGAGGTTGTTGAGTTCTACTGTCAGTGCTGTGCATTTGCTGGCTCAAGTCCCAAGTCAGCTGAACAGACAGATAGTTGCTTCAAAAGGGTAAAAGATGGAATTCGAGATAATTTTGGTACTTAACTGCTCACGGTAGATAGCTTACTGCCTTGCAGGTCACTCCTTAATGTCACAGGGAGTAAAGCCAGAGACAAAGAAAAATGAGGTTCAATGAAAACCAGGAATACAGAGGAGGAAATATGCAGAAAAAAACAGGACTCCTAACGTAAAAACTGTGAAGCAAAAAGAGCCACGAGCTGACCCCAAGGCTTCCTCTGCTCTTCTCTTTTGGGTTCACACATTCACTCGGTGCCTGTAATTGTGTCTCTGATCATGTCCAAAACTGTTGCAGACTGACAGTGCATCCTTAAGCACAGCTGGGAAATCAGAGCAGCATTCATTTACTCCAGCTTTACTCTCTTTATTTAGAGACTTTAATCAGAGCTGGTTATCCTTAGCCACATTTTCCATCATGGGAGGAAATAAGGGACAGCTCAAGGGGATATTTAACTCAATTTTTTTTTACTCTTTCTGCATATACTAATCTGTTTTCCTCTACCTGCTTCTGTCCACTCACTACAGTGAAAGGTTTGGGTGAGTTATGTGGATTACACCTTTAGCATAGCAGCGCCCAATATCTTTCTCCCAAATTTCCTCTTTTCCTCCCACATTCCCTTTCCAACCAATAGAACCCACAACCTTGTGGCTCAAGCCACAGGGTGACAGGAAGGAAGAATTTGACAGCTTGCAAGCAGAATTTGTGTCTTGCATCAGCCTTGTAACCATTTTGTTTGTGGGGCAATATCTAAAAAGACAAAACTGTTGGGATTTTGGGAGGAAAGATGTAAGTAGCATCCAACACGCTAGAGATCCTCTCTGTGAATTGGTTCTGAGCAGACATCTCCTGTTGGGCCTGGATGTGGCACTTTCAGAGAGGAACAGAATTCAGAATACATCTTGAAGTGGATGATACTGATTTTAGACAGCTGCCCATTCAACACACTTGAGCCCTCTGCAAAGCCACTTATTGTTCCCCATAAAAAGAAACATTAGACTTGAAAGTCTATGGATCTCTGCTGAAGTCTATGATCTTGAAGCTTAATCCTGAGTGCTTCTCTCTTTTTTGCATTTATGTGTTTTGCTGAGTGTTGCTTTTGCACATGTGTAGGTGTGTATAAATTCTCAGGAGTTTGAGACAAGGAATGTACTGTAGAGGAGAAGGGTGACATTACTGGGCTCTGAGGCTGATGTTAAAAATGAACTAGCAGGCCAGACCTAGCACATGTGCTTTTGCACTACTAAGGAGCACAAAAAAAAAAATAAAAATTAAAAAAAAAAAAATACAGCTTTCAAATTTTAAAGATGAAGGACAAATTTGGCAACACCTTTGATGGACTCACCATTCTGGTGACCTCCCTGCTGCAAGGATGTCAGGAACACCTCCTCTCCCTGGGAGTCGTCCTTCCTGCTCTGCCATATGTTGGCTTGGAGGGGCCAAGATTATCAGCAGCACAGGCAGATACAGTGGGGTGGCTGTGTATCCAGAGGTGAATCAGAGTGCATGCACTGGGCCAGCATTGTCTGTGGAAGGGGTGCCCTGGGTATTGCTGATGCCTGAATGTACAGACCTGCTTTGTGAGGTAAGTTTTTGTGTCTCTTCTTGACTGCAGATGCTGTGTTTCTTCTTCACTACAGATGGTGAATTATGTTTTTCTGTAATTTCATTTTCTGCTGCAGCTGCCATCCAGCCCTCTAAAGTAAAAATCTATAAGCTACTTCTGTAAGTCACTAGGTGGAAGCATCTACCTTAATAGTACTAGCAAAACTCCTTATTTAGAGAGCTAAGTTTTTCAGTTCCTCTCATCTTTAATTTCCTCATCACATTACACAATGTCTCATTATCAGATGCTATTAATGGCAGTTGTTCTGTTGTCTGGTTCAGCAAAGTACCTCAGCACAAGACCATCCTGTGTCCTGGTCCTGTAATGTTTGGAAATGCACTTTATTTTGGATAGTGACTAACACTTGCATGTTTGAGACTTCATTTGGTGAGACATGCAAGTATGTGTTTAAACTGAGCTCACAGGAGCAAATGCCTTAGTGGCTGAGCTGGGACTAACACAAACCTGACCTTCAGCAAACACCTTCAGCAAATTCAGTATGAAGCCTTCTCAGAAGGGCTTCCTGGGCCCCTTCTTTCTGTACCAGTACCTTCCATTTTCTCCAGGCTGTGAATTTTCTTCTCCCTTTCTTCTCTCCATTCAGAATAATTGGCTGCCTTGGAGAGGAGTCAAGGTGCCAATCAGCTGTATGTGACCTGGGCAGCCTAGAGAATGCTGTTGTTATACTGGAAAATGTCCCTAATTTATGTATAGGTCTTCTGCAGCATCGTGCCTTTTAACTAGATGGCCACTTCTTCCTCCAGGTTTTGGTATCCTGATTCTTCTCTAATTCTGTTCTGGTCATTGAAATCTGGAATACTCACTAAAGCTCTGGAAATGGCCAGGTGCAGGAGAGCAGTGGTGTTAAGCAGAAAAGGAGACAAGTTGAGATGGGCCGTCCAGCTGGATATTGCATTCTGACATGCCAGAGGCTAAGACTGCAGGCTGATTTCTAGGTCTCTCAGTTCCTAATTTACTTTAGGCAACAGCAGCAGGGCTAATTCAATTTAAACCATTTAATCTAACCTGGTAGATTTTGCAGGAAAGTGGATTAGCAAGTGCTGAAAGCACTGCTTTGCCAGCAAAGCTCCATAGATGATAACCTCATGGAAAGAGACTGCAAACCACTGTCTGAGGCTGCCCTGGAAGTGTTTTACCCTTCTCAACCATGCCAAGTCCACAGCAGGCTAGCAAACCAGCTCGATCCTAATCCAGCTCTTCCTCCATTGGTGTGTTCTCCCGCAAATGCCCGTTTTTATTGAGGTTGATACTTGGATCGGAAAGAACTGAGTTTGGTTTTCATGCCACAGACTACAATGCTGAGAAATAAACAAAAAGAAATCTGTTTTTTACTTGTTAGCTGAGCAGTTTTGATTTGAAAATCGCTGACAGACGTCAAACATGGGACCCCACAATGAAATGTTTACAGTGCCATATCAGAGAGGAATTCCACTTTGAAACTGAGTGGAAGTATGTGGGAAGTTTGCAGAGCAGGACGTGTAGGGGTAGAAAATTAAAGCACGATGGAGCCATCAGCATCCAGAGTTTAAGGAAAGAAATGGTATTTATATTCTTCATGTTTCTTCTCAATTGACAAGCTGATCCCTTCCATTTGTGGTTATTGAGCTAGCTTTTTTCTTGATTCCCTGTATTTTCAATTTGCTGGCTTTGGCTTTGTGTTATTTTCCTTTATAAACGGCACTAGTAAAGTGGGGAGCTCTGCACACTCAATGGTGAAACAGAAAGAAGACCATTTCTTTATGTTTTTCTTCTGTTTGTTTTTCTTGTATGAAGATATGTTTCATGCAAATCGATGTATAATTTAGCACTGATGCTGCACCTTTATTTTTATTTGATGGAGAAATGCTTAACACTTGACACTATTTAATTTTAATATTATTTTAATTTTCTATTTAATTTTCTCATGCAACAGCTCATGCTGCTTTCCATAACATAAATGAAGAAGGCTAACTCTATAATTCAAAACTTGGAATGACTTTATTATTACAATCTGATTTCTTTACTGTTGGCAAACCCCAAATATTTTTCTGAAGAGGAAGTTGCTCTGTTGTGCCTGCCATTAATATAAATATATATTATGCCATGTGCATTTCTATATAGGGCACATTTGCTTCCCAGTTTACTGTTTGTGACTGAGAATAGAGAAAACAATTACAAGACAACTTGTTTTTTATTTTGAAACTGTAAAAGTTATAAATTGCAGTGAATTGGAAAAACTCAAGTTGCTCTATGGGACAGAGGCATTCCAAAGCACTTCCACTGGCCCTGGAAATACAGAAAAAAGAGCATGATGAGGACACTTTGTGGAGGTAACTGGCAGTAAAAGAGATGTGACTCTCTTGTGCCTTCTGTTGGCCTAGCTCTCTTTGCAGTTTGGGTTTGTGTTTCTAGAGGCAGCATGCAGAGGAGTGCAGAAAGTAATTCTGCTCTTGTACAACTGAACCTGCAGTGTCACTTTTGCACCTCAGGCTAGGGATTAACAGAAAGTATTGCACAAAGTGGAGAGAGCGCCAGCTTGGGAACAGCTAGGGGGAAGTGATGCTTATTCATGTGGTGGGGGACTCACAGGGGGTGGTTTAGGGGCCACACTGGCAGCACACACAGCATACATGAAGAGGGAAGATAAGGGCTGAAGAAAATGAGGAGAAGCCTTCCTGCAGGTCAGTAATATGAACTTGGCTGGCTGCTATCCCTGGGGAAGTGGCAGAAGCCTTGTTGTTTGGAGCATGTGAAACTAGTATAAACAAGACCATAATAAATGTTTGCTGGAGAACAGTCCTGTGCTGGCAGGGAGTGCTGGGTGACTTAATGGGTCTTTTCCATCTGTAGAGTCTATGAATAACAACAGATGATGCAAAAGAAAAGAAAAAAAAAAGGTGTGAAACTTCTGCAGGCATTTCTCAGCAAGCAAATTGCTTTCCTAAAACAGAGAAAAAGTGATCTGAAATCACTCAAAGACATTTGTTGAGCCGTATCCAATTCTGTTTTTACAAAATCTGTTGATATTCAGCTGCCAGGTGAAATCTTGGGCTGATTGACATCCAGTGGAATCCTACCACTAGCTTCAGCAGGGCCAGGTTGGAGTAATTGCGGAACCAGAGTTTGGTTCATTTGATCAATCAGAACTGAGAAATAATAACTCCAGCTCAAAACAGTTTAACTCATTTTTCATCCTCACAAACAAACAAACAAAAAACCAACCAAATTAAAAAACAAAAACAAAAAAAACCCCAAAAAACCACAAGACAAGAAAGAAGAAAAAACATTTAGCAAAAGAGTAGATAAAAGCATTGAACTTCCAGTCTCCCTCTTCCCTTCTCACAAACCTGCCTCGCCCCTCACCATCCCAGTAATCCTGCAGGGCTGCTGTGTTTGGTTTGCTTGTTTTGTTTGGATTAAAAAATAACCCATTAGATGTAGCTCAATAATTGTGGCAGAAAATCTAGGAAGTGAAACAAGACAGATATATAAGAAAGATGAGTGGTCTGTTTTCATTATTTTTCTTTCATTTTCAGATGGAGCAGATGTTGTCTGTTCTCAGCTTTTCCCAGTGGACACTCTTTGCTCAGACTTTGTTGCCACTGTCCTTGCTGGCCTTTCACCTTTCCTTCTGCAGTGATGCTTCTGAGGTTTGGGAACATAAGGATGATGGAGTAGAGAAATGAGAGGACAACTGAGGTGAGGCAGGAGGCTTGTACCTCTGTGGAGGACCAGCTGGGTGAAAAGGGGGATGGAAAAACAGCAGTTTCCTCTGCTGCACCTGAGTTACCACAGCTCAGGGAGGCTCTTTGCCTTCCCAGCACCTTTTCCTGCCCATTTCTGCCACCAGCACCCCTGCCTCGGTGGCCTGGACTCACAGTCCTCCTCAAATCCCCCTTTCTGGGGAATTTCTGTGGCTCCAGGCTGCCCATGCCCCAGGTTCCCGTGGTCAGGAGCAGGGGAGTGGTCCCAGCCTCCAGCCCCACTGTGTTTGTTGGGGCTGTACAATCCCAGGATGTTCCAAGAAAGCACAATAAAAATTAGAGCAGTGCTGAGCCACAATGTCTTTGATTCATGCTCAGTAACCACATGAGAGGATTGCATGCTTAGAAAATGAAACTGTTTCAGCATTAAGAGAAATATTTATGAAGATCCTGCCAGCACAGCTGACCTGCAAGACTGATTTCCTGATGTCTCCTCTTTGCGGCAACCTTCCTTTCTTTGCCAGGTTGTTGCACCTTTCTTTTGTCAAGGTTTGTTTTGTTGTGTCATTTCAGGGGGCAGAAAGGATGGGTGTGTGTCTCCCCAGCCTCAGCCCCCTGGCAGTGTGCAGAGATCTCAGTATTCCTTTGCTCTGGCTGCTGAGTTTTGTGTCTTTCCAACTGCTCCCATGACCTGCCCTCCTGGGGGGTTGTGCTTTGGTTTTTCAGTCTATCAGAGCCTGTGCTTGACCTTTCCTGACAGCTCTGCAAGGGCAGGGTCTGGTGGGCTCAGGACCTCTTCCCTATCATGCTCTTCCCACACCTTCAGGCTTCTGAATGTGATTATGATCAGCTTTGCTTTGTTTAACTCCACTGGCTTTTAGGGTGCCTTGGAGAAGATGCCTTGTGGGCTCAGATTCTCATTTGGGGCAACAATTTTGTTACATCCTTGGCAATGCCAATCATACAAAATCATACAAAATTTTTATCATACAAAATTTTCCTTAACTTCCATCTCACAGTGCTTGTCTGAATACCCTCCAGGGATCTCCCCTGTCCTCCCTCCACAGAGAAATGGAGGAAATATTCCCCTGGTGATCAGGGTCTGCTCTTCCAGCCTTTTCCCATGGCTGGTTTGGGATTTCATGGTGCAGTAGACTTTCCCATAGCTGTTGGTCACGGTATGCACTGAAAACTTCTCACTGTGCTGTGCGAACTCCCTGTCACACCTGGTGAGCAGACTCACTTTGAGGTTAACTTGAGAGTGGTTCTGTCTTTGTCTAGATGTTTTTAGCATTTCTCCCCCAACCCTCACTGTTGTTGCCTTTTCCTCCTGGCTGTCACGCTGGGTCCTTGCCCCATCATCTCAGTACTTTCTTTGCCCATGCAGCTACTTCCTTGCACTTGAAGTCCCATCTCCTTGCCCTTCAGACAGAGCCAAGTACAAATTTTGTAAATTGTCACATGTGGCTTTAGGCATCTGAGCTTTAGAATATAGAGATTTTCATTGATGCCTGTCCTGGATTATCCTGTGTGTTTTTAAAAATCTCTGGCCTCTTTCAAGGAAGCAGAAATTAGGGTCACATTTTCTTCTGAGCCTTCTCTAAAACATTTGGGCACATCCACAAGGGTGCAGCAGGAGAAGTGTTCATTGCAGAAGAGTGCACATGTGTGTGTGCATATGCATATACATGTGTATATGTGTGTATGTGGGCACCTTGTGCTGGATCAGGTGCCAACAATGGGGTACAGTGAATAAACATGCACTGCTTGATTTTTTGGAAGGGCTATGGTTTCATTTAGCACTATGGTTGCTCACAGCAGGGGCATTTTTTGTTGTCTTTTTGACACTTTAGCAGGTAAAGGTTTCAATAGCTTGGATATGAGGGCACAAAGAGGAAATTTTGGACTGGTGGCCATTGGAAAGCATTTCCCAATAATTGCCCTAACCCATAGAAATAATAATAGTAAATGGCTAATATGTTCAAATCTAAGCAGCATGAGGATAAAGCAAGCTGTAGGAAATAAATGAGTAATTGTAAGAGTGGCGTAGGTTGGTGGACAAGGACTGTCTCTAATTTTGCAGTGAGAGAATGCAAACAGTATTCAATGTCTTAAAAAGTGAAACAATTTAAAACATTTTTAAAGAATGAATGCTGCAAGTATCCCACTTGTGACAGTCATGTGTACGATCTGAAGAGATCTGTTGGGACCCACAGCATTTCAAAGCTGAGTTCCACAATTAGATGTGTGCAGCACTGTCTGGTAAAGGGGTCTGATTGCCAAGCAATGTTTTGAGTTATAACAAGACAAAGAATCAATCATGAAGAGCCACCAAAGGGAAGATGCATAATATTTGCCTTATGCAGCTTTCAGGATATAGTAATGACAGCTGTGGAGCTTGCCCTGCAAAGCTTCATGCTGTACACTTCTCGTTTCCCTACTCCACCAGCAAAGCTTGGAGTGGCACTGCTGGGGACCGAGTTTCACCTCTTGCCTTAAGTCTTAGGGGGCTGCCAATGGCAGTAACACATAGGCCAAAGGTACAGGCAATATCATCTGCAAAATAAAATTATGACCCTCTTGCAAGAGGCCTCAGAAGCCCAGAAAAAAATCCTTATTTGTGGCATTGTACAGGGCTTCTGCATGATGGAAGCCACACACATCTTTTGCTGACTTGTGGCCCAAGAGATTTTGGTTTGCAATGTTAAATCATTGACAGTAGTACACATTGAACAATCATTTTTTATCAGGATGTTGAATGGTGGCAGTAAACAAATTAATCAGGGAACAGAAATACAAACATATGCCTTTATCGCTTATGGCATGGGTAGAACCCTTATTTTCTCCACTTAGTTAGTGTGTATGTTTTTAATGGAATAAGTTAAATGTTCATCATTTTTCTTGTTGTCCAAGATTTCAGCAACAAAACAGTAGGGAACTCCCATTACCCATTTCAGCTCCAAAAGTATTCTTTTCTTCTCTCTGCAAAATGCTCAGGTCTAGTGATCCAAGTTAAACATTACTGGAATTTAACCATGACTCAGAAACAATATTAATTTTGAGTCCACATATTTTTCTTCTGGTAGGGTATAAAAGTTTAAAATAAGTGCACCCTCCAGACAATCTGTAAATGGTAGAATGCAATGGATGAGACAAAGAAAAACAAAACAACATGCAAATATACCAACAGAGCAGCAGCAGTGTTGGGTGGTATGAACTTTTTTGGTATGATGGCAGGAACCAGAGTTTTTTCCCCCATTTCTGTTGTCAGGTTCAAAGGGAACAGAAGACTGGCATCATGCCACTGAGCTGGGTCAGAGGATTTCTGTCCCACACAAATCCATAACTGGGGTTACTTCTTGGTGGGAAGCACAGGGATTGTTCAGAATATTAGCATGGCATTTCTGAACTCCCCCATCGCTCACTCCCTCCCTGCGCGGGAGATACCACACTGCTGTTTGTCTGAAGTCTAAAGGCTGCCACAGCCACCTTTTTCAAATTAAAATGGCAATGTAAATTTTGTAAATGTTAGTTCTCCTAATTGGCAGTGGCTTGTATAATTAAAATAAAATCACTAATACTTTCTCTTGTTTTTTTTTTTTTATCACTGAAGTTCATTTTTCAATAAGTCAGACAATGTCTTCATTTTTATGAAGACCCATACTGACCTCTAAATATCTGATTTTTTTCAGTGAATGTTTATGCCCATCTGGTTTGAATTTAGCATTCTTATGAGTCATTCCACTTTGATAGGAACACTCTGCTTTAGAAAACTTCTTTTAATATTTTAAAGTTTTAAATCAAACACTGCATACTGCATTACCTAAGCCCCTCTACAATTATGGAAATCAGTGGGTTCATTTTCTTCATTGGACATTGCATTTGCTCTCTTTGTGAATTAAATGATTTTCATGCTAGAAAGGTCTATAATGCACATGTGTTCAAGTGTTTTACCATCTTTTGTTGCCACATCCTTTCCCAGACTTAATAACAGCCTTTTTGGAAACAGCCTCAGTAGAGGAAGGATGAGTGATTCTATAGGAAATAAGGATGCTCAGCACTTCCTTACATCTGACATTTAACCCAAGCAAAAGTGCTATATTTATTTTACTATCAACACTGATTTTATTACTTCTTATGTTCTTACTACACGCATTTCCTGATGTTAAAGATATAACCAATTCTTTTGGGTTATTTCTTTTCATGCAGTGAAGAGTTTAAATAGATTTTTTTAAAGTGAATAGCAAATGAAAGGGAAGGAAAAAAGTTCAAAGCAAGCTATTAAATGTATGGTGCAGTGGAAACCATTCTATTTAAAAATGAAATTTCAATTTGCCAGTATGTTTTGTTGAGCTATAACTGAATCATCACATAAAATAGAATGGGTCAGTTCCAACTGAAAAAAAATGGAATATTTTAAAGTATTGTTTGTTTGCACTTAATATGTTCTAACAAGCTAAGATTCTACTTCCTTTCTTGACTATTTAAATTAATTTTGGCTCTTAAATACGTACAAAGTAAAATTTAAACATTGATGTTTTCTCTGAGACCCCTAACTAGAAGAGAATAGTTTCTGAGCAAATATGGGCGAATTGCTTTAAACCAGATGAAAATTACAGTACTTTATTTTATTATAATATGGAAAAATGTAAGAAGTTGGGGTTTTTTCCATAAACACAAACTATTTAAGCTCTCACTTAGTTTAAGCAAATGCTTCGCAATTTTGAGAGCATCTTCCCACATACTTAATAATTAGACTGACACTATTTTCCCAGTTTATAGCCTATAATGTCCTTCTTCAAAGCCTCTGGCTTTTCTGTCTTTTCTGCCAGGGTAAATTTGGATTCAAGTAAACAAAGAGAGCACCTAATTTTTAGCTGATCTTTAGCAGAAAATGCAGAAGCCCACCTTGAGGATGGAGCTCCATGAGGACCCAAAATGACCATACTTCATACTCTTATGCTAGGGTGCATTTTACATTGACCAGGGCAGCAGAGCAGCAGCTAATGTGCTGTAAGCAAGATCTGCTCTCTGGAACAAAGCATTGTCATTGCTATGCACACCCATAATAGTGTCTGGTTTATTTTGGTAGCATTTTAGGTAAGGTAAAAAAAAAAGCACAGGCCCATTAATAGAGGCTAAAATGTAGTCCCTTCCTTTCCATCATTCCTAAGCAGCCTGTAACATGAAGAATGCTTTTGTAGTTCACATTAGTCACATTATCATGATGGAATAATGAAAGAAGAAAGGATTTATTTTTAAGTACAGTTCAGAGGTGTAGTGTTGTCAGACTAATGTCAGAATACCACACTTTTAAAAAACACTTAGCCTTCATCAGTCAGACAGATAAATACTAAAGATACTAAAGTCCCTTTCTAATCCATTGAGGATGCCGTGTTTTTTCTTATCTTTCCTTTTATTTTTTTTTCCCTATAGATCAGATAATGGAAAACTTTAGCCTTGTTAAGAAATCTGGGGATATTATATTATAGAATTATGATTTTACCAATTTTCAGTAATAATTTTTCACCAATTGCTGAACTTTGTTTTCTCCATTTGCAAAGACAAAAAGGAAAATACCTTTACTCATTTGCTCAGTATATGTATAGAGTGGTGACTGTTCATTTTCACATGTAATGGACATGTGAAACATTCATCACATAGTTGTATTCACACAGGCTCTCTCCCATTTTACTTGTAAGGGTTAGGGAGAGGTAGTGGAGAGACTGCCCTGGTGAGTGCATATTCTGAGAGCTGTCAAACAAAACATTTTGCATTAAACACTTTGATGGTCTGACATTATTTTTAACAGCATTATGCAGGTAGTCTGTTCCTTTTGGGCATACCAAGTGCCCTACAGTACCATCCACAACTAGCAGAGCACAGGAAGGGGTCCCCACAGCAAATCATGCTATTGTTGACTTCTTATTTAATAACCATTTTTTAGAGGTAGAAACAGGAGAAGCTTGCAGGTAAGGCACTGATCTGAACTGCCAAAGACTGGGCTCAGTTCCTGATTCTCCTACAAGTGTTCTCTCTGAATGGTACATGCTATTGGGATACAGGTACACCCTGCAGCAGGCTGAGTCTGACACCAAACCCCTTTTGCACTGACCTTGCAATGCCATGCTCAGATGCTTGGCTTTACTCAAACTGGAGAGAAAGGTGAGGCTGTTGCTGCTGTGGATGGTGGTGTAAATATGCACAGAGCCACCATGGAGGGGTGCTATCCCAGCTGCCTTCATGGTGATAGCAGGTAGCCAGCCCTGGCCAGGGGAGGCAGCTGGGAGACCTTTTCCAAACATGTCCCAAGTACTTCCCATAAAAGCAAACAGGATTCACAGGTTGCTGCCCAAACTGACCTTACAGCTCTAAGTGTATGTTGCAGGAAGGCACAGGTATCTGTGCCCCAAGCTGAGGGTGCTGTGGCCCTCACCCCACTCATCAGGTTTTGGGATCCTAACGAGCTGGGCATGGGTTACACTATTAAATTTGGTTGAAACTGGCCCGAAGTTGTTTGTTGGGAAACTGGCAGACAGATAGATGGATACTATGGTTGCATAAACTTAGTTTCCAAAGGAAACTGGATCAAGAAATGAGGATGGTAGCACCTCCCTACCATACAAGGATGGTATGAGAATAAGGGCTTTTCTGGTGGTGAGCTGCTCAGGTGTTTCAGGGATGGAGAAAATGCAAGTTCCTAGACAACTAGATTAATTTTGGCATTTTTCCTTCTATTTTGAAGTTGTGTACTGCAAATGGTCACTCATGGGCGTATCTTTTGAGCCAGTAACTCTGCAAACACAAACTGTGTTTGAAGTATCAGCAACTAATGAAGTGGAAAGAGATTCAGATCTTGTCTGCTGAACTGCTAAGTGTCTGTGTGACAAAACACAAGAATTCCTACTTACTTTTCCATGAGGAGAGCATATTTTGAGTACAGCACTACTCCCTTTCTCCAGAAAGTTCATCAACTGAAAGCAACCAAATATACCTTTCATATTTCGAATTGTAGTGCATTTCTCTTGCCTTAAATTTGAAAAACAAATTTGTGTGTAATAATGGGAAAATCTTTGCAGTTCAAAGGAGAAGCAGGTGCAAGCCTTAGCTGCACAAAGCATTGGTCTTTCTGAGCAGAAGGGTGAGCAGCAGTAAATCATTGAAGCTCAGGTTCATGAGGAATCCAAGCACTTCCAACAGAAATCAGGAGGAATTTCAGAAGGTATTCTAAGGCTAAGAGCCTAAAATCTTCCACTCCTTCACAGCCTGGTGCTGCAGGGAATGAAACTCTGGAAGCTCTTCAGTTTTCCATTCCCAAACCCTGGGCAGGGGTAGCTCAGCTCCCTGATCACAGGGAAGGTGGCCTCTGAGAGGCCTGGGCATGCTGGCATCTGTCTTGGGCTGAAGATCTGCTGGGACCTTTGTAGGAGGCATTTCTCCTTGCCATATTGTGCCTAAAAAAACACCAGGTTGCTCACTAACCCAGCAGCAGCTCTTTTATGAGAGCAGGATGGGGGAGTGATGTGCTGCTGTGTGCTGCCTGCCCTGTGGGTATCCCATGCACGTGAGATGGGACTAATCCCCTGACCAGTTTTCCATGTACTCTGCCTCTGCCAGGGCAAACCCTGTGCTTAAAATAATAGAAAATACTTGATCAGGAAGAAGGAGCTGGTGCATCTTTGTGCTCCTCAGGAGGGAGGAATACAGGCTCCAGCAGCTTCTTACACATCTCACCTAATGGCTGGCTCCTCTATCTGCAAGGAGAGCAGGGCCTGGGCTGCTGCAGGCAAACAGGGAAGCTGAATTCAGGTCTCCCACATGCTAGATGAGCACTCCTGATACTGCAATGCTGTATAAAAAAACCATAGTTGCCCCTGCCAGCTAGTATGAAGGGCATTAAAAAGCAGGCTTGGTCTGCTTTTGGAAAGCTGAGCCTCTGGGCTCAGAGGAGAGGGAATGATGGCATGCACGTCTTAAACCATCTTTCTCCTCAGTGTGGGTTTTTCTGGAGCATCTCCAAAGACCACTAGCTGTCCCCATTTTCTGGACCTCAGCACCCAGGGAAAAGGTCTAGACTCCTGTTCCTGTAACAGGCATCTCAAATTAGGTGGTGCAAGTCCTGGCACGCAGGGATTTGGCCCGGCAGTGTCTGTGTTTGTTTAAAGAGCTATATGCTGAGCCAGGTTAGTGCCTGTTGCATTAGTCATAACAAGCTTTCAGGATTATAAATGGAGAAAGTGCTGAGTAACTTGTGATTCAGCCTTACTATGATTTCTAAGTACATATTACTAATACATTCCATGCTATTACACTCCTTCCCCTCCCAGTTTGACGCCTACATCCGTTCCCCACACAAATCTGGAGCAGAGAAAGCTCCTCTTTTTTCCAGTAGCTGGTAGGACATGAGGAGCTGCCTCATCCTCCACTCGACATTTTCATCACCCTCAAAAACTCCCTTGTTTAAAACTGTTTACTCTGGGCTGGGATGTTTTCTTTGGGAAATAGTAGTGACAGAAACCAGTGGATTCAAGGCAAAGTTGCAGGTTCTGCACCCCCTGTGTGTAGCAATCAGTATTTTTTGCCTTTGTATTTATCATGAGTTATCTACAGGGTTTTATAGGAGAGTGAAAATTGAGCCATCAGGTGGTTTCTGTGGTGGAAGCTTGAATGTTATATATATATATATATATATATATATATATATAAAAGACAACTTTGTTTCTTTTGGCATTATCTAAAATGAAGTTAATGGTGGGTGGAGGCTTCCTGGGAAGGAAATGTGCAGGGGTAAAAAATGAAATTGTGGTGGGCCACCACCCTGTAGGGCCTTGGTGAAAACGCTGAATAATTATCTGAATGTTGTGGGTGATGGAAGTTTGTGTCCTCTTCAGGCAGGGCTTTGCAGGAAAGGCTGTTTGTGCACCTTTGGGTTGGCAGGAAGAACACACACACACACACACACACACACACACACACACACACACACACACACACACACACACACTCCTCAAGCAAGGGCAGAGCCTTAATTGCTGGAATTTCATTTTATCAACTTTACTTATATTGAGACATCTATAATGCCAAGAAAGGCCTCTTTTGAAGAAAGAAAAATTATTTTTGTGGTAAGGGTTTGTGTACTGCAGTACTGGAGGAGGTTGGGATCAGTGATGCCAGGCTCAGGAGGGTTTTCAGTGCCAGAGTCATGCCCCTCCCTAAATGGGGCTGTGGCAGTCCCCAAAATTGGAAGCAGAGTGGCTCCTTTAACAGTTGGGAGAAGGAGAGGGACCCCCACAGCCCCCTGATTTCTTTCTCCAGCTTTCTTTCAGGGCCTGTCAAGGGACCCTGAAGTGACCAGGATTTTAATAACTTACTTTAGGTTAAAAGGGATGAGTCTGGGAATCTGAAGTGCAGATTACACCTATGACAGCAACTTAAGAAGTTCCTCTCCCTCCTCATCAGCTCCATTGAACACTGAGGAGCCCAGGTTTTTCAGGCATGTTCCCAGTTTGGGAATTTCAGCACATGGCTGGAGATGGTGCCAGTTTTGCATTATGCTGGAAGGTTAGTGCAGTGGTGTAGGTGAAGCCCTGGGTGAACCCACAGAAATCACACAAGGCAGGGGTCAGAGGAAGGCTGTGGCTGCCCAGGCCAGGTCTTCAGCAAGGAACCTGCTGATCATGGATGTGGGAAGCACTACATCTGCAAAAGTGAGGTTTAGCAGATAAAAGCAATTTTTAGAGGTAAGCACCACAATAACCACAGGTTTCTCTTGAAACACTGGTGCTGTTTGTTGCAAATGACCAAGAGGCCTGGTGACCTGCCCAGGAAGGAGGGAGATGTGTGCTCCAGATGCTCTTTGATTCAAGAGATTGGAAACTTTAGCTTCTGTAGCCATCTCAGTGCTTTGACCACCAAGCTTAGGCTATTCTAGAAGAAAGCACCCCACTGAAGCTGCTCAGAGATATGCAAACCTCATAGAATCTGGACCCCTCTAATATCTAATTGTACAGTGAAGGGCTTTTACTGGAAGCAATGGAACTTATTGTTCTAAGCCTGTTTATAAATTTATTTTACTCTGTAGATAAAGACAAAAAAACCACACAGATGGCAGTGCCTGGGACCCACCATTTTTCATCCACCTCTCCCACTGCACCCCATCCACTGATCTGAGCCTGGCACTGGCCCCTGGCCACTGAGCAAAACAACATCCATTGGTACAGGAGGCACAGACAGCCTCTGTGAGGAGAGAAATACCTTCACAGTGGGTTCAGCACTACCTTGGACACTGCAGGAAGAATTCCCCTTCATACAGTCTCCCTGGGAATGGAGAATGGGTCCTTGCTCACCCCTGTGACAGAGCATGCCAAGATCATGGTGAAATATTAACTCTGGGAACCTCAGGGGGGTAGGTATTGAATTCAAATGGAGATTAATTTCTCACCTTCATCTCTGGCTTGTAATCAGAGGTGGAAAGTGTCATCAGCTCTGCTGCATAGGTCGGTGTTGTATCTCTCAAGAACACAATCAGCTGGAAAAGATTTTCCCAATGTCTATTAAATGCGGGCAAAAGAAGAAACGGAAGAAAATAAAAATTAACGAAGAGGAGCCCGTGAAGGCTTTAGTGGTATTGCTCTGGCATGGAACTGCCCATGAGCTGGGGATGGTGGGAGTGTGTGGAGCAGTGCAGGGTAAGCAAAGGGCAGCACTTGAATCCTGTGTGTCAGCAGGTACACATTCTGCACAGTATCAGTTACCTCAGCAATTCAGACAGACTGAAACAGGAGCTATTTCCTATGAAAAATGACCACAAGAGCTTTCCATTCCATGACTTTAATTTAGTTTTTTTTAGGCATTTGGATATTTTCCAGTGCTTCCCGGTAGCTGCTATTACAGTATTGTTTCGAATATAGATTGCATGAGTCACTGTACTGCCAAATTTAGAATTCATCCTGGAAATGCTCCGGCTCTTCTTTCAAGTCTTTTCTCCCAATCCCTTGGGTATTACACAGGCTTCCTCCAGATTTTATGCTGAAGTCCTCACCATTCCACCTGACATCCTCTTTGTGGTGAAATCTAGTTATTACAAAACACTGTGAGCTCTGAGAGGTTAAGCAGGCAAGCTTACAGTAAATCCAGAGAATTTGGGTAAGCACTTCCTGACAAAAACAGTTTTACATATTTGCAGTTCAGAGTCTGGTTGGAAGTTTTCTTCGAAGAAAACAGAAAGGCAAGAAATTCACATCTTTGGAACTATCTGTGATGATAAGGAATGCCTTCATGTGTGTGCTTCTCCAGGGCTGTGCCTAGAAGAGCTGGAGAAGCCAAGTACTTCAGGTCTTCAGGAAAACTGCATCTGTAGCCTACTTTCTTCCCTTTTAGTTTTTTTTTTAGAGGATATAGCACAACGTTTGTGCTGTAAAGCCAGCTTCAGCTGGAAGCATCCTTTCTATAGATACAATTTGTGCAAGGTTTTAGCACACTCACCTGCAAAATAATCCAAATTACAGACAACCTGCAGACTGTGTGCTCAGCTGGACATGTAGAGCTCTTCCTGAAAATAAGCAATATCCATCACAGGGATTTGCAGCTCAGCCCTGCTAATTGTGTGCTTCTTTATCTTACCACTTTATTTCTGTTACCTTTTCTTCTGCGTGGTAGAAATAATTATAGCGCATTTTGGACCTGTACAGGAGTCATAGATCTATTTTTTCTCCACTCTAGTGTTATACCTTTAATGTAATAGAAACTGCAGTCTTGTTTGAATTACTCTTGTGTTGTATTTGGATTCTGCTGTGTCTGGTGGTCAAAGCAATGAGAAAAGTAGCTCATAATCTGTGAAACACATGAACTACATTCCTGCGACATTTGGAATACTTGGCAGAGAGACAGTGTTGATTGAAAATGAGCAAAGCACTGTTACCTTTCCTTGTAGTTTGCTTTGTGTTATGGTGGCTAAGAATGCTGTTGCATAATAATTTTTAATTGTTTTTCTTTTAGGCTAGGAGGCCAGATACTTTTGTTTGGGTTGTTTTGTTTTGTTGGGTTTTTGCTTTGTTTAATTTTTTGGTGTAGAAAAAAACATATGCATCACCACACATCACTGCTTGTTTCCCAGTATTTAACTGACATCTCAAAAGGAGAAACCCCCCTGAAACTCAGTGAACATTAAATTGGCTGATTCTTCACCAGAAAGACCTTGACTGGGCATTTAGGCTTTATTATGTATTACAGTGTTTATCCTCTATAAGGTAAATTTGCTGAATTGAAAAAACATGTCAATATAATAACAAATGCATCAGCTGTAAACATGTCTTTGCCTTGCTGAAGACAGAAAAGAAAACAAACCTCACATTCTATACTAAGGCCCACTAAGACAGTTTTTAATATGAAAAGGAATAACAAATCATTAAGTGGGAAAGTGGCAGAACACAGAGCTGAATACTAGTGCATACTTTGTGTCAGGCTCTCAACTACCCAAGCCTTGGAGAACTTATTTTGCCAAAGCTTCCTCCACATGAATAGTATCAAAGGAACCTCGAGCCCTCAGACATGTTTGATGCACACTCCCACCAAACTTCACAGGATGTGATGGGATACATCCTTATGCCATGCCACAAAAATAAATCTGACAGGCTGCAATATAGCATTTTTGTTCTTTTGGACATGTGGGTCAGAAAAGCCACCAAAAGCTACCATAATCACACAATTCCTAGGAAATTCCCATGCCAAATACTCTCTGATAGGTCTAGAGCATACTAAGCATGAGCACTCTGCAGCAGCTCATCCAGGAACCAGGCTTTGCTCACTGTGGTACTCAAGGCTGCAGGAGCCATGGGTAGCTCCTGATAGCTCCTACCTAAAGAAGCATCTGTTGTCTGGTTGAAGAAGTCACGGATCTTAGTGGTTGAATGGACCCAGGAAATGTTCATTCTTCATCAAAGCTCTGCATTCATTTCTGTACTTGCAGGCAATACTAATGTGTGATGGGTAATAGCTATAATAGCATAGAACTAGTAATTTATGGTAGGTATATGATGCATACACTAAAGGTGTCCTTGTGAAAGCCAGAAGCAGAAAGCCTCAGCACTCTACTTCTTCCTAAAGGACATTCCTAAAGGAAATGGGTTCTTTCTTTCTATTGGTGAAACTTGCTCCTCATAGCACAGCAATTTGCCTGGTCCAGCTGGCAGAGAGCTGTCCCAAGGAATCAGCTGGCAATGCAGGCCCTATTTGCCTCTGGGTAACCAAGGGCTGTGGGAGCATGGAGCACACCATTGTCTGACTGATTCCATAATCCAGGGCGAGACCAGAGGCTGAATCTGAAGGGTGAGATGACATCAGTTCAGGTAATGAGGTGCCTGTAGGCTGAATTAGTAGTGGGAGAGGGGAGGGCCATGACTATGGATCTCCTTTCCTACTCCTTTTAACACATAGTAACTAATCATAGTTGGTTTGGTTTCAAACAAAATCATTACCTTTAAAAAAAAAAAAAACAAAAACCACAGATGTTCTTAAGGAGTACAGGGAGTACAGCAAAGATAACTCACAGCCTACATTATTGTACATACTCAATACCACCTAAACTGTGCCAAATTGGTAGAATAAAGCTCTGTTTAACTGCATGCAGTGGTCTCAGGGCTCCATAGCTGCATACTCCAGAGGTCAGCTCTGGTAATAGAGGTGTGGCACTCACTGCTGTCTTCAGAGCATTTGTAACTGGGGATGGGTAGTTTTCCCATTGCACCCAAAAGACGTGGTCCTGCTGCAGAGCCCCCATGTTCTCAGAGGTGCATGACTATGTGGTAGTGTTGTCTTTGTAATACTTCAGCTTAATTAAAAAAAAAAAAGGAACCTATGGGAGCAAGATTTGGGTTGGCTGTAAACCAACATATGCACCGTTTAATAACATACATCTACATTCAGTGATTTCAGCTCTTATCTTTTAATCAGAAGCTATAGGACCCTAACCCAAATTTTAAACAGCTTACAAGTGCAGATTTTAAGTCTTACCTTTTCTTTTCTTTGTACTGAGTTAAGTAGTGAGAAAAATCACTGTTATGGAAAAAACTCTTACAAAAACTATTATTAGTCAACAGGTTTTAAGTTTTTCTACCAGCTTCACAGCTGCTGTTTCCAGGTCTCTTTTAATTAATCCTGGTAACTGAAAGGTTTGACAAAAGTTTGTAAACCCCTATCCTTACAGGGTTTTCAATTACATTAATTAATGAGTTGTATATAAATCAATTCACACAGCTGAATAGACCTAATTAAAAATAAATACATTTACAAGCTATCTTATTACGGCAGCACTGAGGGTAATGAGTTCATTAAGCATCACATGGAGACATTTCCAGGCTGAGGGTACAGGCTGCAACATGTTGAAGACACTCGCTGCTGAGGAAAGGAGGCTCTGCCAACAGAGATTAGCCTATCTGCAACAAAAGCTTTTACTTCAAAGATCATAGATAATGTTGGAGGGCTTAATGAGAGTGTATTTATAAAATGTAAATAGGAGGATCTAGTGGGCACATAAATTGCATAACACTCATAGCACACCCTCTGCTCTTGCTTATGGAAGAGAGTAAAAGTTAACAAGTTATGGACATCACCTCCCTGTTTCAAGGGGTTGTTCTGCTTGTAGATCGATTCCTATTAGTGCAGAGGGCCTTAATAATTGGAACTGTATCACAAGCTTGAAATAGCTGCTGCACACCCCATTTGTCTGAGTACCACTTTTGATGAGGTAGGTCCCAAAATGCCGAACGTTTAACTGAAATAAATGTAAGGTGTCTCAGCAAACTGTTGTGCTGTTCTGCCTTTAAAAGGACGAACTTCCAAAAAAACCCTTTCAGATCACAAAAACGTAAAATGCTTTATGGGTAATACTGAAAATGGGATTTGTTTTATGTTATGCAGAACTGATAATTGGTTCTTTAAAAGTTTGCTGCGTTTTCACATGAAACATTAAAATGTTATGTGCTGAACTGACAGACAGAGGAAATTTTTAATATGCTGAAATAAAACGTGCTTAAATAACACTCCCCAATAGTCTTTCATTCTTTGCTTCGCTTATACAGAGAACCAGCCGTCACTTTTAACTTTTAATAAGTTTCATATGTTTTGTAGAGGAACTGTGTTTGGTTAATTCTAACCTTTAATTAGTAGCCTCTGGATTGGTGTATACCCCAGGCACGGGGATGTTATTAGTGTGAACTGAAAGCTATGTGTGTTACTCCATAACAGATCAAAACAAACCTTGTATGCTCTGACAGCATTAAACCCCACTGAGACTTTGTGCAGGATATGGTTTTCCACTTGCAAAAGAAAATTGTAATTCACAAGCCTTTGCCAGATGTTGTCCTCCCATACTTACATACCTACCGAGTAGGTGGTCACCTAGGGTAAAGCCAAGTGTGCCCTGTTAGAGCATTTGTCAGACTAAATAATTTCTTGAGGTCTTTTCTTTTCTTTTTTTTTTTTTTTTTTTTTTTATTAAGATAAATAGCAGCAAACTATTTTTAAAAGCCGTGCTGGAAAATTACTGTTTTCTATGAATGTGATCCTGTTGTACAAAGGAGTCTGTTGAAGACTTGATTTCAGCTGAACAATGTCACTACAGACCATGCTGCACCATAAGTGCAGCAGTAACACAAAATCTTGAAGCAGACAAAATGAAGAGGAGATTGCAATCGAATGCTTTGAAAGGTGACTTCAGAAGACATTCTTTTGTTAAAATTAGAGATGTTCCTGTAACCAAATAGAAGAGTCCCCTAAATGAGAATAAAATACACTGCTGGTTGCTCATCCCTGGCATTTTATTAGCATGAAGATACCTGGTACAAATGGGTACTACTATCAGACTGGTATCAGATTTTACCAAGTCAGCAAAAGTCATCTTTGTTCTCTGTAAAAAACTTTTCCCAGAGAAAGATTGTTTAAACTTTGCATGGAAAAGAGAAGCTTAAATGAAAAAATTACACTCAACCTTCACCCAAATTTTCTTTGGAAACAGCTTGGGTGACCCTGCTTTGGTGTTTTTTACATACTCAGCTGTAAACACAAAAACATGGCTTACATATTGTAAATGTTATTGCAACTTTTGTGGTCCAAGAATAAAAGTGAGGCAGGATTGTGGACAGTAATTAAAATTAAAACAGTGTTCCATAATGGAAACTTGGAATAATTTTCAAACTTAATCTTCTTCAGTAATTTTATGCAAAATTCTGTAAGCAAAAGGAGAAGTTTCTGGTGTTTTAGGATGTGCAGATGTTTTGGGGTTTTTTTCCAGGAGATTTTATAAACATGTCAAGTAATGACTGCAAGTGATTTTATACAGCAAAAAGCATTAAGATGACTTTTTAAATGAAATTAAGTTCTCCCTGGCTTCTGGACTTCTTGAGAAGAAAGAGATAAACTTTTGACTCTGAATGCCATAAGGTACTTATGGTATGACTGCTTGAAGCCACAAAAATCTTATCTGCTGCCATGGTGGAAACCAGCCTGTGAACATCAGGCATTCAGTGACATACTTACGTGATCTATTTTTGACCAGATCTAATGTAAGCATTGTGATAAAAGGGCAGGTCCTGCCAACAAGTCGGCACATGAAGTGCAGTTGCCGACAGCCAGGGCTGCCCCAGAGCAGCCCTGCAGCTCTCCCTCCTTCCTGCCAGGCAGGGGCAGCTCCATGGAGCTCTGGGCACAGGTACTCTCTGCAGGGTCGGGCCTGTCTGCATGCACCTGGAATTGCTTTGCTGGCTGCTTTGATGCCTGCCGGAATAACTTCTCAATAAACCTAGTGCAGCAAGTGCCTTCCTTTTATTCTATTAAAAAGCACATGTAGCTTTAGTTCTATTGATGGAGACCTTCCTCAAAAAGTGCATGTCTGTCCTAGGAATGAATTAAAACTAATCACACAGCTGTTATGTTACAGTACATAGAATGCAATGTTTCTCTGTCTAGGAACACCACACTGACAACTGATTTGGTGCAATAGTCCAGTATCTGCCTTTTCATGCATCTTGGATTTAGTGGTATTACATTTTGTGTCCATGTAAACAAAGGAAAAAATCCCTCTCATTGGCAACAAAAACAATGTACATGAACATGACTGTAAGGGCTTCCAGCACTAAATTTTATGTGTAAAAACACCAATAAAAATCTGAGCTAAGCTTTGAGATTTTAGAATAAATCTGAAAAGCCAGGGTTTTTTCTCCTTGCTTTTCTCCTTGTTTTTCCTGTTTTTTCTTCCTCTTTCTTTTTAATAAACAGACAAGGCAAATCTTCCAACAGACTCTGCAGTGTACATCTCAACAGGTAAACACTACTGGTCATTTCTTTCAAACATGTCATCTTCCTGAGATTAAACCTGGATTAATTTCTTCTTTAGACAGGTGACTTTCCACTCCTTGACAGAAACTGAACAGCATAAAAAATGGTTCTGGTCAAAATTACAGATCAGCTGGAAATTCACAAGCAGTCGTGCAGGATTTCCTCTAGAGAACTGACTGACTGACTGACTGACTGACTGACTGACTTAGAGCCATTTTATTTGTCAGTTATGTTGTTTTCCTCCAGAGGATAATAGACAAGCAAATTAATTAGTGAAAATAAGCTACAAAACCATCAAAACATTCAGGCAAAGCTTCACTCAAACGAACATGTTCAGTGAAACAGAAACTTGGACTGGCAGCTCTCTGTTTTTACACTATTTGTTGATTCTACTGACAGCTTTAATCATTGCTGAGCTGACATTCTGGTGGTACAAATGAGTAAATAAAATGTCAGTTTTGCTTACGATGACATTGAACATAACTGTTCAACCTTGACAGGTCTATATTTGTAGACAAGATAATAATTTCTTTAGACTTTCCGGCAAGAATAACATGTCTAAAATCTGCACTGCTACCACCTACATGGCCTGTAAACACTAAAAGTCAGCTATTTTTATTTGTGATCTTTTGACAAAAACTAATGGTGTCATTTTTTTTAATTTTTTTTTTTACCTAGTCAGAAGGGCAGAACAGCCAGCATGCGCCCAGCTCCAGATCACAGAGCAAAAGCCCCACCTCACCCCAACTGATGGGAGTTCCTCTATCAGCTCCTGCGGACTCAGTGTTGACTCTTCCAAGGGTTGCACAAAACTCCAAGTTTTTCTGTGAAAAACCTTGTGTCAAAGAGGTTCTTTGTTTAAGGCATAACCTGAGTTGTCTGTCAAATGTGGGACTTGATCCAGCAAAGCACTTAAGCACATGTGTAGTGTTGTTGAAACCAACGGGACTACTGCTCACATGCTCAAAGTCACGCGTGTGTTTAAGTGCTTTGCCGGCCTGAAGCCTTGCAGAAGTCCTTTATATCATGTTGATTTCAAAGCACATTTCGTTATTACATCACCGTGCTGTTCTTGGCAAGGAATGAATTAATAAATGAGACAAGGAGAGCTCCGGCAGGAGCTGCTGGGGGAGTGGGACACTGCATTCCTTTCAAAGCCAGGTTGTGGCAATAAGTTTACAGGAGACATGAATCAGCCACGGAGGCAGATATAAATAACGTGAAGCAGCCGGGCCCGGTGACATACTGCTGCACTTTGTATATTGCAAGAACATACCAATACTGGGTACATTGTGTTTTTAATCTTCCCACAGACTTGGCATCCACCCACCCTCCAAGGCCAGCCATATTCTGGTCAGTGTGAGAATGCACTAAGCCCCTCTCTCTGCACAGGATTTTAATGCTATTTCACAACCTGGGATTGCATGGCTGGAGAACAGCCCTGTTGTAAAGCCACAGTATTGGCATGCATGTGCTTTATAGATATGTTAAAGCCAAAAAGTCTCCCTTGAGGACACAGTGGTAACCATAGGGTTGGGTGAGACACATGCTCTTAAATCACAAGATGAGCTCTTCCAGAGGGATGCTCTGTTGCATCCTGGACCATGTGGCCATAATTGTGTTGCTGCAATCAAAGCTGATCTGCTTTCACATGCACAGTCCTGTTCAGATCATGCATTTTGGGAAGTCCAGAAACCTGCTGCTGTCACCATGACATTTTCTGAAAAATCCCTTCACTGGGATTTCTTCTCCTGGCAAGATGAGAAGCCTCAGATTCTCCATGTTTTGCTGCTCTGGAATGTAGTCTGGAGATTGTTTATCCAAACATGTGAATTGTTTTTAATCAATGACCAATCACCATCAGCTGTGTCGGACTCTGAGGAGTCAGTCACGACCTTTCATTACCATTCTTGTTCAGCCTTCTGATGTATCTTTTCTCCTTCTCTTTCTTTAGTATAGCTTTAGTATATAATTTCTTTTAATATAATAGAATATCATAAAATAATAAATCAGCCTTCTGGGAACATGGAGTCAAATTCTCATCTCTCACCTCGTCCTGGGGACCTCACAACACCACATGCTGCCATGACATGGCCACGGTACTGCCCGCAGCCAACCTTGCAGCCGGTTGCTGGTGGGTTGTCTTGGCAGCCAGAGCCCTGCCTGTGGGTGAGATGTCAGAGCCCGTGTTGCAGAGAGCCCTGTGCCTCCACGTCAAGGCATTGCACTCACACTGGCACCTCACCCAGGCTAGCAAGATGCAATGGAGTCTGCAGGCACCATCTGCTCAGATAAGGATGATGGCAAAAGCCACACTGGTGTCTCCCTTTGTCATGGTCCTATGTCATGGTCCTATTTAGGAAGGGAGCAGCTAAGTGGAAAAGAAAGAGTGCTTTGGGGAATAGGGCAGGAAAAAGAGGGCAGAAAGGATGAGGAAGGAGGAAGAAGAGGAGCAAGAGGGTAGCAAACTGTATGAAAGAAATGTCCTAGAAACAGCTGAAGTTCCCCTTTGGGACCTCTCATGAGGAACTGCCTACGTGGTGATGAGGATGGGAGAGCAGCTATGCCCGGGTGTGATGAGGAAAGAATGTTTTCCTTCCTGTGAGAAGAGGGTGCTGGGGTGGAAATCTGGGAGTGGAAAATTGATACCACAAATCAGCTGGTCTGTTCTTATCTAGGAAAGGTATCAATGGCCCTTTCATTTTGCTGGGATTGGGTTAAGTATTGACTTTTATTGATCACATGAATGGGAGGGAACAATGGGAGCTATGGAGCTTTCTAAATAATCTTCACACACAATAAAATATATACAAATAGCACAAATCTAGTTCCTCCTTCCTTTGAAAGTTGCTTCTAAGGAAGCCACTGTGCTACAGATACTGACAAGCAGCTGGAAGAAATAACTTCCAGTACTGGGAAGGCCAGTGGGAAGAGGGGACAAGCTCCTTGTCAGAGCCTCAGCTTCATATGCCTTTTGTGTTAAAATCTGCAAAATCTTGTAAGGCAGGACAAGGAATTTATTTATCATTTCATCTGGGAATTCTAGAAGTTTGGAACCGTTTTTCATTTTTCTGCACTCTTTTGATTTATTTGCATATTGTTACTGGTAGATTAATGCCATTCATGACCAGAATACAACCGATCATGTAATTAACTATAAACAAAGTTAAACAAACTACAGTTTTCCAATCTGAAAAGGGGCTTGATTTAGATTTTGTTCTTGAACTAGGACTCAGTGTCCCCTTTGACGAAAGTTGGAGGAAGGCTTTCAGCAGCAGTTTAAACATACATTGCCAAACTCACAACAGAGAAGGAGCAATCACACGCTTTCCAGAGGATGTTTTGTATCCAGTTGTCCCAGCAGCATGCAGCAATGCTGTTATCATGGAGGCTGAATTGATGCTTTTCCTGGGAAACATCATTTGGAGAAGTGCTATAATCATCTTTTCTGATAGATACATTGCACAGTGCTGATAGAAAATGAGTACCTGATCCAAAACCCTGTCACCAATGGTAAAGTTTCTGTGCTTTCTCTGGGGTTTGGATCAATTTCTCTGTCTGTAGTTGCTGATATAGGAGGAATGTTATTTTTGCTGTGGTACTTGCATTAAAACTGAGCTATCATTTAATCAAGGTTGTTGCAATATGTTTGCTAACAGACACAACTTCTCTGAAGGATTTAAATCTGCTAAACCATCTGGGGAAGTGAAGATAATGCAAAATGTAATTTTAATGTATGTAAATGTAATGCACAAGGTAATTTTAATCAATGTCATAAGTGAACCACTTTTTACAATCTGATTCTTATCCGCAATTCTTAAGAATAATGTACCACAGCTTTTACCACAGCTTTCTTCTTTTAGGACAGCTACTTTCAAATTATTCTCCTTTTAAAAAGGCTTCAGGAGAGAGGCAAGAAGAAGAGCTTGTGCTCACACACTGCAGGACATGGGTTATGTTCCCACAGCCTGCCACATTCAGCTTATCTCTGTGTGCCAGTCTAGGGTGGCTGTAGCTGGTCTGGAGAAGGAATTACCTCTCCAGTCTGACCTTCTGCAGCTCATTGCTGCAGAGGGAAGCTTCAACAGACTGGGGTACACAGCTTTTTCTTAGCTCAGCATAGCTCATTTTGAGAAATTTTGATTTGCAGGTGCTGGCTGGTCTGAGTTTTTGTCGGGAGCAGTTTTGGGAACACTGCCCAAGTAGGAGCTTCCTCCTGCAAGTGATGAGGACCTTAGTGCTGTGTCATTTTGCTTTGCCACCCCCCTGAGCCCCTTGGCCATGGGGGCTGCACAGGGCACTGTCCTTTCTGGAGCTCACTGGTGAGCCACTGCAGCTGTAGACAGGGCAAGGACTGCTGCTCAACTGAGCCCGTGGTCATCAGGCAAAGGCCAAAGATGCTGACAAAGTGCACCTTGTAAAAATCACTGAGATATCTAACCTCTGCCACCAGAGAAAAGTTAGTTGTGAAAAATTCTCTTGAGATCCTTGCAGGGGCTCTAAACCTCTGCATGAGCTGAGCCAAGTGGCTCTATTAGAGAAAGGTACCTGGAAAGTAAGGTTAGAGGAATGAAGGCTTAATTTAGGTAGGGAGTGCCAGTGCATGGACAGGCTATGGGTAAAACTGGCAGCACCTCCCAGAAAGAATAGCTTGCAGTAGAGCAGTAGAAATCAGGGAGGGCAGAGGTCTTTTGTGAGGCTCAGGGAGGGAAAGTCCTTCAGCCTGTGAAATGCAGCAGGGAAGGGAGCAAGGGAGCACCTGGTCGCTATTTACCACTTTCCTGCACTCTTCTGCCCTCTGCTCCACTTGGCTGTGAGCAGTGATGGTGTTAATCAGTTTTCAAAGATGGCACTTCTGCATGACACTGTTTACTCTGGGTGTAGGAGGAGGTGACCCACTGATTTTCCTGATGGACCAAAGGAGCAGAAAGTCAAGTTTCAAGCTATTGCTGTGACTTAAGAAGCATGCAACTCTTTTGCCTCTGGACATAATCAAGTCAACATGTTCAGTATTGGTTTATGCTTTAAAAGCAAAGTAAAAGCAGATGAAGTGTATTTATAAGTTCATCAGCCAATGAATGATGAAATGGAAAAAGAAATTAATAGGAAAATGTCAGCCAGGATAGAGGAGGGAATCAGTGTGAAGTTCACATTCAGACCAACAACTTGGAGTTAATTCCAAAGACTAGGATATATTGATTTTCAGTAGAAAAAATTGACACCTATCAACTCTGAATTTAAATGTACACCATAAAAAAATGTGAAGAAGATCCTTTTGCCAGATTAATTCAGTCTAGGAAGTTTAAGGAGCACTTAGGTTTGGCCACTTGAAAATGTGTAGCTTTGATTTGAAGTTCAAAATCTTAAATAAAAAGGGGAACATAGAAAGCAATATTACAACAATGAAGCCTTACAACAATGCAGTCTCCCTTACACTTCCCAGATCCAGATAAACTTGGGTCTAACACTAAAAGCGGTGAATAGAAAAGCAGAGGTGGAAAAATGCCTCTTTGCTCTGTGCTTTTCTGCTCTGCTAAAGTTGCTGCTTTTTGTGCAAGGAAAAAATCTGATATTTAAAAGCTATTTTCAGCAACATGAAATACAGGGACAAGCAGAAAGAAACAGCAGCCTTGTTAACTGAAATGTGAGGGCAGGCCAGTAACAGAGGATACCAGCACTGAACCATCCATCTTTTAAAAATTATTTAGGGAGTTGAGAAAAAGACTTTATATTTCATAAAAATCTCCTTGCCTGATCTAGTCCAGTATTTAAGAGAAAGAGATATGAGGAAAGCAGTATAATGAAACCCAGCCCAAATAGGCCAGACTGGAACAAAGGAGTTGCTGTTGATTTTGTGTCAAGCTTTGCCACAGTTTGACTGTGTGAGCTGGAGCAAGTCTTTATGTCCATGCTGCCATCAAAGGTGTGATTGCAGCTCATATATTCATGCCCCTGAGCACTCTTTGCATCAGTTTAGCCATCTGTACCCGAGCCATCGTACACTTTTACCTCTTTTAAAGGCTGCAGCAAAGACTGACGTAATCCAAGTTTGCAAAAGCTTTTGTGGTCTACTGATGAAAAGCATAGAAATGAAAGATGCTGTAATATTTCTGCTTATTGAACCTACTGGTACAGCCATGTGTCTTGCTGCTGGAAGAATCCTTTAATAAAACAAAATCCATTGCTCATCCACTTTTTTCTGGCTGCAAAACTATTGCTGTGAATTGACGCAGGCTTAAAAATCTAAGCCAGAGCACAGAACTGAGCAATACTACACATATATATGTTCTTGGCAGTGCCTTGATGCAGATCCTGACCACGATCTGTTTAATGAATGTATGTTATTTAATGATCCATCCGGTGCTGATTTAGAAAAGAGCAAATTGGAATGTTTGTGCTCAAATGGCAACTAGGAGAAGATGACTCAAAACGAGCTCTTCCCTTGGTTCTGGTAGATCTCAGAAGCAGCCCCTTCTCTAAGAAGCAGCCCCTTGAAATGGCTTGAAATGAGTCTGAGTGGAGTTTACACATTGATGTTCATAATATAATTCATGTTTCTAAAAAGTAATAACTGAGAACACACGCATTATAGAGGCTCAGTGAACAAAGCTTGTAATGTATAATTTGCAAGGAATATTTCTTTAAAAATGTAAAGCAGGAGTATCACTTATCATTCCCACATGGAATGAGTGGTGAAAAGGTTGTGGAAATAATTTTTATTGTTATCATATGTTTTTCCTAAATGTTGCTATAGGAGTAAACCCTTTTTGGTATTGCTTAAAGTATTGCTATTGTTTGACATCCAGCATTACACTTGTGTTTGAATAGCTTGCCCTTGTAGCATCCTTCTTTGCCTTTGTTGATTAACTCAGAGATAAATATACCATTGTTTTCATGGTGGATAAAAACTATTCAGCTGGGTGACTAAATATTCAAAGAATGGAAGGAGTGCTCTTAGTGGAATAAAACACTCGGACAGTTTCTCTTTGGACCAAGGGACCATGGTTTAATTCTCTCATCTGGTTTCCTTCCATGCCCTTGCCCTAGGATGGTGCACACAGGTCCTGGAGACTGTATGAATCTCACTGTTACCCAACTCCTCCTCTGAGGAGGAATTTGCAGCCTGGAGCAGGTCTGTAGGACTTGGAGATGAATAAAACTTCCTACAGTTGGTTTCATTTGACTTGTGTGGTCAAAATGAATCATTTTTGGTCTCCTGTGAAAGGTGATCAAGGAGGTTCTGCTAAAAATGTGTGAGTCTCTCTCAGAGTGTATTTCAAGTTTTAGAAAAACATGGCTATGTAGGGGATGAGGTAGTTTTCAATGTTCCATTTTTATGGTTTTCAGGGGAATACTTGAAGTTTAGAATAAGGAATACATACATTGGTTCTTGCTTGCATTTTTTTGTCAGTACATCTGATTTTCTGACAATATATTGCCACTTCCATGTGAAAGGCACAGCAGGTCAGAGTTTTATTCCATGGAAAACAGCTGCAATAAGTTAGCAGACATCCTTCACTATGTTGCAGCTTCTGAGAAACAGTTGAGTTCTGATGTCAATGGACACCAGTGCCCCATCCCTGGAAGTGTTTAAGGTCAATGTGGTGGTTTTAAATAGCTTGATTTTTGGTGAGAGGGAAGAAACTACGAGTGGGAAAAAAACACTACAGTCAGGCTGGATGGGGCTCTGAGCAACCTGGTTTTAGTGAAAGTTGTCCCTATGCCTATGGCAGTGGTGTTGGAACTCGGTGATTTTTGAAGTGCCTTCCAACTCAAACCATTCTATGATTCTATGATATATTATACCTAACCATATTTTTAAATATTTTCACTTTTATCAAAAGTAATGGAGTCTGGGATCACCTGAGACAACTCCAATTCACTCTTCTCAATGTGAAAATTAAAAGTGAAAACAACAGTGCTTTTCTTATGCTTAAAAGATATACAATTCACAAATACAAAGAGAAACAGACATTAAGATATGTAGGTATGTAAAGGACTCAGTGTTTTAGAAGCTCAGTGAGTCCCCAAGGGCTTTCAAAGAGACTGGGAATCTCAAGATGCCGGCAGGGTCACGGAATGAGGTGCACTCTTAGGGCTTGTCACTGAATCACAGAATGGTTGTGGTTGGAAAGGCTCTGAACAACACCTTATCCACCCACCCCCTGTCCAAGCAGGGCCACATAGAGGAGTGGCCAAAAGCTGTGTCCACGTGTCTTTTGAATATCTTCAAGCATGGGACACTCCATCATCTCTCTGAATAACCTGTGCCAGTGTTCAGACAACCTCAAAATTAAAAAGTGTTTCCAAATTTTTGGGAGAAATCTCCTGTGTTTCAATTTGGTCCCATAACTGGGCACCACTGAAAAGAGCTTGGATCTGTCTTCCTTATCAGCCTCTCTTCAGGTGTTTATACACACTGATAACATCCCCCCTCGGAGCCTTCTCTTCCCTAGGCTGAGCAGTCCCATCTCAGAGCCTTTCCACAGAGAAGTTCCCATCACTTTATCATCTTTGTGGCCCTTGGTTGGACTTCTCTTCAGTATGTCCATATCTGTCTTTTACTGGGAGCCCAGATCCTGACCCAGTGCTTCAGGTCTGACCTCACTGGTGCTTTGGGAACTGCCTCGACCTGCTGGCATCATGCTGGGTGCATTTATTACAACCGTGTTCCTTTTGGCATAGTTTATAATCTACAGGGTTTGCACTGTTCTCAAAGGCATCCAGTTTTCTACTTTGAACTCATGATCATACCTAGAAAAAGAGCATCTCCTGGATCCAGTGATGGTTGGACAAACTAGTGCATCACTGGCAAGACATACCTCTTAATCTAGAAAACTTAATCAGGGAGGCAAAAAGGAAGCAGAATTCCTAGAATTTTCTGAGGAAAGCTCAGCCCATGGCAAGCAAGATTGGGCAACATCCATCACCTGCAAAAGAAAGGCCTTTGATTGTTCAGCATGAAGTCAGAACTTCTGTTGGTGGAGCACAGCCAGGACTGCTCCAGCCTGGCAGCTGCCATGGTCTCCTGGACACTGTGGGTTGATACAATGCCCAGAAAACTTTAATAAATTAGCCCAGCTGAAAAGAGCTGAGGTGATAAATATATTTGCTGGTTATCTCATAGAAAAGCTGTGCAAGCCAAAGGGGAGGGTGACCTTCTGCATGGCCCTGCCAAGGCCTCCTTACCCCTTAGTCCTCTTTCTGCCTTCACACTCCTGCATTGCTGGGTACCAGTACAAAATCCTTACTGCCTGGTGTGCCAGTGCCATGCAGGGAGTTACCCTGGAGATTGTCTGTATTTCCTACTACACAGTATTTCTTCATAGATCAGGTCTGGTAATACAAGACCTGCAGAATATCAGGAAAGAATTCCCTGGAAACTACCCTGAGACTGCTGCTGTTCCCCTTTTAGGGGCATGAAGTTAATTTCAGGGACAGCACAGAGAAATCCACGTCTCTGCAGGAGTTTGCCATTAGCTGGGAATGACATGGCACTCTCTACTATGTGGGCTGGCATCCACAGAAAAGGGGTGAAGACCTGTCTGAGTCTGCAGTCACATTAACATTCTTCACTCTCACCCTGTGAGGTGCGCCACAGACATTTTATCAGATAAGCAATGCCTTACATTGAAGTGTAGCAATTCAGTAAACTTATATCTTCCTTTAAAAGCAACTTGCTTTCCGACAATGGTGCACAATGTCAAAAATACTTGTTGTGTAGCTTACATCAAGTTTTAATCTCATTTTCAGTAATTGTTTAAACAGAAATGTTTCATTTTATGTAAACGTTAACATTATGCTAAGCTGTATTCTACTTCTGTGTACTAACAAAGGTCACGAATAGAGTAATAAGTGTTTGAGGTTTGCAGGACTGCTTTGATGTAAATTCTATTTGCCACTGGTATTCTTCATTTACCACATATATCCCCAGAGAACAGCTTGCCTGCATAGCTCATAAATTTGTTATAAATCATAATGCTTCTATTACATCATTTCCAACCTATCCGAGCTAAATACACAATGTGATTTTTTTTTTCTCCCTATGTGAAATTTCCAGTTTTGTGGCATATCTGCTGCATAATAAATTCCAGACAGTCATTCTTTCATGGTATATCTAATGTCTGCATTTTGGACTCAATCTAGTTGATTATTGAAATCTGTGGGAGTTTGCCAGAAGTTACAACAGGACCAGAATTGTGTCCTCTTTGTATTTAACTTGCCTTTGCTGGAGCAGCATGCTGGTTTGGAACCAGTTTCTAATGAGAATATATCTGGAGCTGCAAATACCAAATGTACTAATTGTCTGCTGAAATGCTGGGTTTGGTGCCAGCAGTAAGTGTTGGGTTTCTAATTCAAGGCTGTTTGTTTTCTCTTATGATTTAGTGCCACAAAATTCATCTGTTACCCTTTGCAACAAAAGCAAATGAGGAAAATGTTGGCTTACAATGAACATTTCTGCAATCTGGCAAAAGAAGGGCAGTGGTGCACCAAATTTCTGCTTGGTTTCTACTATGCATAATTTCATTCCAAAATAGGGAAGGAAAAAAAAGATGTGATTTTATGTGATAGTATTAGCAATGCTATTTATTAAATCTTGTTGAAAGATAAGTCTGTTAGTATAAGCCCCCGTTTGCAAGCTTTGTTAATACATATTAGTCTCCAGAAGTGCATATTGTATTGAATTCAGTGGAATTATCCATATGCATTCAGTTATGCAATTCAATGTCTGTAGTGTTCTGATTTTCTTTGGTAGGAAGCAGAAGGGTGAGATCAAACTCCTGGTTTATAATGTTCAGAAATACTCAGACTAAAAATGGCAAATGGATCAAAGTCATAGTAAACATGCTCTGCTTTTTATCAGGGACATCGTTTGGTGCTTACATGTGGGTCTACCTGTTTTCTGCTTATCTTTGGTAGCAATATAATGATGAATAAAACTAAAACTGCTGGAATAATGAAACAGTATGCCCTCTGTCTTTTCAGTGCTTAGCACAGTGAGCCAAGTATTTCCCATGGCTTCTTGTTTCCCTGCTCTGGGTCTGCTGGAAAACCCTTGGGTGTAGGCAGCCTTGTGCTGGTGACTGTGCTGAAAACTGTCCTCTCCAAGAGCTTCCTTCTCCACCCCAGACAAACCACCCTGCAGGGCAGCAGTATACCTGCAGAGCTGAAGCAAGAGTCAGGAACACAGACACAGCAATAACTCAATTAGGTACATTTTTTGCCAGCAATTTCCCACATAGCCCAAGTCAGTTTAAAACACAAACCACCTATCAAGAAATGCCTTGAAATTATTTACTGTTTCATGATTGCAGTGTATGGCAACATAATACTTTTAATGGAAGCCCAAATAAACGGCATATGCTGCAAAGTGTCTAGGAATGGGTTTTATGAGCTTGAATTCTCACGTCATGCACCGGTAGCAATCCTGACTTCAGCAAATGCCTTGGGGACATAGAAGAGCATATATACAGCTTTAATAAAGGTATAAACTGATAATATTTATTTTAAAAGTGTATTATCACACTGGGAGAGCAGGTGGGGGAAATATCACAAATAATGAAAAGATTTATTGTTGCAAAGTGCTTTACAAGTGTTACAATATGTTAAAATGTAGTGGTCTCCAGTAAAGGCTTTGGTTGCAGGGGCAGTCCCACTAGCTCAGCTCATAGGCAAACAGCACAAAGACTCTGTGGACTGGAGCTAAGGGGCAACACGATGATCATGCTGATGGCTCATGGCAATGAACATCTACCCTTGGGCTGTCTGGTCCAAAGGGTTGGCAAAGGAGTTTAGCGTTTATGGAGACGAGGATAGATGGGGCGTGTTTGGGTGCATCCCTGAGCCCTGCTGGAGTAAACTGTTTTTAACTGTGACTATCCAGACCTTGACATCCTTTCAAGCATGCTTGGTGCCAGACTGTAACCAGCCTTTAGTCCTTGCTGGGAGCCATTTTCTGCACATATTAAGACAATGGTATGTGACTGCTTCAGCTAGAGATGTTTTAAAACCAGCTCTGGTGTGACTCAGTGTTCTCATCCTCTTCCCATCCCATAATATACTCATCTCCATTTTTGTTTTAAAATTTTAATTTTATGATACCGGAAACATGATTTATTTTTTTGATTACTAGTTGAAATGAAATTCCTTTACAACTGATTAAATATCCCGTGTATAACCTTCCTCTCCTCAAAACTTTAAGATCACACAAACTATTCCCCAACAGATGTATTTATGATCAAGCATTTCATGGCATATTTGGTATGTGTTTAGCTGTTTCAATATGTGTTCAGTCCAGATATACTCAGCAATCAAACAGTTGTTGTATATGAAATTGCTTCATGAATCACATTAGTGGTGCCATTCCAATGGCATAAGAGAGTCAGACCACCATTATTTCAGAGTCCATCCCTGGTCCCTCCCAGAATATGAAGTCAGGAAGGTGAGTGAGTGCTTAGGCATATTGAGATTAGGATTTGCAAAGGGTCCAGAGCAGATGCCAAGTAGTGAGAGAACAAACGGAAATCATTTAGGGACCTGAATGCCAACCTACCCCACGCAGGTGAGTACCATAACTTTGGTACCACAGTTGTGTTTAGACATATCTGTTTGGACCTGTACTTGTCACTTGAGCTGTGCTGAAGGGACAGAACCTGCACACCACAATCCTGCTGATGTGGATTCAAGCCCCTCCAGCGTGATCCGTTGCTGCAGATCCACAGGGACGCACCAGAGCAGGCCCAGGGTAGAGACAGATGCTGCAGAGAGTGAGGAGAAAAGGGAAGATTTTTCTCCTGCCCTGAAAGATGAAATGTCACTGAGCTCACCACTCCTCCTCAGCAGAGGGCTTATGACAGGGTGTGTGAGCTGTGTGAGAGACCGGCAGTGACTGGAAATTGCAAAATTGAGCCCCTTCGCCTGCAGTGAGGGCTCCTAAATCATCTGGAGGAGGCAGCCAACAGCTTTACCCTAACCCACCACATGTGAGATACCATATGTGTTTCCTGAACTAGTGTTTTATGAGAAATGCAAATCAGAAAACATCAATCCTGCTCTGTGCTTCTACGACTGCCCCCTTTGGACCTTGCTGCTGCCATGAGCATTCTTGTGCCCTCATGCTTTGGTCCAGCAGTGTGGATCCCCCACCAGCTGGTCCCTGCATGTGCATGAAGAATCAGGTGACCACACTGACACGTGTCTGCTCCCATCACCTGGATGGTTACAACAATACACAGCAAGGGTGGAGGGGCTGTGCTTTGGGGATGGGCAGCAGGCAATCCTCTCCTGGGTTTGTTAGCATAGAAGCAGGAAGGAGCCTAGGAAAATCCTGTATCCCAGCACCTTTTCTTATAGCACTTCCCAATGTCTTTTGCTCCCTTCCATGAACAAAGGCTCCCCTCCCACCCTGTATCTGGTCAGTTCTCAGAACCAACTGGTGCAATATGTACCCTGTTCTCTGCAGGGAAGGGAGGAGAAAATCCTGGCTCCAGTGAATTTACAGGCAGGCAAAACTCAGAGACTTACTCTTTATTCTAAAAAATGGGTTTCACCATTAGATGAAGTCCTACATCTCCTTTCAAACTGCTCTGTGATGTGACTGCTAAAGTACTACGAGACCAGCGTTTATAATGAAACTGAAATTTTTATATTTATGCACACTGTCTGTTAGGATAAAGTAATTAATTTTTTAATAAAGCATTTTTCTAAAATGCTCTCAAAAGGTTTCCCATGTAAAAAATGCTGTTACTCTTTCCCCACTAACTTATTTTTCTCTTCACTGTGATGCTTTGGTCTTTGTTTATGCTTCTCTGAAAAAAAGCCCATAAACCTTGATAAAAAGGCACTTTTGGCTTATAGCTTTATTCAATAAATATGGTGTACCTGTAGCAAAACTGTTTTAGGAGCCTTGGGAAGACAAGTCCACTTGCTGAGTACCAGAACAAAAAAATTGCTTCCCCAAAGCTTTAGAAAGATGCTTTATAACACAGAGGAGTCTATTCTGATTTTGGTTATATTTGTACCACACTTTATAAACTGTGGCTTTTTGAAGTATGAATGTGATTTCATGTAGTTCAATTCTAATAAAGCTTTCAGGAGTGCTTCAGCAAGTCTATGCAAGCATTTCCGAGAGCTCCCCCAGCTCAGACAAGCACAAACCCTGTGGCTACAAACAAGTCCCCAGCTGCTGTAACTCCAGGGTAGGAACCAACCACAAAACAGGAGGGTGAGGGTTAGCAATTAGCTGTAATCCAAGATTAATACAGTTTTATTGCATGTCTCCACAAATCACAGATTGATGTGGAACTAATGGTTTTCTTCAGTGCTGATTTGTGCTGTGCTCAGGGGTACAAAATTAAAAGTAAAAAGATTGTTTCTCAATAATTAGAGCTTCAATTGATGTTACTGTAATTTACTAATAAAATTCATGAAGAAAAGTTCACTGTATCTATATTTTTCTCTCTCTCCCATGCTGTTTTAGTCCTTTTCCTTAAAAGTTCTCTTTTTTCTGCTAGAAGCAAATAGAATAATAACAATAATGACAACACCGCATTACAGCGCAGATCTGAAGTGCTGTTGCTGTTGTATGCTAACACTTAAGCTTCATGAGGGATAATTCTCTTTGTAGCTGCAGGAGAAAGAGAGACTGGACAGTGTGGAAGGCCACAGGAGAACTCAGGCAAGGAGGGTGGCTTTTTTTCTTCAGTTTTATCCTATACTAAAGCCTCTGAATGAAGGTTTGACCCAGATCTCTCAAAGCTGAGGCACGGCACGTCCAGGGAGGGTCTCACCAGGTGCTATGCAAGCTGGCTCTCAGCCTTCCCCTCTTGACCACTTGTGGCTTTGGCTGCTCATGCTGACTAGAGAAACTGATGTGAGGTTTTCATTTGATTGCAATACCTAATGTAGGTTAGGGGATATAGGTGCTAAACAGGTGCTCTTGGCCCAGAAACAAGCACATGTTCTGGGAAATGCAGCATAAAAAAGGGGGATGGAGAAAGAAAGGAAAATACCTTTTAAATAAATATTTCTTTCCCATGCAATGGCTCTACAGGATGAAACAGAGAAGAGCTCTGTTTTTAGAGTTCCCTGCAGTTAAGTAATCTTTGTCTGGAAATTAATAGAAACATTTGTGTTTCCTGCTGAGGGCTGTAGTCTTATTCACAGGCACTGAAGAAAGCATCTTTCTCCATGGCACTCAGCAGGTTTGCATGACACCAGGCTCAGGGTGGTCTAAAAATGTGGCTGTGAAATTTTTCAGGGTGCCAATGCTGATGACTTGGGGTATATGCTGAGTTTTGTGTGCCCAAGGAAGTTGTCCAGTAGAAACTACCTGAACATCCAAAGGGATAATCTTCGGATGTAATTGTAGAACCCAAGATCTTCACTGGGAAAATCCAGACAAGTGCCTTCACCCAGTAGCCACTGCATTCAAACACAAGCTTTGATTCTTCAGTAGGGTAGGTGCCAGCTAAGATAGGCTTCTCTAGACCAGTAAGCTATAGAAAGGTGGGCACTTGCAAGTTCAGGATGTCATGTTGAGCCACACAGGAGCAGCCCTGACTGCTCCCAGGAGCTCAGACCTGGCACAGACCCTACGCTCTCCTGCTGGCTCACTCCTCCTGCTGCTTGTCCCCTTGGATCCTGCCTGACCACACAAGTTTTCCTGTGACTCCTCCTGAACTTTGTCACAGGCCAGCATCTCAGCTTCTGTTGGTTTAACCATTTCCAGCCAGCTTAGATTGAAAGGGTGGAAAGGACTGGGGAAAGGGGAGAGGAGAGGCTGTCCCTAGCAGCAGCACAGATTTATGCCTAGCTAAAGAGGCTGCTCAACTCCAATCTCATCTTCCTTCACACACATTTTCTGCTTTTTATTTGTCCCCTTTGATTCCAAAAATTTCAGGTGTAATTTGCTGCCTTCTTCCTCTGCCTCACAGGCTTCATTTCTTCTCCATCTCCTCCATCTGGCACCACTTGCTGGGTGCAGGCAGGGTGACCTGTTTGCTGCACACATCTCAGCCAAGCCCAGCATTGCATATAGATCCCTGGCTCTGGACGAGGTACTGTATGAAAACAGATGTGACAGCACCAAACATAGTGGCCAGCATCACTCTGATGTTTCCATTCTGCCACTTTGGGCTGCATGGCACAAAGAGCTGAAGGAGAGAGGCAACAATAATTGGCAAAACACTGTAATTCATGCAGGGTGTAATAAAAGATGCCTGGAGTTTAGTGCAAACCTCTGTACGTACTCATGCTTTGTCCTGGGAATTGCAGGTGAGACCTGGGCCTGTGAAACTCAGCAGGAGGGCTCATACTTTGCCTTTGAGCTGTTTCCTCTGTGAGGAAAGGGTGTAGGGACCAGGCTATGAGGAATACTGAAGGACACAGAGATGGCTGCTCAACACTTCCATCTGTCCTTTGCTACACGGTATGAGCAAGGAGAAAAGAAGTGTCTGGAGATTAAAATGGATTAAAGGACATCCATCCTTTTCATCCTCTGCATCCATTGCTTAGTAGGACAAAAATTTTAAACTTTTGGATAATGAATCCATATTTATTAAATATATAGTATAATCATAAGTAGTATATATAAATATATATTTATATCAGTTGAATTGCTGGTTGTCTCAGTAGAGCTACAAAATCTCCAGATGAATTGTTTTCAGTACCTTGCAGCAAAAATGCTGATCCTTCTCCCCAGATAACTCCAATCCCATAAAATTAAGAAAATACATTTTAGATTTTCCCTGGAAAAATACTGTCGCACTATCCCAATGTGCAACATTTTCTCTCCCAAAGAGAAATAGTGGTTTTTTCAACACGCAAACATTAGCAGCCATGCAGGACATTATGATCCATGGAGATCAGCACTTTTAAACTCAGGAAGTACAAATCAACCTATTTCTTATTAATCTTATCTCAAAAATCTAGCTGATGGGACATACTCTTAAGTTTATTCCTTTTTAAAAAAAGCTTTTCCCTCCTCCAGGACTGCTGGTGTTCGCTGCTTAGATCAAACTGCCGAAGTCAGCCACCAAGTTATCTGTTCACTACTTCTAGGATTAAGACATTCTTCTCAAATTATGTTTATAGGCTGCTCCCCTCTCTTTCTGCTCAAGTCCAGACCTCTGGTGTTTAAATTACATACTGTGCTAGGTATCTTATCACATCAATACATGAGATCTCTTCTTGCCCTCCTGTTTTCTTTTATTCTAAAATAGATGGGTGCCATATGAGTAATCTCTAAACACAATTAATTTCTTGCAAAACTATATCCTTTTAGGGGGGTCTCTAATGCACCTTTCTAATCTTAGCAATACCATACCATTAGAATTGGCCTCTTCAGCTCTGGAAAAGGGCTCTCATCAGTGTGCTTGACACTGCTGGAGTAGCTTCAGTGGGTTTAAACATCAGGATTATATACCCAAGGAGCTTGCTTGGCTTTCTGACAGCTGCCTAGCAGGGTGCAGATGGTTTTAGTTTATTCCCCATTTACCACCAAATGATTTTGCCCTTAAAATTAATAGAAGAAAAATATTTGGAAAGTGATAGCTGGTTGTTAGATATTACTTTTAGTGTTCCTGTTCACATTTTTCTTTTCTTTCCCATATGCGCTTTTTCTTGTGATCTTGCAGGACTGTAAAGTTATGATTCAGCAAAGTGCTGAAGGTGAGAGCATGGCTGTGCTGATTCTGTGGGTGCCATAAGAGCCAGGACCACCTTCTGGGTGTGCCTTTTGCTGGGGTGCTTATCTTGGTGAGCTCCATGGCAGCACCCCAGCTCTGGGGTCACTGTCACCTTCAAGATGGGAAGGAATAGGTGGTATGCACATTTTTGGAAGCAACACAGGGATGGGCTCTAGCAGGGGGTCAGTGCCATCCCTGTGTCTGCCCCAGACATAGTTTTGGGATACAGCATAGGGGTGAGGAAACTTTTCAAATGGGATTTCATGGTGGGAGGATACCCTGTCTCTGTGGTTTTGTGGACATCCAGCCTCTTGACCCAGACCATCCCAAGGGTGGAGAGAAGGCAAGGCTTTTCATTCTTACAGAATTGATAGAATCTATTGAAATTAATTCCATGTGGGGAAGTATGGACTGTCTCCACATAGTAAGACTCAGTATGGAGCATACTGTCGAGTTTGAGCTTGACTCAAAAAAAATGCTTGAAGGCAGAACAAATGCTTCCTGGGGTTTTGAATATACCACAACCCATGAGAAAGATAAGGCTGCATGAATGTGTTTTATATAACCCATGAATGAAAAAAATCTCAGACAGCCTTAGACTTTTCACATTCATATCACTCTCAAATGAGTGCAACTGTGGTTTTTGCAGTCATTCCTCCTTTATCCACGTGTAATGAGAATATACCTTTGCCTTCTAGCTGGATGTCATTCAAGTCTAATCTCTGTGTTCAGATGGGCCTTTAGAGCACCAGCACCAAGCTCCAGAGGAGTGCTGACAGACATTACCTCTGCAACTCCTGTACATTTTCCCTCTCCTCCTTTCATACAGGGAGTTTCTGAAGGTGTTTTGGCCAGACTTTGATTGGCTGACTTCTTCAGTGGCATCAGGAAGAGTGATTTCATTGATTTCCCAGAGCTGAACAGATTCACACCACCTGGGAAGGTGACACAAAAGATTTACAGTGAAAAAGGTACATCATGCTTTTACTATTTTCTGATGCTGTTTTATTCTTATGAGATCAGGGTCTGGACAATGATAATTCAAAAGGCTTCTTTTATAGTCTTTTTTAAAGGGCTGCATAGATGGAGGTTTAGACTCCATCCAAAGGCTCAGCTGTGTAATTTTTACTCAAACTCAATCCAGCAGGAGCAGCCAGTGCAGCAGGACCGAGCCTGATGGCACTGTAGATTGAAATTGAACATTGGCTTTAATTAACTCCTCCATTTCCAGAAGTGGCTTGTTTTTGAGTTTAATTGCAATATAATCTATTATATTACAATAGAATATATATTGTAATATAATACATAGTGTATACAATATAATATATATTGTATATATAATATATAGTGAGGGAGTCTGATCAGGTTTGGGCCATAGTCTCCCATGCCCTGATGCTGACCTCTGCCCCAAATCAAAAAGAGCAGCACTGATGAACTTCCCAAGAAGCTGCTGACTTATTTGAAATATGTGTCTTTGCTGTCTGTGACATAAGTGCACTCACTAATCAGCAAGTCTCAGCTGAGATGGTTGTTTTCCACCATGAGTTTAAAATACTCCACATAGCTCCTTCAAGCACTTTACCGCAGACTTTACTGTGGTCATGCTGCTGTCGCTGTGTACGCCGCCCACTCTGCTCACTGACTGCTCAGCTGGGGCAGCTCACCTGGCTCAGTTGTCCTTTGGGTGAGGCTGCAAACTTTGCATCGCCTCCAATATCTGTTTTGACCATTGATGCTGTTCCCCTCACTTTTTAAATGCTGTACCAGAGGCTCAACAAACCATAGGCAAATACAAAATTATACGGAAGTGTAGTGACAACATGACTCTGTATTTTGCCTTTTATTTCCATGTTTGAAATGTGTACTTACGGTTGTTTGAGGTTTGAACTGACCATATAACATCTCCTTGCAGGTATGTGACTGCAATGTATAGAGGGACTTCAAAGCATAGGACCATAGAATGGTTCGGGTTCGGAGGACTTTTAAAGGTCATCTCATCCAACTCCCAAACACACGTGACCTTAGTGCTTCTAAGCTACTAGGGACATCAAAGAAATGATGGTGGATGGGAATACCTCTAAGACCTTAGTTGGAAATTACCTGGGCTGGTTTTGACAGGGGTGTAATTAATTTTCTCTGTAGTAGCTGTATGGGACTAAGTGGTGTGTGAAGAATACAAATCTGTTGTTGCTTGCCCAGCATCAGTGCCTTTTCTGCTTCTTGTACTGGTGCACCAGAACGTGGGCTAGGGATACACAAGAAGATGGGAGGGGACCCAGCTGGGACAGCTGAGCACAGCTGACCAAAGGGATATACCATACCATGTGACATCATGTTCAGTCTATAAAATCTGGAGGAAGAGGACAAAAGGGGGACACACGTTTGAGCTGATGTCATTTGTCTTTCCAAGTTGCCACTATGCATGAGGGACCCCTGTTTTCCTGGAGATACCTGAACACCTGCCTGCCCACAGCAAGTGGTGAATGAATTTCTTGTTTTGCTTTGCTTCCATAGGCAGCTTTTGCTTTACCTGTTAAACTCTCTTTATTTCAATCCATGAATTTCCTCACTTTTACTCTTCTGATTGTCTCCCTCATTTCACTGGGGAAGAGTGAGTTGTGTGCCAGCTTAGTTGCCAGCTGGGGTTAAATCACAACCCCACCCTAGCCTTTGATGAGTCACATTCAAGGGACAGGTGTAGGAATGCCTGCCTGCTTCAGGCAATGGGTTGTGCTGGCTCAGAGGGGACATGACTGTCTATACTGACCCTGTCCCTCTCCCACTCTGCACTTAATTGTTCCTGTTCTTAATTGTGAAACTGGGACACAAAGCCTGAATCTCATTCTGGATTTTATACACTTACATTGTGCATGTGATGGAGACAACTGACTTATTTGCCTTTGGAGATACATCTGGAAGAGGAGTGCAGGGGTTAGAGCAATTGCTCATGAGTAGGAGTGCTCAGCTCAGCAATGTATCTGGAAACTACCCAAATTCACTTTTTTTCAGCTAAGTTAACATCACTGTCTCAGCTTCCTGAACAGTCAGTAGGGAGGGATGAGTGATTCATCCCACCCAGCTCAGACCCATATTTTAGGAAGGAAGGAATTGCCCTCTGGCTGATGAAAACCTTAGATGAGACATCTAAGTTTTAAATGACTAAAGCTTGGTGACACAGATCTCTGCCTAAATGCAGAAAACCTGTTAATTTGGCTACTCTTTTGACCCTTAACTGAAGAAAAACTTGCTAACTTTTCATCAACACCAAAAACACCAAACACTTAATTTTCTTATTTACTACTATCCCACTACTTCCTGGTGTCAGCCTGCTCTTCATGAAGAGCACCCTGAGTCTCATGTCCTGAGGAGAGCAGGAGCAGAGCCATACACATAGATTTAGTCTTTGTACTCAGCACTTGGGCCAAAAGCATTCTTGCCAAGCTTTCTTCTGACCATGCTTACAATGCTATTTGCCCCACTCTGTCTCTCTTTCCTCCACTTCTGTTTTTGTCTTGTTGCTTTTCTTTTGCATACAATTGACTAGATTCACTAGGTTTTGTGTGTGGAGCAGAGGTTGCAACTTTAACTGGTCTTCACTTCCATGAAATATATCAATTATCCCTAAAACTCACTGCCATAAGCCACTCCGATTTCACCCACCTCCCCATCACTGTTTTCTTCCTTGCATCTGTCATTTGTGTGCACCCTGAACCACATGTGCCTGTTTAACTTCATGATTTGTAGGTTTTTGTGTTACCAGAAAAGCCATTACTGATCCATGACCAGCCTTTCAGGGCTGCATGTCCTAAGAGTTTATTTAAGGCCTTGAGATTCTCCATAATGTAGAGTTCAGAGAAGTGCAAAGGTAAATCTGTGCACTACAAGCTGATTTTAGTCAAGCCCTCATGAGGAAAAGGCAATAGTAGAGGTCATCCTTTACAGGTCAAGGCTAATTGCCAAAAAGAATTGAAATAGCTTTGACGTTGTTAAGGGAAAGGGGATAGACAGATTATAAATGCTTCCTGTGTTCCACAGGAAATGAAATCTTCCTATCTTCCTTTCTTAAGCCTATTTCCTATTGAAATCGAGTGCTATACTATTTAATTATGTGTATTGGTTAAGAAAGATGGGGACTCTTTTCATGTAAAATACACCCACACATAACCAAACCAAAGTGTTTTGTGTCAAATTCTGATAGAAAGTAAAACAGCTTTCATTCCTAGCACAGACAATTAAGTGCTGATGAAACAATTTCATTCTAAAGATTTTAGTGGAAAACAAGTCTTCCCTCTAACCTCTGAATAATGATGCACTGAAACTTATTTATAAAGAAAATGTCCTTATTGGTCTGGATAACACAAGGTTTCTGACTTTCATTCTGTGCTGTGCAATTGCTGGTTTGTATAACAATTTGTGGAGAGTTTGCCAGGGACATAAGTGATGGAGAATCACCAGTAGCCTCTGAAAAATGTCTATTATTTTAAAGCATTGCAAATATTTAGATGCAGTTATGGTCCTGCTGTATAGTTACACATACCCAAAACCAAACAGAGATGCACCTCATGATTGTAAACTGCTTGCAAGAGTGAGAGTGGGGTTTGTGTAATGGCCACCTCCAACACAAGTTCTGTAGCATTAGTTTTTGCCACACAGAGCTTTGTTTAGGGCAAGATGCCTTTCTCTCTGCAAAGATGTAGGGTAACTTATTGACCAATCAGTGGTACCTCTAAGAGCTGTGGGGAATATAACTGGACAGTGAGGTGGATCTCAAGGGTGTTGCTTGTAACACAACAGCCATATGTGGGGACACCAAAGTCTGGATCATGTGGGGAACTCCAGTGGATGATATTCCCCAGGGCTTGAATCTCATTGACTTTACTGTCTGTTGGGATAAAAACGCCAAACCTAAACCATCCCAAAGTGTGCACATTATGAACCTTGGGCAAAAATAATCTTATTAACTGTGCCCTTGATAGACATTAATTTGTCTTGGACCCAAGTGCAGCTGCAGTCTAGGAGCAGGAATTCCTTGTGAACACCTCCTGAGCATATCAGGCCTCATAAAACCCCTATCTTATGCTATGATGTAGCTTCAAAGACAATACACTGCTGTTATGCAGGACCTAAGCAACTCCTTTAGTGCATCTGCTGAGCTGATTTGTTTTCAAATGTTGATTTAAATTTTACTTTTTATTATGTGATATTACTAAAACTATGGTTTTATGGCAAATGTGTTCCAGTTCAATAAAAATGTGCTTATTTTTTTTCCTCCTCCCTGAACTAAGAACAAAATGCCTTGAGGGACTATATATGTTTAATAGATTTTCTGAATTAAAACCCCCTTCAATTAAAATAATAATCTTTGGTGGTCCCACATAATATTTTGTAGCTGACATTTGTGTATAATGTAATGTAATCTTTTTTTTCTGATGGGACTTCTGTCTTTGCTAAGTTTCCTCTCTGGCTAATTAATGTTTTTGCCTGCTATTGATTTTTCGGATCCACCCAACTTTCATTTGTTATTTTCTTTCACTGATTATTTTAATAGCATGCCTTAATGTAGCATGTGTTCAGATTCCAGCTCCAGTTTTACCCTTGCCATTATTAACAATGTAAAGCTGCTCCTTTATGTGACAATGCTAATGTTTTTAGCTGTGCTTAATTAGCCCCATCTCAGTAGGGAAGCACTGTTAAGGCTTGTGCCCTATCTGTTAATGTTTCAATTTCCCCTTTTTCTAGCAGATAAAAGCTGATTGTAATCCCATGTGGCAGGTTTGGGGCACAGCCATCTGCAGTCTCATTTTAGAGTCTAAACAGGCAGATTGCTTCCCACTTAAACTGCTACCACAGTAGACTGCTATCTTCAGGGTACTCATAATTACATTCATGTATCTTCAGAGGATGTAAATTACAGGAGGATGCTTTCTTTCTCTTGAATACAGGAACAAGTGCACTGCAAGTTTAGAGCGATTAAGGAGGGGAAAAGCATTAAATCACAGGTGGGAAGGAAAGAAGTGAGAAGCATATCCAATAGGCCAAAAGGTTGTTTGAATAGCAAAGGGAAGTAAGAGGTGTGAAGAAAAAAGACGTGTTAAACCTTATTGTCATGTGGAGGTGAATCAGTCCAGAACAGCAGAGCTTGTCATTCTAACGGAAGGACATGAGGATGGTTAGTATAGCAACTTGGGTAAAGCAGGACCTGCATGCCAGGGACATCTGGAAGCAAAGTGGAGTGCATGCTCAGGATGGCTTCCCTCCTTTTGCACTTGAGAGTGAGGTGGGACGGCAGGAGGATCAAGGTTTCCCCATCACTAGCATGTCCTAGCATGGCACAAAGCCCGTGGATCCTGGAGCCAGGCAAAAAGAGCATACACCTATATTGACTCTTCTTGTTGCAAAGACTCCAGACAGCAAGGATCATAGGATCATAGAAGCATAGAATCATAGAACAATTTGGGTTGGAAAGTACCTTTAAAAGTCCAGTTTCTTGCAATGAGCAGGGATATCTTCAATTAGATCTAGTTGTTCAGAGCTCCGTCCAATCTGACTTCCAGTGTTTCCATGTCTATATTGTTCAGACAATGTATTTAACATACAATGGCACACATTCATTTGGTTGAGCAACTAGATGCAATAAATCAGAATCACAGAATGATTTGGGTTGAAGAGGACTGAAAGATTATCTAATTCTAAGCCCCATGCCATGGGCAGGCACCCTTTCCACTACACCAAGGTGCTCAAAGCCCCATCCAACCTGGCCTTGAACACTTCCAGGGATCGAGTATCTGCAGCTTCTGGGGAAAACCTGTTCAATAACATTTCAGCTGGTAGTACTTCTGAAAAGAGGAGGCATAAAGCAACTGGACCTTTATTTGTGCAAAAAACTTTATGCTTGTCCTGTTTTTATCCAAGGACAGGGTTAATTTTTCTCAGAAGGTGAGAGGGAGCCATGTGGTTGGTGTGTCCATGTTGTCATTCTATACCCTGCACATCATCACTTGTGGTTGGAGTTAAGAG